>NC_071543.1:12783235-13084329 GCF_026979565.1 Vidua chalybeata | reverse complement strand
AAAGCTATTGCTGATAAAAGGCAAGAATCTGGGAAAACAGACTAGACTGGACTATTTTTAGAAACAGTGGCATCTGGACAGCATGAGAAATGCTTTGTACAAATTTAGTACAGCTGATGTTTGAACAAGAAGTTTGCTGGCGAAACTCCAGCACAGGCACCGTGACCAGCACAACCCAGCAGCTCCAATGCCAGCCTGGAACACCCATGGCCAGGTGTCACTCAGGGCCACCTACAATAGGGACACGAGAGCAGCCAGCACTTGGGGGGGCTCTGGACAAGGATTTGCTGTGATGCTGTGTCCCTGGGCAGATGTGTCACACCATGGTGCCACCACAGCAGCGCCTGTGCCAGTGGCCAGCTGCTCTGCTTCAGGTGGAGTTGGAGTGGGAGGCTGGGCAAAGTTTGTGGCCAAACAAACCAACAAACACTGTCAGCATTTAAAATAGCCAAACTATTTAAAAATGAAGTGCTGGTGCCTCCTGACCCCAGACAATTTTGCCTGCCTGTATTTCTGCAGCAGCTGGGCTTGAGAGAGGGAAAAGCCCTGCAAGTGCAGTGCGGTGCTCCTCAGTAAGGGGACATACTCATCTTACATCCAGAGAGCCATTTAAATTGCTGATAGAAAACAGACATTGCCTGGCATGTATTTTCTCTTCACCCGTGCAAGGAATTAATCTCTCTTATGTTGTTACTGATACATCCCTCTTGGTTTTATTTAACAATGATTTGGATTTGGAATCAGGGTCCAACTGACTCCAGGTGTGTTTGAGGGGACACTGGCCTGGACCAGTGAGGTTTGAAGAATGAGTGGCACAGCTCCCCAGTGCAGACTTGTCCTGCACAGGATGAGGATGTGGGGGAATCCAGCCAGGCATGGCCAAGGGCTAGGCAGCTCCAGGAACTGCAACTCCCCAGTTTGCAGGACAATGGGATGGCCAGTGCAGATATCCCCTGCACTGAGGGTGCTGCACAAGGCCCAGGACCCTTTGCTGCCCACCCTAAACCCAGACACCAGCCTGGAGTGGAGTTTTTGTGCAATCTGGCAGCCAAGCCCTTGTAGTCAGTGCTGATGCCAGAGGTCTGGGGAATGGCAGATTTGCTACCGTGATCTGGTCACGGATGCTAGGCCCTGGACTGATGTGTCCTCATCCCCACCAGCTCCACCACCTCCCTGCATCCCTCCCTGCCTGACCTACCTCCCTCCTCATCCCTGTAGGACACTGCTCTTACCCTGAAGATTGGACCCCCTGCCCTCCCCTCCTCTTTGAACACAGCAGTCCCTGCACCACTACTCCCAGGATGGCTGTGTATGCAGAGACTGGTTCCAGTCCTGGCAGGGAGAATCAGGTCTGCCCCCAGATCCAGCAAGGGCATAGTGTGCCACCGAGCTGGGGCTGAGAGGGAGTCCAGCCCTTCAGTTACAGCAAAGGCAGCAGAGACACTCCTGATGGCTGTGTCATGATAGAAGTAATGAAAAAGTGCCCAAGTTAAACCCTGACCATCTGTCTCTGTTTTGTAACCTGCTTCTCTGGCTGGAGCTGGCAGCTTGACACTCAGCTGGCTTTGGACCTTTTCCAAAGGTTATTGCAGGGAGTGTGAACCATCTTGCCATGGCCTTGGGCTCCCAGACCAATTTCTTCATGGAAAAAGCTCTGGGTGAGTTCTAGACACAGCACTTGGGCAAAGATGGGGCAGTTGTGTGTGGCTGGGAGCCCCTTGGAGCCAGCACACCCAGGTTTGCAGCCCACCAGCAGCAGAAGAGGCAGGCACAGGGAGAAGGAACCAGGAATCGAGGAGGGGGTCTGGGCACAAAAACTCCTTTGTGCAGCCCAGACACACAGAGGCCACAGCAGCCCCGAGAGACCTGGCAAGTCCCTGTCCCCTTACCCAGTGACAGAACAAGCTGTCACTCCTCTTCCCCCCACTGCATTTGCTGTGGTTGCTCATTGTTTGTATTTGGACATCCACTGGGTACTGGTGAAAGCACTGAGAGCCCAGACTCACAGAGTTTCTTGTATTTCAACACCAGTGATTATTCATCCAGTAATCTCACATTGGAGTGTGGTTTGTATTATTTGCTACTCTTCAGTGTCCTGTTTAAAATGTTTCCAGTCCAGGCACAGGAAGAGCTGCCCTGTGCCCAACCAGACACACGCACATGCAGCAGAGCTCACTGGCACAAAGCACTTCCCAAACATCTTCCACACAGCATGTGGAAACAACCCAGCTCAGCTCAGCAACCCTCATCTTTCCCCAAAGGAAAGATGTTTGCTATGGTGATGACCTCTGTCTCCATAACCAATCATTAAAACAGAGTATTTATTTCCTATCTTCTTCTGTTTCTCCTGGAGGATACAATCATGTCCCAGAGTCAGCTGTGCAATAATTCCTGTCCCTGCCCACTGTGATCCCAAGAGCAGGAGAGACATTGTCCAAAGGAAATGTCTCCAGCTGATGGGGAAACCTCCTGGGGAGGGCAAGATATACTGGGCTGGCTAGGAGGCAAAACCAGAGCTGGTTTGGAGTTGGAGTACTCTTCTGAGCAAGAGGTCAAAGTATTTCCCAGAACTTCCCTGCTTGTAGGTGGGGGAAGAGCCTGAAAAGAGTTGATGCAGATTGGTTTTAGACCTTGTTTTTTCCTATATACCCTTTGCAATGCCTCAGCTGCCACAATGCAGGTGTGACATGAGCTGACAGCATGGAGAGATGCATCTGAGAGCAGCCAAACCTCTGTGACATTTGCAGCCCTCCAGCATCCCTGAACACATCCTGCTCTGCACACCCGGCTGGTTCCACAGGTCCAGTGCAAAGGACCCGCAGCTCGGGAGTTTAACAGAGCTGAGCAGAGGAAGAAGGGCAGCAGATGTCTGTCCTGTGCTGTGAGTTATCAGCCCAGACCTCAGCAGAGGAGGCCCTGAAGAGCCCTTTGCAGGTAAGGCTGTTAGATCTGCAACCTGCCCTGATCTTGAGCCTTAACAGCTGCCCAGCATGCAGAAAAGAGCTGTGCCACCCTCCCATCTCAGGGTACTCACAATAGTCAGTGCCTGAGAGAACATTTGGGCTCTGAGCAGAGGGAACAGGAACCCAGTTGAAATGCTGCACTAAAAATAGTCCCATGTCTGAGTGGAAGCACACTGTGGTTGGCTGGGGTTTCACATCCCCGAGGAAGCCTGAGCCGAGCAGGCACCCTTCACTCTCATTATTGTCCACCTCCCCCCTCTCCCTCCAGAGACACCCTGGGGACTAACTAGCAAATAAATGGCTTTCCACAGGACAACAATAGCTTCTGTGATCAATCTCCATGAGATGTGGTTTGGTAGCTTTGCAAGAATCAAGCCAGCTGCCAGTATGGCCCAGAATAAATGAGAAAAGCTGAAACAGAGCTGTGGGGATGGAGGCGAAACATCAGCGCCTAGGAACAGAGCCCAGGCCACCTCAGGAACACTGCAGAGATGGGACTGCCTGGCAGGAGCTGGGGATGGGTGACCCTGGGGAGCTGCAGTGCGGCCCTGCTTTGTGGATGCTGCAGAGGGAAGAACGCAGAGACAAGTTTAGGAATGAGCTGATGAGAGAAGCGCATCTCAGGGCATTTAATTTTAGCAGAGTCAGGCTACCAAGGATGTGGGTGTTTGTTCATTTGACTTGGCTGGTTTGGGTTTTCATTAAGTGCCTCCTAGAGCCACAAAAGCCAAACTCCAGATTAACCCAAATTTGCTGCCACAGTCACATTGCAGCACTCAGGATTGCAAATGCAGTCTGGACCAGACCTCATCCATGTGGCTTCTCCACACAGAACTCCCTGGCTTTTCACTGTCCAAAGGGAAAAGACAGATCAAAGTGGATGCTGGGTACCACAACCCAGACAGCCTCTGCCTCTGTACCCACTAGCTCATATCTGAAACCCCTCCTGCCCCTCCATGCCTGGTGTTGCACCAGCCCCATCCATGTGATGTTCCTCCTGACACGCCAACCAGCATTCCTGCAAAGCCCTCATTACTGAGGCCTATGCAATGAAACATGAGGGAGGTGGGTTAGGATTTCAGTGGCAATTCAAGAGTTTTTCACCTTTCCAGCGTCTGTCTTGGACATCTCACCCAGTGCAGAGGAGGGGTTTCTGCAAGCCACCAAATGCTGGGCACTTACCCAACAGTGTGCTTGCAGTTTCAGTGTCTGTTGGGTCAGAGACTACTGGGATCCTAGGGATGGTGCCTCACTGTCACAAAATATTATTGCTGATGGAAAAAGAAGTTTGTTGCTCACTCAAGAAAAATAAATCCTTGACCCTTTACGAGACCTGTGCAGTAGTGGCGCCGTTGACTCCTTGTGAAAGTGTGTGGGTGGGAAAATAATCTGTGCTGACTTTTCTGCTGGCTCTGTGAGCTGTGTCAGACATACACCCTCTCAATAGATGCCTGATAATGCTCAGCTACTCCTCTGCTCACAGCCTGCAAGCCCCTACAGAAATACTGACTGCGAGCCTGGAATTAGTCTCCCACTCATTATTTGAGAAGGACGTGCCTTTCACAGCCAAGTGGCCTCTATTTGCTTGGGGGGAAACGTGCTTATCTCTTATTTATGTGATTTATTTCTCGAGATTAATGCATCAAATTGGCTTGCTCCCAGCCTCTCAGTAAAGTCTTGGGTTTTGTGGGATCGTCCTGAACCACACAAAGTTTCACTGCCTGTTTTCTGAAACTGAGAGGAGGATTTTTATCTCGATCATAAAGCAGAAATTGGGGGTTTTCAAATCTAAGGCAGTCAGCATTGTTTTGATCTGCAGGCAAATGATAGCCTTCTCTGAGTTCAAGGAGGGCTATTAAATCAGCTCTGTGGAGATAGAGCAAACAAAACCAGACAGAGCAAAGGAGAGAGGGGGAATGTTCCTATTCACATAGGCACGAAAGCAGGGGAGGCAAGTTAATGATCAGCTCATATGGGGTGTTTACTTTTGCATGCCATTGGGGTAAACAGAGCCATGTCATCCCTCCAGCCTGCTCTTATTTATAAATACACAATAACATTTACAGCTGAGCTGGCTGGACTGCCCTGGGTCCTAGCTGGAGAAACCAGAGGGGTCTCAGCTCCCACTCCTGCATGGGACAAGCCCTGCTTTTAGGGCTCTGCTGCTGCAAATCCACCTTCCAGCTCAGTGTTTGTATTTCTTTTTGCTGGGAGGCATAAGCTCACCTGCCAGTGCAGTCCCTTGGAGATGCCCTTCTAAAAAATCTATGGCAACATCTTTCTCACCTGATTCCTGTGGATCCTTGGAGCCACCCCTTTGCATTGCTGGGTTCAGAGCAGCAGCAGGTCTCAGAGCCCCTGTTGGTGTTTTACAACAGCCTGAGCACACACAGAGACCAACAGGCTCGTCTTCCTGTTAGCCAACCCATCATGATGGCAGTCAGATTGAGGATTTGAAGTCATTGGTGTTATTGACTGCAGTTCATAGTTATCCTTCAAAGAAATCACATTTCACCTAAAACATAAAGTTTTTACAAATGCTATGAAGTTCCTGTGGATGCAACTATTTAGTGAAGCCCAGTGGAGGAAGCAGAACAGCAAATACTGGGCGATTAATTCACTGCAGCTGATAACTTAGTGCTTAATTTTTTTGTCCTGGATTCATTGATGACCACAGAATAAACTAATGATCTCCCATTTTTTTTTAAAGTTCCTGCCCTAGCTCTTGGTGCTGACCTGTCAGCACTAAAGGTACAGTGTGCTGTGAGTTTGGAATGTGCCTCCACGAGGACGTGTCACGCAGGGTTTGTCTGCATGCAGATTTGCACTGGCTAAAAGACACTGGTGCAACTTCCTGTACAGACAGGACTGGTAGTTTAAAGCAAATTTTTTTGTGGCTTACTTAAAGCCCACTTCCAAACAATTAAAATTAGACATATTCTTACTTAAGTCTAAGACACAGTGGTGGTCACATAGGTTTTTCCCACCTTAAGTGTTGCACCTGTAGTTTAATCATGTAAAAGTATGCACTGAATCTACATAATATTTCTGTGAATAATGACTGATACTTATTATTATTTTGTTAAGTAATTCTGTTGACACATTTCTGCCGGAATTTGCATAGAAGGCAAGAAATTCTGCTTCTGTAAATTGTCAGTGTAGTTATCAGGGACTATTCATCCTAATTTTTATTACTAAAACCATAATCTCATAATGATGGAAAAGAAAACTGAATAAACTGCTGAATAAATTGGGAATAAATTGGTTTACATGGGAATACATGTTTATAGAAAGTTGTTCACAGTGACAAATGCATCTCCCCATTTGCATTCATCCCCCCAAGGGGACTTGCAGAGCCCTTAATCAAATTAAAAATAGCCAAATGAGCATCAGTGGGTTGTATGTTTCTGAGGGAGGAGCAGTTCTGGGTTGCTTGATGTCCCTGCCGTACAAAAAGCAAGTAATGCCCGAGCTGGCATGGATGTTGTCATGGGTGCTGTCTCTTGCCATGGCACTGCTGGCATTTTAGGCTAATATCAAGATCAGCACAGGATAAAAACTGGGAAAAATGTTATCACCAATTATTACATAATGAATGTGAAAATGCCAAACTTTGCACAGAACCTGATTCACAACAAATTATTCAACAGCTCTAATCAAGGTAATTTCAATCTGAAAGCATTTTCTATTGAAATCCCCAACAGTATTCAGGCCCACCATTCAGTGTTCATTGCCCACAGTTGCTCTTGTGTGCCCCAGGGTGGTGGGGCACCCCGAGGATGTGCCCACCAGAGCCCTGTCACCTGCCAAGGAAGCCAGCACAGCCTCTTTTTCAGGAATGTCAGATCCAAGCGTGACTCACACATTTCCAAAACTGCCATTCCCTTCTGCTGGGGTTTGCTCCATCCCTCTCCTCCATGGTGCCTCCAGGTGGATGTGCTCTTTGCTCTGCAGCTTGAGCCCTTGGGCCATGAGGTCACTGTGACTTCATGGACCTCATGCATAGTGGCACCTGTGGCCACGTCACAGGGACCAGCCCCTGGGGTTTGGAGCTGGGCATCAGTGCCGGGACAAGCCAGAACTGTCTCTGCTCTGCTGGAGCTTGGCTGGTCTCTGGGAAATTTGGCTGAGGCTCAAGCATTTGTGATGGAGGTTTATCCATGCTGCTGCCTAAGCTGGAGAGAGTGGCTGAGTTTCCAGAGGGACAGCCTGAAGCAAGTACAGGGAAGCTGCTGACAAAGGGTCATGGGTAGAGAGGGATGCTCTGAAATGTTTTACTCAGCACATGGAAGGACTGTGCAAGATGGTTTTGTAGTTAAAGCTCAGGCCAAGGCCCCCAGAGACTTGAGCTCAGAGCCTCCAAGCAGAACTCTGCATCCTTGTGCTCGCATTTCCCATCCACACAATGGGACAATGACCCTCCCTCGGCGCCTGGACGCCAGCAGGACAGTCCCCACGGCAGCTGTGACATGGACACCCTGCTCTGCTATGAAAGACAGACAAAGATATAAAAAGTTCTCGCTGTGCTTTCCTAAAAAAATGCTGAAGCTTTGCTAGACAAGACATAGGGGTTCTCCCTGCGGCAGCACCAGAAGTAACTGTGCAAACTGCCTGGCGCAATTTAATTCCTTTTCTGGAGTGACTAACACCTCTATTATTCCCATCTGACTGCTGCAGACATCCTGCCACACAATTGTGTTAAACTCTGTGGCGAGAAAGATAACTGGGCCTCAAATTAAATCATCCAGCACGTTTTAATATTAGCACAGGCGAGGAGTGAATTCCTCCTGGGCGGAATTCACCTCTTCTTGGCAAAACCAGCCCTTGGTTCCTCACCACCAGCAGTGATGTGCTGTGAATTATTTGTCTTTTTAGTTTGTGATCCCCTGGCCCAGGTAGAGGCTATTCAGTGCAGGGACCTGCCCTGCTGCCACTGCCCTTCACAGGGTGATGAAGGAGGTCCCAGATGGGTCATTGCATTGCTCAGACAGCTGGAGATTTATTCAATGAGGGCAAACAAGCTGTGGATATTAAGTGTGTGAGCAGATACTCCCATGTGAATAATTTGGTTATAACCAGAGTCTCATGGCATTTTCGCCTCTGGGAGAAAAGACAGCAAGAAAGGCAGCACTGAACCACAGCAGGGATATCCCAGGCTCCTTTGGCTGCAACAGGATGGCTGCTCTGTTTTCTTTCAAATATAGTTTTCTGCCAAAAATAACCCTCTGGGGTTTGTCACGGTGTCTTTTTCATAGTGAACTCCAAAAGCAAGTCGGGTTTGGAGGTGCTGAAAGCTCCTTTGCAGGGCCTGGCAGGCAGCCTGGCACTTTGGGGCGCTGCTCGCACCCGCTGTCCTGCCCTCCGGCCCCAGCCAGGGGTTTGCTTACTCCAGCAGCGTGAGAAGAAGGACTCCGTTTCAGGGGATGGAGAAATACGAATTGAAATGTGACCTGATGAGCCCGCAAAGTCACTGCAGAACTCCGGCCATGCAGAGGAATGTGGACTGTCCTGGCAGGCTGTGTCCTGACTGCAGGACCTGTTATCCCGGCATCTCTCACCGGATAAAGCGGCTCGGGGGCTACTGATGGAGATCCAGGGCAATGAAAGCTGCCTGCGACACTCGGACCTTTCCCCACCGGTCCTGCGGGAATCCCTGCGGCTCTGGGATGGGGCAGCAGGGTCTCGCCCGCAAGGCAGAGCTGCCTTGGGCTCCCACTGCAGCAGCGCACACCAGCGCAGCCGGAGCCCTCGATCCCCCGGCTTCCCGGTGGGATTTCTGCACTCTTGCGCTCCCTCTGCTGGTCCTCAGCCCGGCGCCGCTCCCGCACCGCTCCCGCACCGCTCCCGCACCGCTCCCGCACAGACTCCGCTGTGCTTCCCCCCCTGTGCTCCCCAGGACCAGCAGCACCCTAGGCGTGTGTCCGCTATAGCCTGCAGCGAAGGAGAGGTCCCAGCGCCAGCCGGACAGACGGTGCTGCTGGGACTGCTCCAAGCAGGGCATGCCAGCATCCAGACGGGATCGGCATGTCCAAAACAAAAACTTTAAGACATGCTCTCGGGAGAGATATTGCAAGAGATGGCTGTGAAGAAGACGGCAAAGACTGGACTGGGGCTGCAGCGATCATGGTATTAAAGCTGCACAGAGAGGACACTGGATTTATCAGCCCAGTTTTGTAAAAACACACTGGGTAGCTTTTTGCACCAACGCCCCCATAGCTTGCACTGTTGGTGTCACCACTGTCAGAGGTGATGTGCCCCACTCTGACATTGCACAAGTACAGCTGGCCACCAACCTGCCACCAGCAGAGATGGAGGACATCAATATGGAGCAAAGGCTGCAGCTTGGCACAGTGGCCACCAGACACCAGCCCGCTCAAGGGGACAAGAGCACACCAAATCGGGCCAGGACATCGTGCTGCAAAGTCTGGTTTGCAGGCTGTGCTCCAGGACTGCATGGGGTTCTCCTGCACTTTCTGTCTCAGCATTACTTGCCAGCTTTATTAGAAAGCTTGTTGTTGTTTTAAGGCTGCTTTCTAGTGGTTATTGCCAACGAGGGACTGAGGTGGGGGAGCTACTCTCTGCACGGCGCAAATGGCAGCTGCCAAGACACCTTCTCCAAGGCCCCATAATAACTTGGTTATGGCTCAGGCTGCCTTGTCTCAGCCAGACATCTCAGAGAGTCACCCAGCACGGGAGGCTGCTGCACAGCCAGCCCTCCCAGGTCAAAGTGCTGTGTCCCCATCCTCGTCCATGCAGTGACATCCAGCTGTCTCATTCACTGCCATGGTGTGGTCGTGTTCTTGACATTCTTGAGACTCAAGACAGGAGTTACTGCTTAGCAAAGGAGGAAATACCTGCCCCAAGCAAGCTAAAATTCACTGTGCCCCAGAAGCAGCCCAGCATGAAAAGGAGCTCCAAAGCAAGGAAGAGGATGTAAATTGAACAACAACAAAAAGAACGCTGTTATCCTTCTCACACAGCCCTCTTCTCCTGTCCAGTGCTCCCACTGCACTCTGGAAGCCACAGTGACCCACTGTGCATCTCTGACTGAGGAGGCTGTGCTGGGCCAGCCTGGGGTGGCTGGCCTCTGCCACTGCCACCCCAAAATCCAGGCAACTCGATGCAGTGTCCAAGTCCAGCCTTCTCTGCGGGCAACAGGCAGCCCGACAACTCCCAGCAGTGCATGTTGCTGTTCAGGGGGTGCAGACTCGGTATTTGAGAGCTGCTTTCCAGAGCAAACAATAAATCTTTAAAATAAGTGTGGGGTTCTCTGAAAGTCACTGAATTCAATGGCTGAGCCCTGCAACAAAGGCTCTTCCTGAGTGTGGTGGCTCCCTGCCCACCGCCCTCCCGGGGGGACGGCAGAGGCGGCTGAGAGGAGGTGAGTGCTGGCTCCAGTTTGTAAACCGTGGCTGCTGGAGAAAACAAAACCTGAACAGACGTTTCAGTAGGTCTCAGTGCCTTTCACTGACGCAGCTGGTTCCCAGGGGTGACCAGCACCATGAGCTGCTGCTTTTCCCAGCCCCAAGGCACCTGTCTGCCCATGGGGCACTCCCTTGAAACCCTTTCAGGGGGAGTTGCTGGTGCTTCTGCCAACACCAGCTGCAAGTGCTGGGTGATGCCCCACAGACATTCCTCCTCGTGCAGAGCTCACAGTAGGTTTCTGCCCATCACAGAGCTACTCCCATCTAACCACCACCCCACACCCCAAGTACCTTTAGGGTGTCCTGTTCTGCATTGGCACCCCTGGCAGGGAACAGCCACCTGTCAGTGCAGGCACCCACCGTGACCCCGAGCAGTGGTGTTAAAAGAAACCAGCTGCTTCTGCATTTGGCAGGTTGGTCCTTGCCTGAGAGGAGGTGAAACTCCACATGTGACTGACTGCTGCAGAGCCATAGAGGACAAGACAGGCACAACTGGTGTTCTACAGCACGGAGCATTCTCCAGGCGAAGCATCATCATTGCCCCTTTCACTTTGTACAGATTTTTAGACAAAATATTTTCTGTAGAAAAATCCCTCATCTTTCAAAACTGATTCCTCTGCTTCCTGGGAGCATTTTTCCGGGTGCAAACAAACAGTTAAACACATGTAGCTGTCTCCCATATTAATTCTCCTTCGTATCACAGACAGCTGATATCCTTTCAGTGCATGAAACCACAAAGGCAAAGTAAGTGAAAGCATAGAAGAATCAGGGCTCAGATGGTGAAATCTTCCCAACTGGAGGCTGCTAAAATGAAAAAGTTTTCCTATGGTTGAGAATAGCCCCGTTATCTCTCAGGGAGGCAGCAAACTTTCCTCTCTGAGGAATAGGTAAGTAGGTAACACCAAGTGAGGCAGTCTGGCTCAAATCTGCTTGAGGAGAAGCTCTACAATATATTGCCATATACTGAGAGAAACACATAAGCTCCATTACTCTTGTTAATTCTGCAGCAAAATTATTTTTCCAAATCTTCCCCAAACCAGATGTGGAAATATTTAGCTACCTCTGCAGTCCTCCAGGCTCAAGACTGAACTAAGTGTTTTGAAGCAGATGGGAGGCAGAGGCAGATGGAAACCGTGACTGGTTTCAGTGAAACTCATGGATTTCCCAATTCATGGTATCATTTCCTGACATCATGAAACTAATTTGGGCTTTTTCTTCTGTCTCTTTACAGTTAGGTATTTTCACTAATAGGATGAAATTCTCTTTCTTGCAAACAAAATTTGATTTCTTTCCTATGAGGAGTATAGAAATGTAGATTTTTTTTTCCCCAGAAAAAAAAATTGAGAATTAATTAATTTTTTATTAGAATACTTTGTTAGATGTAGTCAGTGCAAAATACCAAACTAAAAGGCAGCAGCTTCAATAGCCTTTCTCATCACTGACTCTCCCAAATCACAAATCAGTCTGCAAAACAAAAGGGAGACCACCTTGCTTTCCTCCTCGGCTTTCCCCTGTGGGTGACACAGCCCTTCTCTGCTGGGTTTCTGTGTCTCTGTGTCTCCTGCCCCCTTGGTGTGCTCCCATGAAGCTGGGACACTCAGGACCATGCAATGCACGTGTCTGCCAGGCTGATGGGCTTCCTGGGAAGGGCTGAGCTGATCCTGGAAGCCGATGACTGCCATGCAGCCGTGGGTCTCCCACTGCTTTTCCGGGCTGCAGTCAGGGCACAGCAACAGGAGCTGCCCCACAAGACACTCTCCATGCCCCCTCCATTAAAAGACACTAATTATTTTTTGCAGTTTTCAGCACCCACTGAAATAAATAACGTTGGGCAAACATAATTGCAGACACTTTTCAAGCTCTCAGGGTGGACGGCGATTCTACCGTGCACATTGCTTGGATGTACATGTGCATTCCTGCAGGGAGCTCTGCTCTGTCCCTTCACACCTGGTTGAGTTTCCCCCACCAGCATCATTCCCAGCAGGGCAGGCTTTGGGGCTGGCATGGGGCCTGATCCTGCACCCCATCCTGCGGGCAGCCTGGAGGCACTGCCTGCTCACTGCCTGCACATCCTCTCCTGTTCCCCATGAGAGCTTTATCACACCCACTAAACTTGACATTTCATAAAGGAGAAAAATTAATGAAAGACGAGCAGAGAGAAGCACTAATTTAGGAAAAGCACTAATTAGACATATTCTGGGTGGTCTCATTTTGGCGTTCTGCCTTTTAGGCTAGACTGGTTTTGCTGTCGCTTCCCTTTCTCACACTTTTCCTCCTCTCACCTTTCCCACCCTACAGCGATCCCTGCAGGGGATTTCTGTGGTGTTGGGCCATGGTGTCTGGGGGTCACAAGGCACTGCTGGGTTGATTGGGTGCAGTGCAGGACTTTCCTCCATCTCCCCAGACTGTTCAGCACACAGTGCTCTGGACACCTGCACTGTCACAGAAGCCAGCGCGGGTCACAGGTACAGACACACCAAGGCATGGGAAGCCTCAGGGATGCCTGCAGCTTTCAAGTGACAATGTCCAGTGATGATGTGAAACACACAGACACACAGAAACGGACACACACACACATATATACACAAAAACACTACTTCTTTCTCTACAGATAACGCTACAGTTTGCATTTTCAATGGCAAGGATAAAGCTCTTAACAGAACTCACTGGAATTGGGCCAGATGTGGCAGCTAAGTGCCCGGTATTCTGTCCCAAAAGACACAACTGTACGTGAATTTACAAAGCAGTGTGTGGGGCAGTCACTCTCCATGCAGGCTTTGGCCTCCTGCTCACACAGCATCTCTTTGCACCCAGGACAATATGAGAAATACAATTTGAAGCCTGTTTTGATGTTGCTTCTGCACTTTGAGTTGATGAATTAATTCCTGGTGCAAACCTGCAGTATTACACAGAAAGTCAGATCTTACATGGCTTTAAATTCCAGATTCATCCTTGAAGTCTCCATGCTAGTTGGAGGCACCATGAGATAAAAAGCACTTAAAAGAAAGGAAGATGTGAACAAAATGCCTCCCCATGAGCTCTGCCAGCATTGATGGGAGGGTATGAGCAACAATTCTTCATCCTGCTCCTCAGAGTGAAAAACACTCTGTTGTACAGCAGGTGCAACTCAAAGTAATTGAGTAATTAAAAAAACCTGAGCAATTTAGGGTAAAAGGTTTGTGTAAAGGTATATTGTGCCCTGGCCATATAGAAACTTAATTAATGTATATCCCCAGGAGCAATGCTTGTCTTCCTGTTAAAACTCTGCTAATAGGATGACTGGAGCACAGCCAACCTGCACACCCAGTGCCATGATTTTCCTTCCCCCCCTGGAACACAGCACAAGCAGCTGGGATCAGCACAAAATGGTTATCCCAGCTCAAAAAAGCCTTATTAGAAAGCAACACTTCACTTCAGAAAAATGTCAGTTTCCATCAACAAAACTCAGGATTTTCAAAAGCAATCAAAATCTCGGTGGGAGCTGGGTCCCTCAAAAGCCCCCTGAGATAAACTTTCCCTAGGCAGGGTCCAAGAGCCACCAAAGCGAGTGGTCTTGGGCTGGAGAGCCACAGTGGTGCGTGACACTTCCCAAAGCATTTCCATTCCACCCCAGGGTGGGAAACCAGGGAAACGCCAGCAGTCAGAGAGCTTGGGGCTGGTGTGCTGGGCTGTCTCCAGCATTTGGACTCTTGTCCCTGTCCTGCACAAGCCCAGTCCATCTCTCTGAAATGCACAGCTTCACTGCTTGGGTTTTCTTTGGACTATTCTAGGAGCTAGCCTTTAGGAATGAATACATTTTCCAGGTAAAAAGCTAGGAGCCAGACCATCCTCCCTAGGAGGAGGGCCGAGGGCATCTAAAGACCACTAACCTACCATTTCAGACTCCTTCCATGTCTAAGGAGTTCCTTCTGGGGCTATTGCCTTGAATTGTACAAAATGGCTCTTGGACATATAATTTAAGACTATGTGTCATATGGCAGAGGTCCATGGGATGGTCACGGAGCACAATATATAAAATGTTCAGCTAGAAATATCAGTTTCCCTACAGTATCAGCATAACAAAAACTTTTGCAACCGTCTGATGTTGGGACTGGTTTGTATTGCAAATGTCCTTCTCTAATCTACAGCTCTGTATTAAATAACACATTATCCTATCATGACATTTGGCTTTGCCAAGAGAGTACAATATTTACATGTACATGCCCACAGCACTGTATTTCTGACAGAATACTGTATCAATGACAAATTGCAGGTTTGGTAACACAAGTCAGAAAAAGTTTTAAGCGTGCTGGCATTGGGGAAGTCAGAGGAGCTTGTTTACATACAGAACAATTACAGGAACAGACAAAATTATTGTGTGCTGATAAATATTGATCTTCAAAATTGTAAACACTTTTGTATGCAGAAGCTGGAGAGCTGCTGCAACAGATAATTGCTCAATGCTGTTTCAAATCAAAATGCAAAAATTGCTTTCAAGATGTGAGCAGCTCTTCACTCATGAGTTGGGGCATCTTCTGCTGATGGCAGCTGCTCAAGGACAGAGTCAGCAGACATCTCCACAGCCAACAGGCTGGTAGTCATCTCACAAAGACAACACTTCTGCCAAAGAGAAAAAAGTGGGAAGTGGTTCAGCCCTTTCTGGAGTGACCTTGATGTGCAACTTCCCTCCCACCCCCTCTGAGCTCTGCTTTTTGTATCCTGCCTCTGTGCCCTCTCAGCCTCCATGGGAAAACCTGTGCAGTGATTTTGGGATGTGATCCTGCAGCAGCATCTTCTGCCCTGCCCTCCTTTCCATGCTTGCTGTAGTTCATACATCCATGGGGAGAGTTCACAAAAGGGCCAGAAATATACAGAAAAATGGGTCTGAGCTGAGCCCAGGCTCTGAACAGCCAGGTCACAGCAGCGGTGCCAAGGGCTTGCCTGGGACAGGCTGGAATATCTCACTCTTCCTCGCCCTGAATTTAGTTAGAATGTTTTACAGGCAGTTTTCTATCGAGACGTCGGCCGTGCTATCAACCCACCCCCTCCCCTGCACATAATCAAAATATTTTGATAACCAAAAAATGTCAGGCAATACAGCACATTTTGCAGTAAATAAATACAGCAAATAACTGCAAAGGCAAGGAGGGGAGGACTGGGGAGCTGGTTCCTCTGCTGAAGGTTTCCATCTCCAAACAACAAAA
Organism: Vidua chalybeata; assembly: GCF_026979565.1. Classification (NCBI taxonomy): domain Eukaryota; kingdom Metazoa; phylum Chordata; class Aves; order Passeriformes; family Viduidae; genus Vidua; species Vidua chalybeata. The sequence continues at coordinate 13,068,759 of NC_071543.1, read as the reverse complement.
AGATCCTTTAAAATTAGTGTTTCACTAAAAAACAGGTATTTTCTACAAAAACAACCCCCCTCTAGTGAAAGAAAGGAGGCTGATGGGAGGGAATGTCACGCTGCTGGTTCACACCTCGGGAGCAGAGCACAGGCCCTGGCACAGCCGCGTGTGGGCCCGGCAAGGCCCGGCAGGGCCCGGCCGCTCCTCACGCCAGACAAGGAGCGATCCCATGAACGGGCCCTCGGCGAGCTCCTCGGCACACCCCAGAAACGTGTGACAAATTGCAATGACAAGGCTGCGCTGGCAGGCTGGATGGCGGGCAGTGAAATCCCTGTCCAGACAGTGCTATGATCCGGGCACTCTTTGAGCCAAGGGAAGGCGGGAGATGCTGCCAAAACCCCATGGGCATGGCCACCACACCCATTTTCCACACTGCAGAGTGGCTGAGGGGGCTGCGAGCACTGAGGGTGCCCAGGGAGCCAAGGCTGGGAATGTCACACCACACACAGAGCCGGGGGAATTGCGGAACGCCAGGGCCGGTGCACAAGGGCAGATGAAGGAGACATGGAAAGAAACCAAGCACTAATCCACTGTTCAGTCTGGTCACAAGCGACTGAAAGGCTGGAGGAAGGGGTTAGTGCACAAGTCAGAGCTCAGGATGGGCAGTTTACTGTGCTGGAGGGGTAATGCAATAAATAAAAGACCCTGGTCCCCATTCTGCACACCAGGAACCCACTTTCTGTTCATTGGGAAACACAAGGTGCTGTGGCTGTACCCACACCTGGTCCTTTCCACTGCCCCAGGCACCCCAGGCTGCCCACCTGCACTCCTTGTGCCCTACACAGCCCCTGCAGACACAGGGGCTGTGTCTTTCCCATGCTAAGCCCAATGTTAGGATGCACTCAGGGGCTGGTTAGACACTCCTCCAGAAGCAGCACAATTTATTAGCCCAGTAGCAGTGGAAAGTTTCCAGGCTGGGCAGGATGCTCCGGCAGCGAGGCGGGTGGGGACTGGGCACTGTACAAGGCTCTTGCTGCAACAGGAAAGCAAGGGCAGCATGGGCAGCACAGCTCTCAGACCCCAGGGGCAGCTTTTGAAGAGGTGTTTCTCCTCAGCTGTTTGTCCCCTCCAATGTCACTTGTCCCACCAACAGCCCTCCTCAAAGGGCACGTAACCTCCAAGTTTTTTCTTTATTCTTCTTGCACTTGCAGAAGCAGATGCAAGCCCAGCATTTGGGCTGGTGATGGGCAAACAGAATTGGTCTCCTCAAAGTGTTTCCTGCCTTTACCACCAGCCTGCAGCACGGAAGGAGTGGCCACAGCTCACCCCTGTGACAGGGAACAGAAGCATCTCAGCAGGCCACATTTCAGATGTGTGGTGGGGGAAATGTTTATTTTTTTGAACCAGTTCCATAGCTGCCACCTCTGCAAGGACATCACATTCTGAGTGTCTGACAAGCCCCAGCTTGGCTGGGTGTCTGTACCTCAGGCAAGGGAAAACCAGAGGGCCTCAGAGCATCTCCACATTCCTTGGAGTGGGACAGAAATGCCTCGAGAGCCAGGGACAGCGACAAACAGGAGCCGGGCAGGGCCCCCACAGGTGTGCCCGTGGGAGGGCAGGCAGCAAACAGCTTTTCTGGGGTATTTTGGGCTTTTTGCTTTCAGCCCCAGTGATCCGTGGGGTGCATCTCTGCTTGGCAGCAGCAACCGTACAGCATCCATCTGCAAAAACACCCCAGCAAACAGAACCCCGCGCCCTCCCCCAGTCTCTGTGAGCAGCATTCATTCCTTGCTCTCACTGTAGATCCGGCATGCCGAGTCCTTTCTCCCCAAGAGTATTCTCCCTTTACAAAGCAAGATCATAAAGCAGTGACATAATCCAAGCTTGGCAAACACTTTTGCTGATGTTAAGCCAGTGCCTTTCGTGGTTCTCACTGCAGCTTTTGAGGCCATGATATACATGGCGCAACCAGCTGATTAAATGTGCAGGAGCCTCCCAAGATACCATTTCATCCGAAATGCTGACATTTATATTTGACTTCCAATAAGTGTGGGGCACTTTTTTTTTTTTTTTTTAATTAGTTTTCACAAGGGTGGGAGTCAGACGCAGCTACACAATGAAGTTCTCCATAGAATAGGTATGATTCAACCAGATGACTCCTGGCCAGACTTCCTAACCCATCTACCTTGCAGTGGAGCCTCCAAGCCAAATTAATTAGAGGCCACCCACAAGTAGATGTGATTCCGTGTAGGTGAATCTCTTTGCCCATTCATTCCCTACCACATCTGCTGAGATCTCAACGTTCATGCTAAGGGTGAGTGGGAGGGCTCTGGTTCTAAATAAATGACTTGATTTGTTTCATTTTGGCACCAAGACTTAGCCAGCCAGTGAGGCCGAGTAGTAAACAATAGTAATGTGGAAAAAAAGTTTAAAAAAAAAAAAAAAGCAGCATATAAGATGCCTCAATGAAGAGGTGTGATTGTTGGCAAAATGTGTCCCATTTGAGTTTATGGGATGTACAGAGTCTTTTTATTAGGGATACTTTTTGCTATTAGTGTAATAAAAAAGGACCAATTGTTTCTGCCATCTGAGAAAACTCTTGGTGGAACAGGCATAAATCCAGGAATAATTAAGAAAATAATAGTGCACACCCAACAAGAAAAACATTATTTGTTTAAAGATGAAGTCCCTCTAGAATACTTGGTAGTGATTGCGTTTCTTTCAAAAGAGGGGGAAAAACCCTTCTAAATGAAAAGCAGCAGCCATCAGCTCATCTCTAAGATCTCGAGTGGAAAAAGCGTGGGGCTGTAATCCCCCTCAGTGGTGAGGCTTTTCCGTTTTCATCGCTCTTATCAGCCTTTGCAAGTTGCAAAATAAAAGTGTTTTGCCCCTACATGTTTCCATCAGAGGATCAGAAGTACTTCACAAAGCAGAATTAATTGAGCTTCGCTGCTCACCTGTGAGAACAGAGCAATTATTTAGCAACAGGGTTTGGGGGGTTTTTTGCTGTTTGGGGTGGGGGTAGAAATAAAAACTGCAGGAACAATTCAAACCCACCAGGCCAACAAGAGACTTGGCAGCTTTAACCACTTCCAATGATGAATGTGACAAATCTGCAAGCTTTTGACCACCAGATCCGGGTTCTCCTTTTGGAAGGGAACACTTTGCCTCAGCATCACTTTTCCCAGGCCTCAGTTTGCCAGGCTCCCCACCAGCACGAACCACCGTTCTCCCAGGTTTTGACTCTTCACATTTAAAAGCCTCTGGAAAACCATGTCTCCAAACAGCCCATCCTCCCCATGGTGCCGTGGTGCCATCGCACCCCCAGGATATGCACTGTGGGCGCCGAAATCCTGCTCCCATTGCTCCAGTGCGACTCCGGGCAGGTTATAAGGCTTTGCCGGCTGGACGTGGGAAAGCCTGCAGGTCGGAGAAACGCAGACTGAGAATCAGTGTTTGTGGAGAGCTTAGCATCACAGTCATGGGGAAAAAAGAGAACGATTTTAAGTCTCGCTTTGATGTCATGTGAGTGCATGGACAGAGCCACACATTGAGTAATAAGACATCAACTTTTACCCAAGCAGGGGGGGAAAAGCATCATCCCTTTTCTGTCTGTGTTATAAGCGGCCATAAACCCCCGACGGAAGAGGCAGAGGAACAAACTGGTTCGCACGAAGGGCGAAGCTGAGCATCCCCACCGCTCCCGTGCAGCTCTCGTGTTTTGCATACATCTGTTTACTTTTTCCCTAATTGAGGTTGTTTTTTTTTCTCTGCACGCGGCTTTCGGCGGCTGCGGAGGCGCGGCGGTCCCGGTTCACCGCCCCGGACCGGGGGCAGGTGAATCCTCGCCGCGGCGCTCCTCGCAGCCACTGCCCGGTGGGCCCCGCGCCCCGCACTCCGCACACACGGCCGTGCCGGTCCGGTCCGCTCCGGTCCGTGCCGGGGCCGCGCACCGGCCGCCGCGCGGTCCCGCAGCACCGCGCTCCCCGCCCCGCGCCGCGCCCAGCCCGGCCCGGCCCGGCCCGCCCCGGCGGGCGGCGCTGCGGCCGCCCCCGCTCCCAGCAGCCTTTGCAGCCGCCTACAATGAAATTTGCGAAGTTTTTTCGGTTTCGGCGCCATTTTCGAGTGGACTCGGAGGTGAGGAGGGAGGGCGGGCAGGGCGGCGGGGCCGGGGCGCGGCGGGGGGCGGCCGGCGCCCCCCGTGCCCTGTCCCCGCTGCGGGCGGCACGGCCCGGCCCGGCCCCGCGGGGGGAACACGCGGGACGGGGCGCGATGGGGGGGGGCTCGGCGGGACCCCCTCCCGCCGCTGCCCCGTGGGCGGGGTCGCGCCGCTCCCCCCGCGGGGCACGGCCGGACACGGGCCCGGCCGAAACTTTGCCGGGGGTTGGGGCGCAAAGAACTTTAAAAAAAAAACCAAAAAACAACCAAACAAGTCCCCCCAAAACTGTTAAAATAACTTTTTTGGGGCGGGGGGAGTGGGGAGCGCGGCGGCACCGGCACCCCCCCCGGGGGAGCCGCCGCGCGCGGCACAAAGGCGGCCCCGGGGGCTCGGGGGCCGTGACGCCGCGGGCGGTGACAGCGGCGGGGACCCGGGGGGCGGCGGGCGGGGCCCCCCGGGCCGTTGGTGCGGGAGCGGCGCGCGGGGCCGGTTCCCACGTGGGTGCGGGGCGCCCCGACGACCCCCGGGTGCCTTTTCCTCACGGGTTTTGGTTCTTCCCCCCCCCCCCGCTCCGCTCCGCTCCGACTATTAATAATTTTTTAATCTTTTTTTTTTTTTTTCTTTTTTGAGCCGCGCCCGCCCCCCGCAGGTGGGGCTCGGGGTTGATTCTTTTTTTCTTTTTCTTCTTCTTTTTTTTTTTTTTTTTTTTTTTTTTTTTTTTTTCCCTTTTCTCTCTTTTTTTTTAAAGCGAGCGCGGGGACCCGCAGGATGCCGGCCCGGCGCGGAGTCTGCGCGCCTCCGCACGTAGAAAATAGTTTTATACATTAAAAAAAAAAAAAAACTGCTGGTGTAACCAAAGAATAATGTAAAATATTAAAGAAAATCCAATTGGCAGCCAGGTTTTGCTTTTTTTTTCTCTTTTCTCCTCGCTGCTTGCTCGCTTTGTACAGGAAATTTGAATATCCTGGCAAGGGCCAGCTTCCCAGGGCAGCCTCGCAGCTCTCTGGGAGCTGCAGTGATGGAGCAACATGCACAGCTCTGAGACTTTTCCTCTCTAATTGATCCTACATAGAATATTTTTCCCGTATACACATCGGGTATATAAAGACAATTTTTTTGTGTTTGGAGAGTGAGTTTTCCAAGGTTAAATCATTAATTATTCCCCCTAAAAAACAGAAATTCTGCTTGTGTGTCTTATGTGTGTTAAGTGTAGGTGAGGGACCATCTGCCAAATTTCATCATCTGTTCTGAAGAAATCCAAAGAACTCACCGGCAACTGTGAAAGTCTGTATTTAGTTAATCGACTTTGGTGGGAAATACAGTAAGACTCAGCTGCTAATGCAGTAAATGCTTATGAAATAGGGAAGCTTTAAGTAATGCTTCATGCAAACTTAACCCAAATCTAAAAAGGAAAAAAAAATCAGTGTGCTTGTTATGTTTTGAATTATTGTTCATCTGACCAAAAAAGAAATAGATTTTTTTTTTGTTTGGTTTTTTTTTTTTCCTGTTCTTAACAAATAAACTTTATAGAAATTAGGCTTCCAGATCTGACCCTTTTTGTTAAGAACTGGATGAGATGACATTACTAAAACTTGAAAGTAACAAAAAGCATCATACTTTTCTTTTCCTCAGCACTGTTGAGAAAAAAACTGTGGATCCTGGAATTTTACTGTGGATTTTACTGGTTTTCTGGAGTGCTGTAAGTTGAAGTCTTGTCCCGCAGGCCTTTCTAAGCACCAGTAGCTCCCTGTCCCACTAACACCCTCGCCTCGGTAAACACAGCTGATCCTGCTGGTAACAATGTTGGGCTCGAGTTTCACACCGAGTGGAGTTAACGAATTCATTTTTTGCGTTATTTCAATCTGCCCTTTGTAGCTGCAGTTTGGTTTCGGGTGTGCGGCCCCACCTAAGAGCGTGTCGGTGCCGTGTGGTTGAGCGTGGGGAAGGTGCGCCGTGCTGGAGGGAAAACGTGCTGGGGTTTATCCGAACTGCGTGCTGCCTCCCTGGCCCTTTTATGGGCAAATTAGTGAGGGAAAAAAAAAATAATTTTTGATGAAGCGCGTGAGGAACGACCCGCTCTCACATGGCTTCGACAAGAACAGGCAGGAAATATATTTTCTGCGTTGGTTTTGTGCCCCCAGGAGCGAGTCGTGGCTGGGCAGAGCAGCGATTTTGGGCGATGGGAGATGCGCTGCGGGTGCCGCGCTAATGGAAGTAACTTGGCTTGTGCAGTTCCCACTGCTCGGGCTCCTTCACAGCCGCCTCTCCTCCCGCAGCCCCCGGAGCTCTGCGAGGCAGTTCCTGCCGGGAACGGCAGAGCTGGAGCCATGTGGTGGCTGTCGATCAAGCACCGGCTCTGATCCCAGCTATTGGCCACATCTGTAAATATTCGGACGTGACTTTTGTTTAAACCTCATTGTTCAAAAGGAGGCAGCAGCGAAAGTGTTGGGATTTTTCAGAGCCGGGCAGATATGAAGTGTTCTGGTGGTGTTACTCACACCCTTATTTTCGTTTTGTCACTGTAATTTTGCCTCGCTGATGAGTGCCTGAGTCCTTCAGCTGTAATGAGATGATTTACTTTAGTCTTTTTGTAAAATAATAAATGCCCCTTTTTTCCCCCAATTGTTTCAAATGAGAACAATGACTTCAGGATTTGTTTGTGCATGTCTCCTAGAAAACTGTTGGTTAGCAGAGCTGAGAGTTTTGTTCCTTTTTTTTTTCTATATATAGGAAATGCTTAATATTTACTTGTCTGTGAGCTCACCTAGCCCTGAAGTGTGTGGATCAGTAAAGACTCTGTATGCAAATCTGTCCTGTCATGGGCTCCTGTATTTATTTCCTTTCCTTTCCCATAGCACTCCTTCTCACATTTTTTCCCTTCTCTTTTTTTTCTGGTTAGTGTCAGTGAGGAGGGATGAGGTTATATTTTAAGGGAATCCAGTATTTCAGAGGGAATTTGTTTTGGTTTTATGTGTGTGTTTGGGATTGGAGCAGGGGGTGTGTTTTTTACTTAATTGCCCAATATACTTTGGCAAGCAGAAGTTGCATTGTTTTGTGAATTGCATTAATGGTTTTCTGCATGTTCAAATTCCCCAGTTATTTGGGGGATTTAATTAAACCTCTGTAGGTGGCTGGCTTACATAGATGACAGGTAGAAGTTTCTATTTCTAGAAGGAGCTGGTGCACACGCTGCAGGCATGGAGCTCTAGGCAGCAGAAGGGCTGTTGCAGTGCTTTTGCATTGGGGTGGAGCTTTTGGGGCAGTTCTTCTCGTGTTTGGGGTTACCAGTAAGCAGGACACCCCAGTTCCTGGCTGTAGTGAGGTGCTGCTTGGAAGTTGAAGGTGCTCCTGAGATGCTGTTTCTATGTGACAGTGAGAGAGGGCACTTGTGGTGTCACTACAAAAGCATCAACTCCCAAACAGCCTCTGTTTTACCTCCTGCCCTAGGCCTGGCTTACCACCCAAACCAGCATAATTAATATGTTTCCTTTGCTTCTGGTCTGCCAGGACCTGTAGAGTTGTTCTTGCTTCTGCTTTAGGGAGGAAGGTGCTGGCCATGGTTGTGCTCAGTGGCCTTCCCACCTGCCCAGAGCTGCCCCTGGTTTTTCTGGCTATCTCTCCTTGCTCTGCAGCACCTGGGTGTGATTGGTGTGCCTTGGGTGCCACTGCCTAGAGTCAACCTGAGCCAATGGTGCCAGCAGCCCCAGCTGCAGGCATGGGGAGGATGGAGAGAGGAGGGATGTAGTTACTCTGCTGCATATTCTACCCTATCTGGAGCTGAAAACTTGATTTACTTCTTTTTTCCTTCCCTAATTCTGTGTGTGCCTTGGAAGGGGGCCTGCCCAACAGCCCTGGTTCCCCCTCCTGGGGTTGCCCCTCTCTGCCATTGCCTCTCAAACCCTTTCTGTTGTTGCTTTGTAGCTCCCACTGAAGCAGCAATCTGGTTGTCCAGAGAGTCCGGGCAGGAGCTGATGTGCCTGTGCTCAGAGGTGAGTTGGGAAGGTAAGCTCATGTCCCACCTGCTCCAAAATACCTGCAGCATCTGCATCCCTCTGGGAAAATGCAGGTCCCTCTGACGCACATATCCCTTCTTGGGTACTGCAGGTAATACCTAGGAGATGTTCAGGTGAACTCAAATTACCCTGTTCAGCTGCCAATTTCTGATGTAAAGTTGAGTTTCCAAAGCACAAACTAAGTTTGAAAGGAGCTGAAGTGGGAGATGGAATAATTCAAACATGGAACTTTTTATTGCATGAAATATTGATGCTGGCATGTCATAAACATGCATATTTTCTCAGATACATATTTCACTGCCTATCCCAAATTTCCAGTTGCCCAATACTTGGTATGACTGTTGATTTTCCCTCTGTGCTAGAGGCTGGTGGAGGTGTATTGAACCCTTGCTTTGAAAAGTTCTCCTTACTAAAGAGAGCTAGGCAAAAATCTGATTTATATAAATATAAAAACATTAATTAAAACGTGAACCTCAAGCACTATCAAAATGGATTCTAAAGCTGAACGTGTTTGCTGTTGCTTTTTTCTCTGGATTCATTTGAAGAGATGAAAGAAATAAGATTGCACAGGTAGAGTCAAGTAAAACATTGTTGCAGAAGTAATTAATGGTAATAGTATGGGGGGGGGCTGTTTTGATTTAGCTCGTACAGGCTTAACACTGGGTGCGTGTTTGCTTTGCAGCAAGTAGAAGCTGCTCATTAGGGGGTTGGCCCTGGTGCTGTCAGTGTTGAGGACACTGAAGTGGTGAGAATATACTGCTTTTTTAGTTGGCAAATATTTGATTTCAAATTTGAAATCGCTTGGCAAGGGTCACAAGAGCTTTTGAAATTCCTATTTTTAAGTTTGCTAAAGAGGCAGGGACTCGGTGGCGCATTGGGCACGAGGGGATGGCACAAGAATTCGAACCCAAGGCGTCATTTCTAACATTGTTCAGTTTTTTGTATGATGCTGCTTTTTAAGAAAATGAATTGGAGGAAGTTGTCCCATAACTGGTGGGAGGGGGGAAGGTTGAAAGGAAATACAAAAAATATCAGTCTGTCTGCATGGCTCCTGTGCAGCCCAGGCTGGCTGCTGTGTAAGTGCCACTGGCAGCTGCCTTCTGCAGGGCTGCAGCCCCTCCCTGCCCTGCTCTGGTGCTTTCTGCTCTGGTACAGGCAGGGAATGTGATTAACTTCCAGAGGTCTTTAATTTCTGGTCATAGAAGGCTTGTCCATTCACATAATAAATAAGCATAATTGAATCTTTTTTAAAATGAGGATTTTTTTACATATCTCAGAAGTCAAATTTAGCTGAATTAAAGTATTTTAAGGAAAATTTAACGTGTTTCAAGTGTTGGAATATGGATTTATTTATCTGAAATGTTAACATTGTGACTTCTGGAAAATGCTTGATGTTCAGCATCACCTAAGAGGAAAGTACAAGGTAACATTTTCCCATGTAACAGTGGGAAGGGCTGGGAAGTTCTGCAGACTCTTCACAGTAGCAAAAGCAGCAGATCTTCTGGATCTGAAAATGTATTATTTGCTGGGACCTGATACTAACTGTGGTTTGGGGGAACAGTTAATTTCTGACCTTGTTTCTGAAATTGGTTTGTTTGCACTGTATAACTGCTTGTTCTCTTATAGTTACAGACTGTCTGATAGCACCTGTGAAGAAAAAAAAAGCCTGTCTTGTGGTGGTAATGCATGCATGTTAAATGTCTTCATTGTAGAGTGTTCTTTGTTCTTCAGTCCTTTATATCATGGTTTTAAAAAAAATTACATATATACATATATATATTCAAAATACCATTTGGAATGTCAACATTCAGTGGGCTTTGAGGAGATGTAGCAGCACATCATGGTTTGTAGGGACAAGGAGATACAGACCATTCTGGGCTGCCTCATTACCTCAAGGATAAGACAAGAAAGTGAGCTTCTGGTTATCATAGATGTGGAAGCTAACACATTCCCATGTATCTCATTAGTTCAGGTATGTGTAGACACGTTCTCTTGGTGCTTGTACTGTGCACATCCTTTACACCCCCTGGGAGCTCGTGTGTCTGGCCCTGCAGGCAGGAAGGGCTTGTAGCTCCTTTTTGTTCTCCAACATGGGCATGACCACATCCTATACTAAACTACCCCTCAGCTATTGCTCTTTGGGCCTTTCCCTGGCAAAGGATCAGCCAAGGGACCCTTGCCCTGTGTTTGGGGCAGAGAGGGGGGTCTGGAGGCTGTGGAGAGCTGTCAGCAGTGCTCTAGCAGCACGTAAATACTGGAGTTTGGGATTGCTTGTTGCTCTCCAGTATTGCATTGCTGCTTTAGTGAGGCTGGAAATCGGTCTCTGCTGCAGGGCTCTGGCTTTTGGGGTCCCTCCATGGCACCCCCACGGTGCTTCCCACACTGCAGGGGGCTCCTGGCTCCCACCCCAATAAACCACTGCGGAGGCAGCAACCAACGAGGGCTTGGTGTCGTGAATGGGGAAGGGGCGGGGGCTGCACCCCAACACTGCTGGAGGGTACCCAGTGCCCCAGCCCAGCAGTGGAGGAGGGAGGCAGGGAGCACTGCCTGCTCTCCAGGAGGTGGGGATGGGCCCTTCCCTGGGCTCTGGGGACAGGGAGGACCTGGGGCTGCACAGGGGCAGTGCTGGCCCCTGGGTGCGCCCTATCTCAGAACTTGGGGAGGGGGCATGGGGGACACTGGGGGGTGCAAGGGCTGTTGGGGACCAGAGCTTCAACTGGGTAAGAGGGAGGGAAACTCTCATTGTGCCTGGGGTGCTGGTGCTCCTGGGCAAGCCTTGCTGCAGAAGGCATCAACTTTCCCCAAATTTCTGCAGCTGTCCCAGCCTCTGTCAGGATACCCCAGCTCAGGTAGAGCCACCATAGGGGGCCTGCCAGTGGCTAGCAGCATCTGGCACCATTTGGGCCGTGGTGGAGAGAGTTTGGACCACCTGAGGATTTGCCTGCAGACCCACCACTGCAGCAGTGATTTCTCCAGAGCTGTCCCAGCCCCATGGTAAAAGGCTTTTTCCTTAGCATTGCACCACTTGAAACTTCCAAACCCTGCTGGAATAGACACAAGGGCAACTGTGGAGTCAGGGATGCTCCTGGGAAGGGCTGGGCTGGTGTCTGCCTGCTCAAGATTCATCTGCTGTGGGCTGAATGAACTTGCTGGTCCTGCCAGTGATGGTGCATCATTAACAGCCCAATCCAGCAGCTCCTGGTGGCACAAATTCCATAACGTGTTTTTTCAGCTATTTTCAGGAATTAATAAATCACAGCCAGTAGTTGTAGGGCAGGGGAAAATCTCGCTGATTTACAGCTTCAGTCCCTGCTCCTGCTCTGTGCAGGGAGTGCCAGCGCTGTCGGAGCATCGGCACGAGGAGCACAAATGTCTCAGGCACGGGGAGCTGCAAGGGGGTGTGAATGGGGAGGAGCAGCTTTTAAAAGCCTCTGCCCTCAAAGGGGGCAAACTCACAATGTTTGGTCACACAACCATTGCAACTGGTATTCTTCCAGTTCTAAAATGGTTCATTCCCACTCTCAACAAGTCAAGCCATTAATTGCCATGTACCATACTGTTTTCCTTCAGGAAAATAACTTGATGAGTGACTTGGTTAACAGGGAAATTAGTCAATAAAGTTGGTAATTGTCTGTACCTTTATATTTTTAAAAGAAAGGTTTCAGCTGATATTTATAGGTGGAGTGTAAGATTTAATTTTTTTTTTTTTTGGGGCCATTTCTCTTGTGGTCAGTTTGATTTTACTCAGCTAGAAAAATACATCTTCACTGTGTTCACAAACTGAAGACTCGTGCTAGAACTGCTGTCAGGCATCGGTCTCCTGTAGGATCAAAATGGGAGTAATGGGAGAATAAAGGCAGCGCAGAGTTTGCGGAGCAGTGGGCACAAATAAAATACAGAGGCTAAATCAAGGCAGTAGGATCCCTGTGGACAGGGAAATGGCCCAGGGAGGTGGCTGTGCAGGTCAGCAGCACGGGCTGTGGCAGTGATGGATGTGCCATAACAGGCAGCGAGGGCTGCCACGTCCTGCCTGGCTCCCAGGACCTTGTGTGTCCCCACACAGCTCCAGATACTTCAGGATATTGCCAGTTGTTAACGCAGAAAGTCCAGGAGGCAGATGGGGGACAGATATCCAGCTGTTTCTTTTTCTTTCTGAGAAGCCATGGGAGCTCCTGTCATTTTTTTTTTCCCTTGATGTATAGAAATTTGCCTTTGACACAAGCGCAGGTTGGCTTCCCTACTGCATTTGTGCACAAACCACTTGGAAAAGAAACCACTAAATGCCTTTGCAGAGCATCCCTGGGCTGACCAATCCCCCACCGACCCACAGTGCCACTCTGAGGCATCTGCAGAGGGGCAGCAGCACAGGCAAAGCAGCCTGGGTAAACTACTTTGTTCGTGTAGGATAAGGCAAGATGTGTTTTTTTTGTTTATATGTGAAATTTGCTGCATCAGAAATGCATGTGACCACTGTAGAGGAAAAGTCTTTGCATTCCCTCAGTAGTTTTTGCTGTGGTTTTATAAACAAGCTGGAAGGCAGCATTTCCCTGTGGCAGGTAAATACGTGCAGCACATCATCACACTGCTGCATGGCTGCTGGGCTTAGAAGATAGTCATTAAACAAGTCTAATTCACACGTTTCTACACCAATCTTCATTTTTTTTCATGTCCCCCACACCAAAACTCTCCCACGTACTAAGACTGAGGTTATGTTGCTCTGCTCACAGTACCAGGTACCTCAATTAGAGATGGTGTGGGAGTCAAACAAGGTGTTGCAGATTCCTGTAAACACTGGAAAAGCAACCCAAAAAGCCGCCTTATCTACCTTCAGCGTTTTCCTCTTCACCTCCTTTGATGCAGAAGGAATTTTTGGCAGAGGTTGGCGGCTCATTGTGGTATCCGGCGCTGTCTTGCTTTTCTTGCACTTCTTGCCCACCCACCTCATTAGCTTTTCCTCAGCTCACATCCAGCGTGTTCGGAGCCAGGACTGGCTTTGGCAGGTGTTTGTGCAGTGCCTTGCACAACAGCAACTCCCAGTGCCTGCTGTTAATGACTTCAGGTCTTGCTCTTTGCACCACAGAAACCTTTCACGTGTCTCACTCTCTCTTTGCGGGGTAGGAGACCCTGGCTGGGCACCCAGCTGTGCAGCTGCCCCAGCACAAAGCTGCACAAAGGGAAAAATCCTGGGTTAAATTGGATGTGGCAGGTATCAGCCACATGGCAAAACAGAAGCCAGCTCACCTCTCCCGTGAGGGTTGCTAAAGTCACAATGATGACCAGTGCAAACGATGGCTCTGACACCCTGATGGCACAGTGGTTCCAGGCAACAAACTCACCAAATGGAAGAAAAACACAAATTGAAGTATTTTATTTTCTGAAGCAAAGTGTAAAACGTTGCTCTCTGCAATTTCTCTTGTAAACCCATCCTTGTGGCTGTTCAGGATACTGAAGGTTACTCAAACTATGATTCAAGCAGAGCATATATTCATTTATAAACTGTCTAGGATGAGTTCTCATACCATATAGTCTGTGTGAGAAAATAGCTTCCCCCTCATACTGAAAAGAAATTATTTGAGTGTGCAGGACAGCCAGGTAAGGTCTGATGGCGGGGAGGGGACTGGAGGTGTGGAAGATGCAGCTCGGCAAGAAGGGAGTTGTGATTATGCTATACTAGAAAGCACAGGGTGGTTTCTAATTTCAAGTTAAGGAGTTTACACCACAGAAGATATTTCTACCCTGTATTTTGTATTCTCTCATTGGTACAGGGTATTTTGCATTTTGTGAATGGAGGAGAAAAAATTGCCATGAAAAGAAACGGGAGGAAAGATCTGCTAAAGTCACATCAATAAACATTTAGAAGCTCTCTCTCACACACGCACCCACACCCCCCATTTCCCTGCTCCTCCCTGCCTTAGGGTTGGCTTAGTCACGTCCCAGTTCCTCAGATGGGAAACAGGCAAGCGAAGCATCAGCATCGCTGCTCTGGCACTTCCCGGATGCGCAGGAAAGGCAGCGCGTTCCGTCCATACCCAGGCAGTCTGGTCCCTTCCCGGGGAGAAGGATTTTCTGCGGGACAGCCGAGCAGCCCCGCGCTGGCCGAGCTCACAGCGGCACAGACGGAATTCCCTGCGGATCCGGGGGCTCCGGGGCAAACCCGGCCCCGCACCGCCATCCTCACCGCTTCCCCTCGGGCAGAATCCATGGGGAGACACGGGGCGTTCCGTGGCAGGGCTGGAACAGACGAACTAAACAGGGTTATTTCACTGCCACGGCTAGCAGAATATCGTGGGAGAACTGCGTTTTACCTAAGTCTCTTCAAAAAACCATCCCGCTGGTGCTGCTGAGATTTCAGGGTTGTAAATCGGGCACCAAGAAGCCACTCTAAGACAGCTGGGGCTGGAGCTGCAAATAGCTGATTCATTATTTATACAGACAGACAGTATCTACTGGGATACTTTCCTGGTTGTGAAGGGCTGGGGTGGGGAATCCCAACCTGTGAGAGGGCACAGACTGTCTGGGAATCCCCTCACGCACCCCTAATGCCCAAAGCTGGATCTTACAGGAGCTGTGATTTGCTACAGTTCACCTGGAGATATGCAGGAGACACACGAAGGTTGGTTCCCTTTCTGCTTAGAGTGGGGACAAAATAAAGATGCCACTAATAATGATTGTTAGATAAACACCAGCCTCTTCCTGCACCTTGATTTATTCACCATCATTGGCCTGTTTCTCCTACCTGGTTCCACAAGGATTTCCACCTTCCAAGATAAAGTTTCAAATCATCACTTGGTGTTTCCTGGAGCAGAGCCCACACACAGAAGGGCATTTGCAGCCACTCAGATGTGTCCCCAACACACACCCTGCACCAGCCTTTCATCATCTGGCAGTTACCAGCGTGATCCCTCTCTCAGCTTCTCTAGGGATGAAAATCCTCACAGCCAGTTCTTAGATTTTGCTGAATCTTTGTGCTTTTCTAGCCCTACCCTCTTCACCTGCAGTATCATGAGCTTACTGGGTACTGGCACCTTTACAGTGCTGGGAAGTGTTTTCCCCATCAGAATATTCAACAAACTACATCTGCTTGGGTAATTAAATACTGTAACAATTAAAAAAAAAAAAAAAAAAAAAAAAAAAAAAGAAGAAAGGAAAAGCCAGACCACATTGATGTCTCAGCTTATAAAGGTGCTTGCCAAGAGTAGAGATTTGATCTTGCAAGGTGCAACCTGCACAGGTATTAAAGGCAGTTGGGCAGGGCAGACAGTCCTTTAATGACTCGTAACCAGCTCCCTGTAAGCACTGTCAGCTCCTCACTGCTGGATTAGTGTGTGTTTGACAGGACTGATGCAGCATAATAGACAATGAAACACCACCACTTAATCAGTCAGGATATACAATTACAAGGCAGCTCAAAGATCCTTATTTAACTCAATTTTCAAAACCAGGATTGCCAAAAAAAAAAGCCCCAAGCGAAGTGCCAGCTCAGTTCACAGAGACTTTTCATCACATTTCTGTCTCAGCTACCAAAATGTACAGAAATGCCAGATGTCACAGGGAGAGACAGTGTAGCAAAGCCTATAAATATTCGAAATTATTTTTCCAGCATACATTTGTGATTCATAAAATGTGGAACTATAATGAATTTCAAATGGCACATAAATGTTCAAATACAAGATACTCCTCTGTGCTTTCATAATGCTTTAACAATATATGTCTGGGTCGTATAAAGCTGGTGTTTAACTTGCAAACATGTGACTAAACCCCCAGTCTTTCAACCAAAATTACCAAACAAAAAGTAACAATTGCAGTTTCAACGTTTTTCAAGTGAGGATTTATCTTCCTGTTGTGCACACACAGCTGCTGTGAAAGGCTGCAGTAGCTAGAACTATTCCAGCAAGGGCATCTAAACAATTTTCAGACCAACAAAAGCTTTGGAATCTCTCTGTAGTGATGAACTTGATCTGACAAGCACCTATGTGAAGTGAAAAATCCTCTGTGTCTGTTCCACAGCACCTGAAATGTGGGAATATTCAGTGAGATTTTAAGTATAGACCTTTTCCATCCGACACAGGTGGTGTGGCAGAAGGCAGACCTGTGCTGCTGCAGCATCACTCCTGGGGCCAGTGTGGCTCAACAGCATCTTCCCAAACCTCTCCTGTGACCACACAGTCCATGTAATTCCAACCCCTGCTCCCAACAGACCAGGAATTCCCCGCTCCAGCTACAGTTTGAAAGATAAACCCCTTGTTATGACTAACTCAACCCCTCCTCTCTTTCCCAAATCACATCGTGTGAGTAATTGTCTTAACCATGACTGGAAAACCTTTCAGGAGACTGAGTATTTCCTCTCCTTGGAGATGCACTGCATATTTTTGCAACAAGTCACGGATTCTTGAACAGGCAGATACACAAAGGTGATTTAGGACAAATCCAGAAATACAATCAGACTTTGTAGTGCATTGGAACAAAAGCTCTTTGAAAGAATAACCTACAGTATAATTTTGATCAGCGTTCTAATATTTGTTAAAGAGAATTCTGATTTACAAATAGATCTCCCAGAAATGTGGTCATTTGATGTGAATTACATTGTGTGAATTCATATTTTAGGTCTGCTATTAACATCATTACTATTAGGTCAGCTGTAACTGAGCAGGCCATGGATGGGCAGTTGTGTGCAGTTCTTGGAAAAGTACAGACACAGAGAAAAATCTTTCAAAACAGAGTATTTCAAAAACTCCATTGTGTATTAGGCACTGAGCAGCATTAAATCTGAGGATGTGGTGGGAGAATCCACATGCAGAAGTACAAGAAGCAAAAAGCACAGCGCAAACACAGGTGTGAGCTGGGCTGCCGTGGTCAGAACTGGACTCCACACGCACAGAAGTGCTCATGAAACAAACCAAAATGATTACCTACAAAATGGTTGTGGTTTTTTGTGCTTTTTTCCCCACATGGGTATGTTTAATGGACATAGAACCTCCACTCTTCATTTTTGCCAAGACAGAACAAAAAACTTCAACTGTTGTCTCTGGAATCTGGTTTGGTTGGAGAATATGGAATTGTTTCAGTATCTTCCCACAGCACTTTTATAATCTCTTTCTTAGACAGGATTACATTAACCAAAAGCTCTACACAGGTAACAAATGGAGAGTCTGCCTTCACTGTCACAAGCACTTATGAAAAATATTATTGAGAACAAAATTTCAAGAGCACTTTAATATACAGAATGAATGGGATAGATGTGTGGGGCTTATTTTAAAGAGACAGCCTTTATTTAAAGTACTTTGCTTTGTAGATCTTATAAAGTAAACATTACAATAATTCTTTTTTTTCCCCACAAATATATTAAAACAGTTTAAATTTAAAAGGCAATTCAACAAACTGATGGATATTTTTAAAGAAAAAAAAAATCTAACAGAAATAGGCAGCTCAACTAAAACTAGATTTTAAACATTCTGTTTTGTCATTCCATCTGTAAAAAAAAAGAAAAGAGAAAAACCACACTTTTCACCCAGACTTCCTTTACAGCAATAAGGCAACTCCAGGAGATTTGGATGAGCCCCTTGGAGATTACAGATACTGTAACTGGCTGCTCCTCATGCTTTATTACCACCCAAAGGTGCAACTATCCATTAATCACAATCACATCTGTGCATTAAAATATAAAACTTAAATTACAGATTTAAAAAATATTACTAATAGACTTCCCTATCATAAAATGCTTTACATTTACAGTACTTGAACTATTTCAGTTCTGGGTTGATGAGGTTTAAGCAATTTACCACTGCAAGAGTTAAGACTCTGGAGCTCACAAACAGCACAACCCAACCAGGGGCAGCAGCGACAGTCGGTAGAGTCATAGTGCAAATCAAAATAAGGAGTGCAGAACTGCACTAAGTGTTTACATTTCTAAAATATAAATGAACAAGACGAGCTCTTATATTGTACATGCAATAAATTACAATAAGCATATGGCAATGGGGCTGGGGCATTCTACAAGTGTAGCTGGTGTACCAGAGCTGAAGCCTGTGAAAGATAGGACTCAGTAAACAAAACATTTCAAAGCTCTGTTGTCACTTGAACTCTGCTTTCATGCTTTGTACTTCTGCTTCCCCGTCTCACTGATCACACAGATATGCTGAAACAAAATAAAATAAAAAGCTCCTGTTAGGAAAGTGACCTCAGAGACCAAGGTTTGACATCAATAACAAGGTTCTGAAAGCAACACAAGTGTGTTGTACACACTTCAGGAGGAAGAATCTTCTGACACAGTTTATGCAGAAAAAAATAGGCCTTTTTTTGGTCCAAAAATCTCCACATTGCTTTTTTTCTCCTCTCCTAATTGTCCCACCCACTGTCAGCTGGGTCTGGTGAGACCCAGATGAAGAGTTAATGATAAAAATAATAAAATGTGAGCTCTTCTTAACTTCTTCCCAGGTCTCTCTTCTTTTACTCTGACGTAACTAAGCAAATGCACTTATCTGTTGCAGACACCTGGTGTGACAAGAAACTTCACACAAACTTCACATTATTTCAAAGCTGACAGTTGTGCAGCCTCCACTCTGCATGCAGCAAAATAATCTTTTTTTTTTTATCAGAGCTCCCTGCTGCCCTGCTGCTCTCAGGCTTGTTCTCATCACTGGAACATGAGGCATGACTTACAGAGCAGGGAGAATGATGTAAGGAGATTTCCCTTCCTTCCTCCTACCCAGTTTTAAATGGAGAAAAACATACGGGAAAAATTACTTACGTTCAAATCTCTGAAGTATTCATTGTAATCTAGGGCGTATCCCACAACAAATTTGTCTGGCACTTCAAATCCAACAACTGAAAAAGACCATAAGTCACCAGAGTGTTAGAAAAAGAACTTCCTAGAGTTCACTAGATCTTTTTACAGAGACAATATGGAATTTTATAGATATAGATTGTAACTCATTTTATTTCTTCCACTCTAGTACCCTCAGATTAATATTTCAGCTATTTTACAATTTTCACTTATGTCGCTGATTTATCAACTAAAGGAAATTAAATAGATGTATTTATTGGTTCCCACACAGCTGCCTGGTGCTTGTCTGCAAGAAATGAATGGAAGCTCTTAAATTACCTGACAGGATATTTTTACAAGAATGTAAAATTCCTTGAAAATGTCCTCTGACTTTGCAAATACGTGCAGAAGTGCCAATCCTTCCTGGCACTTCCTAGATGCCTGACATGCCAGTGCAGCAGCAGTGGACTCATGAGCACAAGTCCCACCCACACCACTGGACCTGCACTCCAGACAGGGCTGCAGGAAGGGTCATTTGCAGATTTCAGAAATAGGTGTGGGTTGGCTGCTTTGGGTTTGCTTTTGGCTTCGATTTGTAGGTGTTTTTTGTGTTCGGTTGTGATTTTTATCTCCCAAAAAGTCTGCCTAAAAAGAGGACATCAGCCATTCCAGATTGTCTGAACAGCTCTAGCAGGACACTTTGTCAGGCAGGACTAGTCCACCCTGTCTACATACACTATAAAATGACCAAAAAAAAATTAAATTATCTAAAATATAAAATTTCCAAAGGGCTTTCCCCCCTCGTGCTAAAATGAAAGACTCCTGAGCAGGAAAGCTGTGTCTTTTCTCTCCCTGGCTACAATGAGAAAAACGGGGAGATAAACTGTGCAATTAAAATAAAAGGCTGTGGGCACTTTTGGAAAAACTAAGGTGATGATTAGCATTTACTGGGCCTCACAAAACAGGGATAAAATGGAGGCCCAGCCATTGCTGCCTTGTTGTCTCCTTCAGAGCTCACATGTCCTGCTCTGGCAGGTTGTCTCTGGGGACAGATGGCAAAACAAGTCATCTGCTGCAAGATGCTCCAAAAGCACCATTAGCCCAGCTAAGCCTGTAATGAGATCCCAGGAATGAGGGTTGTCCTTGAATGAGGGGAACACCTCAATGAAGCCTCGAGGTATGGAAAAGCTTCACTTACAGAGCACTGTACAACCTTGGAAAGGAGGAGGAAGAGGATGTGATTCTGCTGCTCAATTCTCTTCACTTCCATAATGAATGGAACAGGAATTTAGCCTCTGGAACATGGTTAAAGCACACAGCTCTGCCCAAGGCAGGAGGAGCTGTCACTCCCACCACTGCCTGCTGTGAATGCTGTTCCTTCACTAATAGTCTTGGGACAGACATGAGAGAACAAGAAGGGAGTAATTCAGATGCCCAGACAAAACCAGTGCCAATTTAGACATTTTAACACTGTAAACCTTTATCAGACCTGCTACCCCATGTGGTCCTCCCACATTCTTGGGGACAGTCAAATGGCAGGAGGTAGCTAGGCCAGGGTACACAAATCACTCCCAAAAGTGTCAAAGGTGAATCCAGCAGATTCCACTGACTGAAGCATTTGACTACATGCAAGTTGAGAGAATTTGTACATGACAAAGGTGTAACCTAGACCAAAATATCAAAGTTTGATTTTCAATATAATAAAAAGTTGCAAATGTTACAAATCCTGATTAACTGTCTCAAAATATATTTCAAATATTTAAATTATCTAAATAAGAGCAAACTTTATCAAGAATAATTGGTGAAAACCTGTTTGGAACATCCTTGGACTTTGAGCAAAAGGTACACAATATGCAAACATACTTTTAATAATGTCAAAAGTCACTTACAGTCCGGCCGGTATCCCACACTTCGAGGAGTTCTTTTCACCAACAAACTGTCAAATAAAATTAATGTACAACTGAAACATGGAAAACCATTACTTTACTGGCAGGTACAAAAGATCATAATGACAAAATCAAAACTTCCTAGAATCATGAATGGTTCACAGCCTAAAGGCTGACTAGCAGGTCTGCAAGGAAAAGGCTGGGAGACACTGCTCTGGATGGATTTTCACTGTGAAAAGTCACTTAGTGAGACTTTATGTATATTAGAACTTCAGGTGCAATTTACCTTGTAGGTAAAGAGGCAACAGTCTGGGATGTAGCCCAAGAAAAAAAGCCCAACCAAAGCCTAAGTTTTATGAAGGAAAGGTTTAGCTGCTTGAATGTGACCTCAATTGCAGTTGCACAACTTGTCCTTAACTGCTTTTCTCTGGAAGTACTAATTACCCCCATAAAGAAAATGTAATTGATTCTGATAATCAGCATTAATGGTCAGAAGGGTAAAAAGCAAGGAGATACAGAGCTGGGGGTACTGTGGCAGAGAGAAATGCCCTGCTAACTTAGTTTGATTTGCTCACTGTTCAGCAGAGCACTTCTACCTCTTACAAGACAATCCCATAGGCCTGGGATTTGTCTGTCTGAGGAACAGAAAAGGTGGTTGATGGCTGAATGCAAACAGGACCAGCATAAGTCTGTACACTAAGCACAGACCCCCTTCCCTCCTGGACCACTCCTGAAGACGTGGCTTCATTTGCCACTTTTGATTTTAGTTTCTGAAACTTCTAATTGGAAGACTTAATTTTTGAGAATTGGTGTAGAATTTGATCAAAGAAACCCCAAAATAGTGCTGGCATTAATTCACATCTCCCTACTACAACTACTTAATTGTCTGAAGGAAAATAAATAGAAACCTAAAAAAAAATCCCAAAAACAAACCAAACAAAAAAACTCAAAAACCCCAACCTAATCAACAACCAAAAAATTAACAATGAAGAAAAGATACATAAGAGAGAGAAGACAAGCAACTAAGAATGTAAGACCATCTAGAATGATTATGTTTCCCTAGTCAGGTCTTTCCCTGGGCAGATCCAAATTACTGCAACAGGTTTAAAATACAGGAAATTGGTAATTATATTATATTATATTATATTATATATATATTATATTATATTATATTATATTATATATATTACATTACAGTATATTACATTACATTATATATTATACTATACTGTATTATATTAATTATATTTTTACACTGTAGTGTTACAACACTTTTCAGTGACACATATTTAAAAACTGGCCAGGGAGAAATCCACAATGGCCTCACCTTCAGCAGGTCACCTCCACATTACCAGCAAGAAGAGCTGTTCTGGTAAGTCTAACAACTGCTTTGACATTGTTATGGCAACACAAGTGATTAGATATTACACCCAGCTCTGCTTTATCTCTAATCCCCAGCAATCATTATGCTTTTATTAAAAAATACACAAGCACAGTGTAGCAACGCAACAGATGCAATTTAAAAAGAAGTAGGAGGAATGTTGATATTTGTTAATAATACAATATCATCCTCAATATTTCTTGTTGGTTTCAAGTTATTTAATTATGAAATGTTTTGAAACAAATTGATTAAAGGTGTAACTAAGAAAAGCCTGGAAGAGCATATGGCTGGGTGACTCTCAGAGAATGACCTCTAAAGCTCAGCTGTACTATGCACATTACACACTCACTCATTGTAGTGTGCAAACTAATTAAATTCCACAATTAAAGAAGGAAAAATAAAAAAAATATCTCCATTGCACAGATACACCACTGCAGTATAGTGAAGTTGCAGACAGTGGCAGCAGAAACAAATATCTTTGGAGAGACACTACATACAGCTAAGTGACAACTACTAATTATTCTTATCCCCCCTTTTAATTAAAGTCTACATTTAAGAACCAAATTTGTGCTGAAAATACCTCTATTAACTTGAGAGGGTATTTATTTTAAGACCAAAATATTTCAATTCTTATAGATACTTCTAAACTAGGGCTTCAGTGGTAAAAGCCCACAAACCTTACCATAATATGATAGGCAAGAGGTGCTCCAGGCATGCACAAGTTATTCCCTTCTGAAGTACAGGAACTCTTCCAGCAGTAAGACTGGAAAGAACAGTATTTCCAATTTCCTTAACATATATATGTGCTTACAGTATGCAAAAGTGCTTTAGGAGTTTAAACAAGTAGTGACTCCAACAGATCACACCACATATGACTCCTGCAGAAATGTTCCCTCCTGTGTCTCTTCCATGGAAATGTGTTCTATGTTTGTTTTTACTTGTTGGTTTGGTTTTTTTTTAACCTTCTTAAGGTGAAAACCAGCACAAATAATCATCAAACATTTACCTGGCTACTTTCACCATCTTTGGATTGTACTGTTTAAGGAGAGACAGCAATGTTTTCATTGTTTTACCAGTATCAATTATATCCTGAAAATAAAAACACTCATGTAAGACAGAATATTAACCATGTCAGAGTAGCACTTTCAAGTTTCTACCACCAAAATTGCTCATCCACAGCAGCATAAAAATGGTGAACTAAAGCCTGTAAAAATGCTCACAACCAAATCCAGGTGGCACAAAACCCAGTGCTGGGTAAAGTGATCACACACATTAACAAGAGTGCTTAATTGTTGTGGATAACCATGGCTTTGGAAGCAGTTGCTGAACAAGCAGTTACTGCAATGACCTGCTTGGCTCCTGTTGGGTATTTTATGGCTTGTGCTCCTTGCAGCAATAAGATAATGTTTAATTTGAGTATGATAAGAGTAATGTTAGTCTTGCTGTTGAGCTCAGTTACAGAGTATTCTACATGAAGAAAAGCAAGGGAAAACAGGCAGAACAACCCACTACTGCAGTTAAAGGAAAAGGAGTACAATCTACTTTACAGAGCCAAGAAATACCTGAAGAAATTGCACAGGGAAGTCTGAGTGCAGTTCCCATTCACTGCACATATAAACAGAAAATAAAAAGAGAATATATGGCTTGAAACTGAAGCATCAGAAATGGCCTCCTCATTTGGACTAAACAATCACACCATCTTTAAGAGGGATAGTCCTTGCCCTGGTCTAAAATCAAATCTATTTGAAGTGAAGGAGGCAGACAGCAAAGAAGCAGCAATATCCTGGTTTCAGCTGATTTTGCCATGACTCCTAATTAAAACAAAAATCAAACAACAAACTCAACAGAGCACCTGTCAGAATTACCATTAACACTCAATGCTTTTAATCATTAAACTCCAGAGAAGTTGAAGATGTACAGGTATATAGATAAGAATCAAAGCTGGTAAATCAACATGCTCTAGGAGAAAAACAAAACCTATTACTGATTTTCTGTTGTGTGATGAGCTGTTTATTGGAGATGAATTTCAATTTTGTACAGAACTTTTTGGACATTAAATGGATGCAGTAAAGCCTAGCACTCAAGACATTAAATTTACAATACATGTGCAATTTATCATTTGACAGTTAAAATGGTGATCAGCAAGTGTTCATATCTGACTGTGTAAGACGAGTCAATGGACAGATGATTCACTAAATAAATAAGAAACGAACCTAATCTGGGGATTACATTCATCTGAAATGGAGCAGATACATAATTAAACACATCTGTCTATCTCAAGCAAAATACACTTCAAAGGACACCACTGATCACACAATGACTGCTGTGTACATACTATTCTGGTAGGAGTTTTGGAACTGCATGTGCTTCCTGTGGAATAATATAACCCTCTCAAATTAGGAAAATAATACATAGAAACACATTTTATGGGAGGAAACATCCTTTCCTTTGGCTGATGCATCAGTTGCCATAGTTGTTTCTTTGCTTACAAACATGCCATTTCCATATTTGGGGCCGTAAGACATTATTAGATTGCACATCTGCTTTTCCTGTCTACTGCTGCTGCTTCCCCATCCTGAAATTGCCAATTGTACTCAAGGAAAGTGACATTGGCTGCACATTAGCAATGGTGTTCATTAAGACAGAGGGATGAAAGCAAGAACTAAGCAACAGCACCTACCAGGCAATCAAACTGAGCTGTACTGAACCTGGTATCACCCAGAGAACCATGACAGACAGAGAAATGGGAATTCAGCAATTGCAAAATGCCAATTAAGAATTAGCATTCTCTGTGTCACTATCCTCTAAATAAACTTCACACAGGGACACTGGACTTAGATCTGTTTTTCACATATTTTAGGATACTCACACCAGGAATTTCTACCTCTGCAGTTTAGTTTCCTAACTTGCAGGGATGAACCCAGAACAATAGCACGCTTAGTATCACTTTTTTTTCAGGCTACTTTTTCAAAAAAAAAAAAAAAAAAGGGAAAAAATTAGACATTTTAGAATTGACAAAATCTCAGAAAACTGAAAGAATATACAAACCATTTTAGATGGATGTTTTCCTGGTTAAATATAGCAATTGATTGCAATTTGAGAATTCAAAACACAGCTTAACTCAAATTCAGAGACCACTTGCAAAATTCAGGCTTGAAATCAGAAACTGTAGGTTTTCTGGCTTAGGAACAGCTTCTATTAGAACTCTTTTACCTGTCACACATTAGAGCTTCCAAGTGAAACACAGTACTTACTTCTACGATCAAAACATTCTGGTAGGAAGAAAAAGAAAAACAAATCCATTAGTATCTAGACAACATACAATTTCTTATTAATCTTCATAACTCATTTTCAGTGCACTTAAATATTTGCATCTCCATTTATGGATGTTTACATGTGTAACAGCAACTGCTTTGTAGTTTAACGATTCTGATGCTCTAATAACAATTAGCTGAGATCCTTCTCAACAGCTCATGTTAAGTACAGTCTTTGAATTATTCAGACTTTGAAAATTCTAGACATATGTAAAAGAGATCAAAACAGAGTCTATACAATTCCTATTCTTCTAGAGAAGGGTGTCCTACTGCAGAGACGTACAATTCTGTCATATCTACATCCTTTACATTGACACACCTCTTAAAAATCACCTGTGTGTGAGAAGGGGAAAGTGATGTGTCCTGACAGAGCAGGAGCAGTGGTGCTTTAACCCCTGACATCTGGCTCAATGATTTCCATAAAATCACTGGAGAAAAGCAGATTCCTAATTTACATTCTCCTATTTCCTCCTCTTGTCACTGCCTATCATGAGGATCTGTGCTCCTGACATGGGCTGCACCTTACACATCTCGATAGTATGAATTCCCAGCACTTCTTCAGTGGAACAAACACAGACACACACACAGCTGTACCTTTCCAGTCAAGGTTGAGAGGTCATCTCCCCCAATGACTTTGATATCTCCAGTTGACTGATCATTCTAAGAAAGAGGAGGGTGAACATTTGCATGACAAGAATTAAACTGATTTTCTTCTTGCAGTAAATGTCAAAACTGTGAAGTACACAACTAGTAAATGTTAAAGCTTTCAGAAGCACAGCAACAATAGCATCCCTATGAACAAAGAAATTAAAAGTGTTCAACTTCAAAGATAGTATTTCAGATAAAAGACTGTTTGACAAGAGATTTGCATCAACACGTAATCTGTGACCATTATATACACATATGTATCTAAAAAGCAAGGACTTACTATGCATTCTGTACAGATATAGAAACAGGACAAAAATCACTTCTGGTTTCCAAGCTACAGGATGATATATAGCTGGTAATTTACATTTTAAACTTCATTGCTTTAGAAAGTCTTACTCTGAATAAGAATAGGCAATCATAACAAGAATAGCCAGCAAACAAGGCACTGATTGCTATTTAGAACAATAAGCTACAAAAATAGCCAGAAAAGCTTATGCTTAGTTTATGGCCAGTATTGGTAGCAAATCAAATTAGTTTTTATACAATTGAACAGCAACACAAGTACACCAATACTACACTGCATTTTGCTTCAGTAAATCTAAACTGTGATAAAAACGTAAGTTAAATGTTATGCAGGAAAGTTAAAAACAGCTGCTAGGAGTGCCTCAAATCTTTGCAGTTTATTAATCTCACTCAACTGACTTTAAACCTTGACAGTGTCTCAGAGTTCATATTAGATGTCATATGCAGGTGCTAAGTTCCTAAGCAATGAAAGGGTGAAAAAACAGTTAAAGATTTCTGACATTGGTTATAACCAGATCTCCACTGGCAAGAACTTGGTTTAATCATTAAGCAATGTTTTAATTGTCTTCAGGAGCCTTATTTCTGAGTTCAGTACTGGTAAGACTTCAATGCTTGATGGTTTAACACATAAGAGTTTTACTGTTTAGATCTGTTTTCACTGCCTCCCTGTTGTCACTGCTGGAAAACAATAATGTTTTACAAGACTGTAACTCTGAATCGAGTGACACCAAGATCACCTTTTAAAGTGGCATTTTAAGTTCCTTACAGTATCTGCTGTAAAGTTTGGTTAGCAGAGACCTTTCAGAATTCTGCTGTGACCAGCCTAACCAGAGTTTACCACATACTCCACTGAAAATCCCTATTTTCACCAGTGACAGTGCAATACATCCACTGTCTTTTGGCTGCCCTTCATGACTATACAAGCAACACTTGCTCATTTCCATGCTTAAATGCAGGAGACTGATGAAAAGCCATTCTTCTTGTAATACAAACAGAATAAACTGTTTGTCAAGAATACTGAGAGTCGGATCTGATCACAAACCCTATCTTAATATTCTTAACAGCTTGCCAGATCCTTAAAATTCATCTGTAAGGACTTGAAAAACTGGAGTTACAAGTAAAGTTTAATCACAGCTTGATCATGTCAGTATTCTTAGACAATTATTTTGGGTGCAGTACAGTATGAATTTTGCATTCCAACACAAAAAAAAAAACCCACAAACCCATATGCTTGTAAATATTAAATGATCAGTTTGAAACAAGAATAGAACTTCAATTACATCAATTACAGAACCATTACAAAAGTTCATCTGCTTCATTTATGCGACCAGGATATTTTTAGCATCTTTTATTCAGTCTGTAAAGGCAGGCAGCATGATCCAGTAATCACATCCAGAGACAGTAACAAGAGAGCTGAAAGCTCCACTTTCAACTGTCCATTCCAGTTTGTGACGATTTTCACACCACTGATCACAGATCCCTTCATGTAGCAAAGCACAGATCAAAACTACAGAGCAGATTGAGCACTCTGACACTATTTCTGATGGAAGACCCAGTCAAGCTGTTACATACATGTCCACAATAGGATAATCTTATCCAGTCTATCGAATTATGTAGTCTAAAGGACCTAAATTTGGATATTAATAACCACCTAAGAGAGTCTACAGAAAAGAAATGCTCATGAATAGTGTAGTGGAGGCATCACATAAAAGCAGCTCCTCACTCATCCAGAACAAGAAAACATTCTTTTATAGAACTGGCTGACAAAATCAAAAACCCTCAAGCCAACATCTCAAGGAAAACGTCTGGCTTCAACAGCTTTCTGTCTACATTTCTCTGCTTTTCTCCTCATTCACTTGTTTCTATAAAAACAGAATTTATGGAGAATTGTAATCTCCATAAAACTTACTTTGCTGCTCACTCCCCTATTAATATCAAGGCACTGTAGTTCTGAGGGGGAATAAACAAAAACAACTGTAGTAAAGAAATGAACCAAAACACACCTAGGACACCAGTTAAAAGTCAGCCTTGCTTTTTAGCAGAGACTTTTTTCAGGTGTTTCAATCTATTTCTCCAGTATTTATTTCTGAGTTAGAAAGTATAGAGCATGAAGGGTGTAGTCTTTGTACTGATTCTTTAAACAAGGTAAGTAAGTTATTGGAAGTGTTCCTTAGTGGAGAAAGCAAAAGAGACACAATTTCCACTCCAAGAAAAAACAGGTGGAAGTCATAATTTCCTATTATTTAACCTACTATTCTCTAATAGAGACATTCAGTTTTCTGCAGCTTTTATAGGCAGAATATATGGGCATGTGGGGTCTTTGGAGTGAAGTGGACTTGAGGAGGAGCCTCCCTTTTGGGAGGCACAGCAGAAAAGAGGCTCAAGACTGCGCTCCCTCACTGATTTTAACACAGTGCACAAGCAAAAAGTGCCTTGTGAGATACAACCAAAGGCTGGCAGGAGCCCTTCTGCTCAGCCTGCACTCTCATTAAAGCACATAACTTAATTAGTGCCTTGTGCTCTGCAAACCTGAGCGTGGTCTCCAGGTAACCCCTGGGCAGGCAGCTGTGTGTGTGTGCCTCGGGCAGTCAGGGCTGCTTGTCCTGCAGAAGGACTGGACCAAAGCAGTTCTTGGCTTTGTCATGCAGTTCTTGGCTTTGTCATGACACTTTAATGGACAGCTTGATAGGAATCATGGATTTATCAAGTTCTGCAACAGTCCAGACTAAGTCTGTAAATAATTCCATCTTGGGTTTCACAGTTTAATGAAACAAAGGATGAGAGTGATGTTTTCAATTCAGTTATCTGTATTTTTCTGCTGGAATAGGGAGTGGTCCACAACTGTGACAAGCAACCCTGACTTAAATGCAAAGCTGCTGATAAAGAACAAACAGCATAACATTGTGAAACAATGTATTCAAATACTCTAGCCAAAACAGAGAAAGTCATTATTTCCATCTTATAGACGGTCTTAGGGAAAAAATAATAAATTTATGAAATCCCAAAAACATGAGACTTGGCTGTCAGTAAGCTGGAAATCATACTGTGCTAACAAACACCTGCTTCTTCCCCTGACCTGCACAACATAACCCTTTGCTTCCTTCTGTAAAACCTAAAAGTTACCTCGTGTTACAGCATGTTCTGTTTCCCTACAAAGTTGAATACTTGTGTTCAGAATCAAAAGAAATTCTTTCCCTAAAAATCTAAACCCAAGGCAGCCTATGCCTTGTCTTGAAAATGTAATGCCATATTCAGAGGCTATTCATCACAAATCTAGGTTTATGTATCTAGTGTTTCCTCAGGGCCAAATAAAACTAATTTTGTTCATTGTTTGGTTCATTAAAACAAAAATGAGATAGGGAACCATTTCTGCAGCTTTCAAGTCATCCTGTCCAAAAATGATGTCTGGGCCATATAAAAACTCTCAGAATTAAATTTTTGTAATGATAGTTGCAGAAGAATTCTCTGTACCAGTCTAGAGCCACAGCTTTAGAGATGGGGTAGAGGGCAGAGAGGAAATTGTTGAACAAGTAAAGGACATGTAAAGGGTCTCTCTCCTCAGCTAATGATTCTACTGGGGTGAGGAGATCTCAAGGTCTAAAAGGAAACACATATAATAAGGTAGAGAAAGAGTAAATTGGCTTGTGACTCTTAATTCCCTTAATTATTTGTTTAATATTAGCATATTAGGGCAGTAACAATATTAAACCACCTCTGTTAATAATTTGTAGTGAACTTAGCTAAAAATTGCACAGTACTGCATAGATACTTACACAATAACTCTTCAACCTAATGAAGTCGACTGTCATGGGGATTGATTTGTCACTGTTTCTGTTCAGGGCTTTGATGTAGTCTAATAAATCAGCAAAAAATTTATAGCCACCCTTGAGTACACAGAGTGCCACAATGTGGTGTCCTCCCATGCCCTTCATAATTTCTCGTGCCAGTCTCTCCGTCCTAAACAAAACCAAGGAAGAGTGAGCTATCATAACATTTCACTTGTCCATCACAGCAGCAGCGTTTGATACTCCTAGCAGCAGCAAACACACAGAGCAAACTTGGAAACACATTTTGTTTGGACACATTTGCCCACCACTTCGGTCACTTTTACACCTCATTGGTCAACAAAGTTTTGCTTTTCAAGGTTAATCCTACAGCA
This sequence comes from Vidua chalybeata, assembly GCF_026979565.1. NCBI lineage: Eukaryota > Metazoa > Chordata > Aves > Passeriformes > Viduidae > Vidua > Vidua chalybeata. Next base: position 13,038,152 of record NC_071543.1, on the reverse strand, counting down.
GCGCTGCCAAATGCGCTTGTTTTCCTACGTCACAGGCAGCCAAAGCAAACCTTAACACCCTGAAATTGTTTCCCTGTCAGATAAGAGACATGAAAGTGTCTTTTCTCCTTCCAAAGACAGGTTCAGCTTCCATTCAAAGGGCAATGTAAGCTAACACAACCCCAAAGGCAGTAGCTCTCACCAGCTGATGAGCAAGAAAACTCTCAAATTATAAACTGAAGAGTTTATGTTAATTTGGCAAATCAGAATGCCAGAATTTTGTCCTGAAAGCAGAATACAATACCAGCAAGGCAGAGCAAGAGAACGCTGCACTGTTTTTCTGCAATAATTGTTTCTAAATTTATTTTGCCATTTATTTTAGAAAGCATGGTCTGCATTTATTGGGTGCCAGCTGACAGCAGGTTTCTCACAGAAAGCCAACCATTATAAACGTTACATCAATTCCTTAATGACGTGTACTTTGTCCAATTTTTTCCTCTATATGGACTTCCAGTGCAAAGTTTTAATATTTAAAAAGAAAAAATGTTAATAGGGATTTTCATTGTATCTAGTCGAACAGAACCATGCAAAATCTAAATGCATTCCTAGTCACAAGATTCCGCTGGAAGACCCATCCAGCACCACTCATAAAAGGCTTAAATTCACTGAATTTGTTGTTCATTCTCACAAAGAAAATTAGCAACTTTCAACCACAAAGTAAAACAAAAATGTCTTGTAGGCTTATGAACACATTTCTGATCATACACGATAAAACTTGCACAGCACATCACATCACAGATTTTAGCAACCACAGAAGTGACAGATTGATATTTGCAGAGAATACTGCCTTTCTTGGAAGGCAGGAGAAAGTTGGATGTTATTTATCTACCACATCAACATGAGAGAGTCTAAAATGACGTGATTAATAGTTTACTTTTATTAATATCTTATGGAAATTCAAGAGCCTATATTTTCAGACTGAACTGACACAACAAAACATCTTCTAGTTAGATTTTAAGAAGGTAAAACATAAAAGAAACACTGGAAAGAAAGTCCTAAGTTGCTATATACTACAAAATTTTGCTTGAGAATTATGACCAATTTTCAAAGAATAGCATGACTGCAAATGTACAAACTCTCAGAAGCAAAAAAAAGAGATTAATTGTGCATTCGAGTCTCTAATTAAATGTAATCTATTTAGACAGTCTCCAAGCAGCAAAATTATCACTGGAAGATGTCTATTCCACTTTCTTGCAATCAGTGTACTGTCTGAAGTCAAACAAACCTGTCCATGATGAGCCCATGAGGAATATAGACCTTTTCCAAATCATCCGCATAATGTTTAGGTATGCAGAACAAATCCAGGTCATAACCTTGTTCATCATCGCCAATCTGAAAAGGAAATAAAGTGAGATTTCTATGAAGCTTTATAGAAAGTCTGTGCTGAGAAACTTCAAGTCCTTTGCTTTATTCTGTAAAAACTATCAAACCTACAGTGCTCATCAGAACCACCTCACTTTCCCCCTCTCTAAAAACATCAGTCACACTGAACACAGAGTAAAGTGTAATCTAAGAGTTCACAAGAGTTACTTGAAATATCATGAGTTGTTATGCAATGCAGCGTGTGAAAGAAAGTCCTACAACATTCTCCTCCAACGGAGAGCAGGAAATTGAAGTTACTACACCTCAGTGAAACTCTATATTCCATTACAAAAATAATCAAGCTTTTTAACCTTTTAATAAGCTTTTAATAACCTTTCTTAAGCTTTTAATAATCAAGCTTTGATTTTCCTAGTGTAATGCAAAACCTGCATCTGCAATTAAGCAAGCAGAGGTTCTGACATGGACACCTTCCAAATCTCCACAACACTCGATCACAACAAAACACACGAGCCAGTTTGCAGGACAAGGCAAGAGAGCTACGTGAGCATGACAGGTTATGCTGCTGGGAAGCAACTCTGCTCCAACCACCATTTCCAAAATGGAGAGGTTCAAGATTATTCAGAATCTGAAATTAAAGCTTTCAGCAACCTGTTCCACATGGGCAAACTCCCTGTACAAAACAGCCTGCAACACTGGCAAGCATATATTAATTAGGACAAGGGATTAGCAAACATACATAATGATACTGAACACTGCTGAGGTTCAGGGCACACTGTTACATCAAACAGAGCCTTCCTTGAACCCTAACCCTGCTGCAGCTTGAAAATTATCTGGTTTTCAATTACTTCCCTCTCTGGTTATGTAGCTGAACATTATCATGTGAAAAAGAATTTCAGAGGGAAGACAGAAGGTTAGTGCTGACAGTTCAGCAGGGCAGGCATTTTAAGTATCCACTTTGGCTACTAGAACCCTTGCAGGACTCAAATCCTATTTTAGTGCCTGTGGAAACACTTACCTGGCCAGTGGTCTGACAACTGTTTACACAGGGGTTTTGTTGATTAATCTTTAATGAGTATTTAATCTGGGGAATTTCATTATTATTTCACCCTCCCATCCAAAACTGACCCTGTGTGAGCTACACACACAGAGCTCGACCTCATGGTCCCTGCAGTCCACAGGGACTTCTTTTTAACACATTTTAAGAAATAAGGCAGGTCCTTCCCAAAACTCATGGGGTTTTTCGTTGGTCAGACCCATCGTTATATCCAGAGTGTCTACTAAACCTTCCGTTCTGCATCTGGCAGGGAATGGACCCTTCCTTACAGGTTTTATAGGTTTTTTATGGACTGCAGGGATTTACTGTCGCAACCTCGCGGCCGTCACAGCTCTCGGCCATCAGACACCGCACGCACTTCATCAGCACTGGCACTTGCTTTAAAACGATAAATAAAAATGAGCAATAAGAGCCTTAGCAGATGCGGCAATTACACAGAAATATCAAGGATGCTGCTCCTGCAGAACCAGACCCAGCTGACACACGTGGGGCTCTCCCGGCCAGAGCCTCCCGCACGCCGGGAACAGCAACAGGAATAGGAAGTTGTGCCGCGCTGGGGGAAGTTCTTCCACCTTCGCTCCGGAGGCGCCAACGCCGGCTTTGCCCGCCGCCCTCGGGCTCCGGATCCCCTCGCATCCCACCCCGAGGGACCCGCTGCCGCTCCGGGAAGGGACGCGCCCGGCCGGGGGCAGGGAGGGCAGGGACGGACACCCCGGGCCCGGCGCCGGGAGGCCGGGGCTGCCCTCAAGGTGACTCCGCGGGGCGGCGGCTCCCCGCGCCGAAGGACGCGATGCGACACGACACGACACGCCACGCCACGCCACACGATACGCCACGCCACCCCTCGCGTTCCCTCACAGATCACCGTATTCCGGGCGGCAGGCGGGGGACAGCGGCCCCGGCGCCCAGCATCCCCCGTCCCGCGAGCGGCAGCCCCCGCACTCACCACGATGCAGGGGCTGGGGGTCGCCATGGAGCGCGGCCCGGCCGGCGGCGGCTGCGGGCGGCTCGGAGCGGCGGGAGCGGGCGCTGGGAGCGACAGGAGCGGCGGTGGCAGCGGGCGCTGGGAGCTGGAGGCGCCGCGCCCGCTGCGGCCCCGGCGCCGCCTCCGCGCCCTCCGCGCTCCCCGCCCTCAACATGGCCGCTGTGAGCGCGCCGTGCAGCGGCCTCGGCAGCAGTCGGAGGGACGGGGGAGAGGGGGCACATCACCGGCGGTGTTCCCTCGGCGGGGCTGTCCCCATCCCAGCAGGGTGCAGGTGTCCCCGCGCTGTCCCACGTCATTTCTTGGCGTGAGAGTTGAGCCTCCCCTCCCACAGCCCGCTATGCGTTCCCCGTCCCCTCAGGATGACACGGGAAGGTGACAGTGCTGTGTCCAGTTCTGGGCCCCTCAGCTCGGGAAGGGCACTGAGGTGCTGGACCGGGTCCAGAGAAGGGCAACAGAACTGGGTGAAGCACCTGGAGCACAAGGGTGATGAGAGCTCTCGAGGGAGCTGGGGGTGTTTGGCCTGGAGAAAAGGACGCTTAGGGAGGACCTTACTGCTCTGTACAGCTCCCCCACAGGAGGCTGAAGCCAGCTGGGGGTCGGGCTCTTCTCCCGGGGAACCAGCGACAGGATAAGGGGATAAGATCTTAACTGTGCCAGGGGAAGTTTAGGTTGGACATTAGAAAGAATTTCTTCACGGAAAGGGTGATTAGGCATTGGAACGGGCTGCCCAGGGAGGTGGTGGAGTCACCGTTCCTGGAGGTGTTTAAGGAAAGACTGAACGTGGCACTCGGTGCCCTTATCTGGTTGGCAAAGTGGTGTTGGGCCATCGGTTGGACTCGATGATCTCGGAGGTTTTTTCCAACCTGGTTGATTCTGTGCTTCTGTGACTCCTGATGTCCGGGGGAACGGGGTGGGTAACTGCTGGCATTCCAGAACCAGGCACAGGGATGCACCTCCATCAGGTGTTCACGTCCACGGAGGGGCTCCACAGACAGAGGTAAAATAATAAAAAAGCATGGATAGTTCCAGTGGTCTCAAATGAGAGAAAGAAAAACAAGTGCCAACTTTTCATGTAGGAAAATTGTCCTTAGTGGACAATAAGGACAATTAAGGACAATACATCAGTGCAAATGGAAATTAATTATTTCTTATATTATGCAGCAGCTAAAGACTTTCCCCCTCTTTCTCTAAGGGGTGGAAACCAGGTTTTATTTTATGGTGTCAAGAAAAGGATAATGAATCTTAAAAATAACTTTACTCATAAAGAACTGTAGCAATCACCCTCTGATATGCATCTAGGATTATTACTGTTGGCTCAGAAAACACAATGAAATCAAATTATGTGTTCCTTTGTATGAAACAACCAATTTAAGCAAATTTTAACTAAGCAAATGGGCACGATCCCTCGTGAGTGCTGTATTGTTACAGTCTGGGTGGGTTAACTGCAGTGGGTGGAAGGAGCCTTTATCGAGTTGCCTGGAGCAGCAGAATGAAACATGCCCTGCAGCTAAGGGATATCAGGAACATGTCATAGCTGGACTGTTTCCAGAAGGCCAGGAAGAACAGCTGCCCTGTCAAGTTCAGGGAGAGCCTGACATCAGTGGGCAGTGTCTATGGAGAGACTCTGCAACCTTAGAAGAATTGCAGGATCTGATTGTATTTTAGTTTCTGAAGACGTTTCTCATTAACGACTAATATCAATGTGTGCCAATAAAAGTAGCATCCAACAGCACCTTTCTGATGGCATGCAGGAGTTGTTGGCTTGACTTCCATGTGGTTTCTCCCCACCAAACAAAACCACTAGTCCTGTTTCGCCCTTCTGGATGAGCAATTTCTTTGTTCCTCCTGCCAAACAGTGCATTCCTGGATCCAAAGCATTTCTGATCCCACTGGCACCCCATTATGGAGGGAAAAACAGATTTACAAAAGCAAAGGTATTTGCTGATATTACAGGAAGTCGGTTAGCTGAGATCAGCACCAGATTTAGAAGATGACCAGTTTTTGCTCTTGCTGGTTATGAAGCCACTGAGGCTTGCAGAGCAGGGTGAGGGAGGGGGTTCAGAGGTAACTGGGAGCTGCACATTTTCTATCTAGATGATGCATAAGGTCGGAAAGCCAAAGTTTTGATTTCTCTGGTATGCACAGCTTTTTACAAGGCAAAATAATGTAATAAATGTTTTGTCTCTGAATAGACTCCTAATTTCATAATTATTTTGTCCTCTGTTGCCAGCCAGGTATATCTCAGTGCTCAGGCCCAGTGAACCATGGCCTGTGTGAGCACCAGTTGTAAATATTTTTATTAATAGACTTTTAAAAACATTTCTTACTGACCACATGTCCCCAGTGGTGGGGTACCTGGAGGTAGCAAGTGAGTATTCATCTTTTGGAAGCACCTGAAATGGTGTGCACTGGGTCAGATCTTCAGGTCAGTGCCCATTCACCAATCCCCCGCTCTTCTCCCCATTTTTCCCTCCCAGCTTTGACATTGCTGCTGGGTGACTCACAGGGAATCAGCAGAATTTATCTGCTGGTTTTGTTTCACAAAACAAGTCTCCTAAAAAAGCAAAGAGTACAACCAATTTTCAGCAGATTAACTAGACCAGCAGGACTCCCTTGTGACCAGAAATTTGTCTGTGCAGGCAGAATGGGGGAAAATGAAGAATTCCAGGGATATCAACCCAGTCCTGAGAGGAGCACCATCATTTTTAATCAAGAGGAAAACAAAAAATGCATATCTGATTAAATTAATAGAGATAGAGAATTCGTATTCACTAGAATGTGAATTTAGTGCACAAGCATCCCATCTTCTTCATGGCTGCAAAGAAATCTTTCCACTCTGACTAGCAATTTAAATAGCATATAATTTTTCTAGCCAAATGTTTTGAGTGGGAGAGGAAGCCAGATGTACCAACACATCATTTAAAAAGAGACACACCCTTCCTAAGAAATATGGAGTAGATGTTGTTCATTGCAAAATACCTTTTAAAATCATGTTCTTGTTCTCTGTCTTGTTGATTCCTGCAAAAATTTGTTATCACAGTGATTCTCGGTGGTGACAGTCTCCATGGATTTTGGAAAGTGGTGCCTATCTACTTACTGGTTTCAAGACTGGTATGTCCTGGATGGTGAGAGTTTATCAAGCTTTCTCTCCCTGCCCAGATAATAAGTGACAATTTACTTACCAAAACTAAGATGAGCAAAACATCTGAACAGATGTACTTCTCTGGAGCTGTAGATAACTTCCCTTTTTCACTAAAAAGGTTTTCACAGTGCAGGATGGAGGTTGGGGGAATTACAGACATTTGGTCTTTATTCAGCAGTGCAAGGACCGGTCAGTGGCACAAAAATTACACAAGTAGTACAAAACACTCAGCAGCGGCTGTTCAAAAACGTGAACCATCCCGAGAAACGCAGCCTGGACTGCTGCAGACCGCGGCGCTCTTTGGACTGGTATTTATGGCATTTATCAGCTTTCATTTGCAAACACCCGTTAAGAACTGTCCCGGCAGCCCCGGCTCAGCAGGAGCAGACAGGCGGCGGCTGTGTCACAGCAGAGCGGAGGGGCCGGCGCCTGGCACCGCGCTCACCGCAGCCCTGCCCGGCGGCACGGACCCGGGCCAGCCCGCTGCCGACGGCCAGCTCGCCCGAGGGCCCGCGGAAACTGCAACAGGGATTATTGAAAGTGGCACTAAACAAGCAAAGGCAGATCCGCTCACTGAAGCAGGGCATGGGCTCAGCGCTGCCAGACCTGAAGCATAACCCTGTCCTGTGGGGCTTGTGCCCATAGAGGCACCCGAGACTTTGGTAGCCCAAGCCCCACGCTGTGACTGGGCACACGTGTGGTGAACCTTCCCCCAGCAGCTCTGAGGTCTGGGCTTGCTCCTCTCCCTGCTCTCCAGAGACGCTGTTCCCTGGCGTCCCTGTTCCTGTTCTCACACAGGAGAGCTGTGAGAAGTGGTTTGGATGGAGAGAAAGGCACACCTGAAATCCAGAGACTTGCCCAAAGGACATTGTGTTTGTTTGAACCTGTCCTAACACAAGGGTTGAAGCCTGAGTAATGAAACTACCAGGAAGGTATTTTTCTTTTTTCGTGTTGGAAATGGCTGTTTTCTGAGCTCAGCTTGACTCACTGGATGGTGTGTTCTGATGGAGTTGCTGACTGAGTAAGAAAATAAGAAAGTTCTTAAATACCACCACAGCTCAGCACCAGCTGCAGGGCCACTTTGAGAGCTGCAGCCCCAGCCCTTTGCTGCAGGAGCACCATCCCTGCTGCCACACGACGGGGACACCAGTGTTTATCAGCCACTGTCACGTGGCGCTGCAAGCCCGTGGCCACCGAAAGCCCAGGCTGACCTCCTTCCACTCCTCCCACACCTCCACTGACTGCAGCACAGCCCTTCCCACCCTCAAGGAGTCACCTGAGGTCCCCAGCAATTCCTTGGAGCAGCAAAGCAGAACAAAGAGCAGGGCCATGGAAGTTACAACAATCAGATTCCTTTCTTTGCTCTACAGCAAGGAATAGTGAGAGGTACATTTTCTCCAAGGGAACCTTTTCTGCTCCCCTCATTCAGCAGCACATACATCAACAAGATTCCTGGGTGACCCAAAAGATTCTGTGTGGAACATTTCAGTGTAAACTCTACCAAAATTAATGTGACTGATGGCAGCCACGTTTCCCTGCTGGTTTTCTCAAAATTAAATGGTCTCTGGGAACACAGGATAGGACAAATGTCCAAATTGCGACATACACAGGAGTAAAAGGACTTCTGGGAGATGGGCTGTGCATGGGAAGTGCCCTTGCTCTTAGTCCAGCTTATTTTAGCCAACAACTTAGTTAACACAGCCTCAGTTTTTGCGGCATGAAGCAAGAAACCAAGGGAACCCTGCAGCAGGACTCAGCCTGGGAAATCTGCACTGGAAGCTCATTTGCACACACCTTCCACTGAAGCCTGAGGGAAGGCTGGACTACTCCAAATGCAGGAGGTTGGTGCTGGCAGGTCCTCCCACTAGGGCAGGGCAATTGAGGGAGAGCTGTGGGGTTCTCCCCCTTGCTCAGTTGTTCCAGAGGAGTGAACAGGTTAACCTGCTTCCACCAGGCACCTGAGTGCAGGAGCTGCCTGCAAACTGCAGGAGCATTTCTAAAAAGCTGTAAAACACTTAAGAAGACGTGTCTGTACAACCACACACATCTGAGCCAGGTGTAAGGATTGCTTAAAAAACCCCAAACCCGGAGCCTGTTGACACCAGCAGTGACAAAGGGGCCAACAGGCGTGAGGACAGAAATCTGAGAGCGGGCAGGAGGCAGTGGCAAGGCTGTTTGAGTACCAGGGGAGAAGGAAGAGGAAGAGCAGCACAGAGCACAGCCAGCAGCCTGATCAGGTAACTCGCTGACGAGACAGAAGGGCTGCACACGCCAGGGCTGGCGGATCCAGCTGGCTCTGCCTCAGTGCACACTGAGCATCAGGTGTCAGGGCTCACATGCCAAGGCCCCTGACTCCCATGCAGATCCTGGCAGCCATTCAAGTATCTCAGAAATCTTCTCTGGGCAGATTACAAGGGAAGATGAGACACAAACACCAGGCCAGGAGGGAGCTGCACTTCAGGACTCCCCTTGCCTTTGCAAGTCTTGAGTTGTGTGGTACGAACTGGCAAGATTGTAATTCAGATCCTCAAATAGGAAGTGCTGTTCTAGGAGCAAAACCTGATCTGAATCTGGATTTGTGTTAAGGGTGCAAGACTGCATGAGATGCCTGGCAAGGACAGAGTCCAATAGCTCAATTGAAGAATGCATTTAGAACTCAGTTTATATTTAAAAGGGAAAGTAAATGAATTTTTAGAGTACCAAGCTAAACGACCAGGCAGCAGGAGCTACAATTCTTGCTGTTACCCATCCAGAACCTGCTTGAACCAGTAGAAAACACCTTCAGAAATCTATCCTCAAAAAGTCCCATGAAACAGGGGTGGGAAGGGGGAGAACTGCTCTCAAAGGACTGCCAGACCCCATAGCACTGAGAGAAAACCACCTTTTTTCTGAGACAGAGAAAACAGGACCTCACCTGAACCCTCCCTCCAGACAGCTAGAAAGCCGAAGGTCCCAGAAAAGGAAATAGGCTTGATGCTTTTTAAAGCTGTCTGGCTGCAGACACTGACCCGATTTAGTGAACATGTTTGCAGAACAGAGCACGTGTACCTGTGGCTGCAGAAATGTAAGATATCATAAAGTGCTCAACAGAGGTGACAATAGGACAATTTTGCCCCAAATAACACTTTTTTTTTGCCTAACCTTTGTACTTACCTTTTAACTGAAATCCATTCCTCAAATTGCAAATCTGTGATATCTGATGGGCTAATACAAGTTTTACACAGTGATAGCATCAAGAGTTTTTTAATTTACCAAGGCTTATCAAAGTCTCAGGTTGCTTGGTTTCTTCAGAGCCTGGAAAAGTTTTCCAAAACTCAGTTCCTTGATGGTGTAAATATTGTTTGGCAGCATCAGAAAGGCTTTCCAAGGGGAAGTGAGACAGACTGGAGCTCCTGTCTCTTTGAACCCCAGCCAAATGTATCTTAAATTACAAAGTTGGACTGGTGTGGTCCTGCTCTTGATGAGAGTTTAAAGAGAATGTAAAACACAATGACACTGATCTTCTGTTTAATTGCCACACAAACCAGATAATTGGATACAGAGGATTAAAATAAAAACTGAGTATTTGATGATACAAAGTTGAGAGGGGAAAAAAACAGCTATGCAAAATTACTGTGTTATCAGTGATTCTTGATCATTTTCATAGCTGAAAATGACCCAGAGATTTAATTAGTCTTGGAAAACGTTCTTCCTATAAAATCATGATAAAGGAAACTGTGAATCTTGTTATGTCTAAACAATCAGCAGCTATTGAAAAGAAGGAAGATTGACACTGAAACTGAAACATCAGTCTTCATAGTCAAAATGTACAGAAGAATGTGATGTGATTTATTTTAGGCCAAAATATTGGCATTAATAAGCAGTAAAAACACTGGAAAATATGGCAAACTCAAATAGCTCATAGGCTTCAATGCCTGAATGATTCATTGCTGTTATTCAATCCAATTGCCCAGAGTCCTGTGTTTATTCTTTTTAAAGTAGTCATATTTAAGGAACCAACTTTCCAATTTCATATCACCACAGTGGGATTTAAGGATGTTTAGTTAACAGCTATTTGGAGAATTTTAAAACCTTCTGCTGCCCAGCTACTGCACTTCTCACTCTGCAGGAAAGCACTTTTTGGACACATCACCTGAGCATTTCAGTTTTAGATCAGAGGCCTCCTCACTGCTTTGAACTTTGCAGACTCCAGGGATTGACAGCGCCAGTCTCAACCATGGTTCAGGTTAAAAAAACCTCCTAACCTTAGATCCTGAATAAGCTACCTGCACAGTGGAAGAAGCTGAAATTGAGACAACACAGCAGGGAATAGTAAGATTAAAAGCATCACTAACTGTGCTTAACTTCAGTGACTTTCTGTTTTGGAGAGGTATTTGGGCTTAAAACTCTCAGGCAGCTGCATGGCTGCCTGCCAGAAGGAAGTTCACAGCAAAGCTCTTTGCACAGCATCAACCTATTTTTAGTGTATGGTTTGGGAGGGAGTTTCTTCCTCCCCCTGTCCCAAGCCTCTGAAATGCTCTTCACTGGCAGGCAGAGCCTGATGGGAGTCTTTGCACAGGAATATGGAATTTCTTTTGGCCAGCAGAGTAAAATTGGGTTTTGCATGTGTGCCAAGCAACCTGCACATCTACCCAGAGTATGAAAAGCTGGGCAGCACCAGCCCTGGTTGCTTTCTCCTCAGCCGGAATGTTGTTTTAAGAAAAATAAAAGCAGAGAACCCAGTTTAAACAAAGTAAGATACAATCTCTGGCAAAAATTCAGATAAAGGTTTAAGATTCCTGCCACAGTAATTGGGTAAGAGAGCAGCCACTCCAAACTCTGTATCATCCCAGTGCACATACACACACAATTAAGAAGTGGTTTGTGTGCACTAATCCTACATTCATATGAACTACTGCTGTCACTTTGCTTATTCTTGCACAACAAAATGGACATTTAAGGTGTGGGATGCATTCACTGTGAAAGCTGAAGTACTCCCAAAAATCTGAAATGGAAGCATGGAGAGTGCCTTGCACTGGGCAGTGTTGGGAAGTTTGTACTAACTCTGCAGACACGGGCCACACTGCCAGTGTGCCCACAGATGTTATTACCAAAAGAGCTTTTTAAAATAAGGGATGAAAAAGGACACACATGGCTGAGAGCCCCAGGGCTGTGTTCCAGAGCTTTGCCAGTGCAGTGTTTGCTCCAGAGCAGCTCTGACTCCCAGTGCATGAACTGGGAGCTCTGCACTGCCCTTATCCCCTGCACCTCCAATCCTCCTCTGTGCCAGCCCTGTACCATGCCCACAAACTCCTCCTTTAATTGCAATTAATCCATAGATTCCACAGCCTGCCCAGGAAAGATATTCCAGAGCTTTGCTGTTCCTGCTGTCAAGGCCAACTGCCCATTTGGATGTCTCAGCTCAGTATCTCCTGCTGTAATAGAATCTCTTTTCCTTGTCCTACCTGCAGCAGTGGGAAAAAGCGTTTATTTCCTTCTTTGCACCTACCTCTGACTGATTTGAAAACATCTCTCCTATCACCTTGAAACCAGCCCAGTCATCCATCCTGCTACCCCTCTCATTGCTTTTCCCCAGTCATCTGCAGCTGATCCCCATTTTCCAGGAAGTGCAGTGCCCACATTTTGATACCATGTTCTGAGAAAGGCTTTCTGCTACCACATGAGGAAGAGGGATCACGCCATGTATCTCACAGATTACATTCCTGTTCATACTTTCCATAACAACATTGGGTTTTTTTTCAGGAACAGGATGCTGTTGAATCATGTTCAGCTGATGATTGGCCATAACCCCAGGAGAACTCTTCTGCACAACTGCTACCGTAGCAGCCTGTCCTGTCCCATCTGTATTTGTTCAGCTGATCTCGGCTTCTGCTGAAGTCTACAAACATGCATTTGTCAAATCCATTGCTGGATTTACTGCATCACATGCTAACTCTTTTGAATTTGTCAAGTTCACTTTCAGTTGCATTTGTCTTCTGCTCAGTCAGTAGTTAGCTCAAGTCTGGTGCTTGCTTGCTACAATTTAATCAGCATATGCCATCCAAGTTGTTAATGAAAATACCAAGTAATCTCAAATCAGAGAAGAACTGCAGAGAATCCCCCTCAGTACATCCCTGCAGTGTGAATTTTTAATAATTACTCTGATAGGGTTTTCCAAACAGTTTTTATCACCTCACTTTTAAATTGGTGTCAGACCACATTTCACTGCTATCTTACAAAAAGTCATTAGAGTCACTTAAAATAAAGCTGTGCTCACTGCTTCTCCTCTGCTCAAGGAGCTTGTTAACTTGGTGCAGATTAACAAAATTTGATCTTTCTTTTAGACACTCACTGATAAGTTTCCCTTTTCCATTAATTTTCCAGTTTAAACTATTGACCCTGAGTTCTGAGCAGGCAGAAGGAAGCAGGACAAGCTGACCCTTCAGAGGTTACAGCAAGCCCTTTGTCTCTAATGCTGGGAAGTAATTTACCATGGGATGTCTGACTTAGGCACACAGGCACCTACAGTTGTGCTTGTGCTGCAATCCCTTACACAGGGCAGAGTAAGCAGAGCTTGTCTAAGTGAGGACCTGACAGCCCTCAAAGCATTCACTGCTCTGCTCTGACATCACACAACACAAGGACAATGAAAGTCTTTACCTCCTCTGCCTATGGGTCCCCCCTCCACTGCCAGTGAGAAATCACACCCATGAAACAGAAAAGGCTATTCCACTATATCCTGCACTTGCTTCAAAGATCTCAGGTGACTGGATAAAACCACCAAAAAAAAAAAATCCAGCAAATAAAGTAAATATGCATGCAGTAATAATTTCCATGGCATCAGAAGCCATGTGATGAAACTACTCCCAACATCAACTTTGGTAATAGAAGTCTTGAATAGCCTTTTCAAGAAACCTTTGCAAAGATGGCTGTGGATCACAGCATCAGTAATTACACTCTGGGGCTGTCCTGTGCAGGGCCAGGAGCTGCACTCAATGATCCTTGTAGGTCCCGTCCAACCCAGGATATTCTATGATTCTATGACTTCATCAACAAGACCTGATCATTTGGCAACTCTTAATTGAACATGACGCTCAGCAGTTTTTTCCTGACACCTCAGTCTGTGCAGACAGGATATGATTGTTCTCAGGTTCCAGTAATTACCCACTATGCTCATTAAATCAATTCCTTGTTTAAGGTGATGACATCATAATAAAATCTTCATCAACAGGGCAATAGTGCCCTTTCTCCTATGGGTTTTCCCAGCACATTTGTTGATACTTTAAAATCTCTGACAGGTATGACTGTCTTGCTCTAGGCAGTTACATACTTGGACAAGTCCAGTGATTTCCAAATGATCCTTAGCTTTGTTAATCTCTTATGCTACATTTCTATGGTTCCAAAGTGCATCCTGGATGCAGCTGCATGTATGCAGTGTGCTTAACTTGCACTGTCATGGAACCCCAGCTGGTGACTCAGCCCCACACAGCCACTCACTCACTGCTCTTCCCAGCGGGATGGGGGAGAAAACACATGGGTTGAGATAAGGACAGTTTAATGGGACAGAAAAAGATGAAAATAATAATGGTGATGATGATGATAATAATGATTAAAAAAATTGAATTTTTTTTCCCCCAAAAATTGAAAAAATTAATCAGGTGATGCACAATCCAACTGTCACCACTTGCTGACAGATGCTTGGCCAGTTTCCGAGCAGCAGCCCCAGCCAGCTTTCCCCCCACTTTATGACACCATATGGTAGGGAATATCCCTTTGGGTCAGCTGTCCTGGCTCTGTGCCGTCCCAACTTCTCGTGTCCTTTAGCCATGAGAAGCTGAAAAGTCCTTGACTGAGTATAAACACTACTTAGCAACTACTAAACCATCAGTGTGTTATCAAGTGTATTCTTACACCAAATCCAAAACACAGCACTGTGCCAGCTACTAGAAGAAAATGAATCCTATCCCAGCTGAAACCAAGACATACTCTGCATTCCCTTGTTGCTTAGTCTAAATTAATTCACTCTTGGGGAACAAAAAGTTCTTGAAAGGTGAGAAAGGGAACCTCCAGCAAGTCAGTCACTTTGCATTAAGCAGTGGTAAACCCAAAGCAGCTTACCCAGTGCAGAGTTAGGAACAGAGACACGCAGAGTTACCACCAAGTGCCACACTGTAAACGTGATGCCTTCTCACCTCTCTCCTGGTAATGTTTTCCAGGCCTGTAACCTCAATAGGAAATACTGCATTTATGTATTAAAATGACAGTTTCAAAAGTTATACTTTTGGAAGAAGGACAGATATGCAAGCATGAAATTCATAACTCATTTATTGAATATATATATGCAAGGATACCAATAAAAAGAAACTAATACTGCAAACTACAACTTTGGAAGTAAAGCCAATATAACAGGAACAAAATATACATAACATTGTAGATAGGAATGCATTCACCCTCTTCCATACATTCCTTGTCTTTACACCTAATGTAAATATATGCTAGAGCAAAAGCTGCAAACATTGGCCTAACCTGAGTGCTTTGACAAGCAACAGCTCTCCAGGATTCGTTAAGGGCTGAGATGTCACTGCAGACTAATGGCTGTGCATACATACGCAGCTATAGGAACTGCTTCACCAAGTATATAAATCAAGGGCTGTGTTCTGTTTTTTCACCTCCATCACTAATACAGTGGAATCTGACTCTGGTGACATGGAGAAGAGTTACTAATTGCTATCATGCACTTTCAGTTCTCTTCAGATTAATTTAATCTAATGAGGATTAATTTTCTTGTCAATCTGATTCAGCTTGTTAATATTTTTGGAATGCACTGATTATCACCTGCCAGATAAGTCTGATATTTCAAATAAATTATCACCTCTTCATTTTTTGCTCAGTTTTAGCATGAAGTTCTTTTTCCTATAGGCAGGAGTAAGAGGCAAACTCTCTTCTGTTACACTACATTTTGGGGCCAGATTTGGCAGACTCAAACCGTTGTAGATCAGCACAGCTCTTTGTACCTAAAGCTGAGACGCTGTGGAGTGCAGGTGTGGCTCCTACTAGAGCCTTAGCACAGAACCTCCTGTGGAGCAGCCCGTGCTGGAGGAGCAGATGTTCTGCTCCCCTCATGCTCGGGAGCTGCACTGACACTGAACCAGCCCTTTCCCCCTGCCCTGGACAGCACAGCCCACTGCTATGGGCTTTGACCTTGGGACTCTGGCATTGCACCAGCTGTATCCTCAAGATATTTGAACAGGATCCTTGTGATGCCTGTCCTTCCTTGGCACAGTCCTTCTGGGAATAGCAGAACCACAGATCTGGGAGACCACAGTGAGTTGGGGAGATCTCTTAATGGAGAGGTGCAGGGAGCTGGGGAGCAGCCTCCCTTCTCAGAGGGTTCCAGGCATCTTAAACAGCACACAATCCTCTTGTGAGCAAAATAAATGCCCAAAGGCAAAAAGTAACAATAATAAAATAAAATTTAAAAAATTAAAGTGAAACCAGTTTGTAAAGACAAGTTTTGTTGAATTCATGACATTGAATTCTCTGATTGTGAGATGAAAGCAGAAGGTGCCTAGTAAAAAAAATCTCAGTAACAAATTGACTGTATTAATTTAACTAGCTAATTTAAACATACCTAGTTCACCTATAGAGCACTTTCATTACTTCTAACATTTCTGGGAAGGCAGTAGATGCTCCAGAATAATCTTCAATATATGCTTGCAAAGATTACATTGCTTTACAAAAAAAAAAAAAAAACAAAAAAAACCAACAAAACCAAAAAACAAAACCCAAAACCTGCAAACCAAAACAAACCCCCAAAAATTCAGACAGACTGTCTGAAATTCCAAGCTAAAATACACATAAAAAGACAGTAATGGCAGTATTTTTTCTTTTAAAAAAAATGATGTAAATGTTGTATACTATGATACATTGTCATGCTTTTTAAAACTACAATTAAGGACGTAAGAGATGTACAGTAAATACACTGCTGAGGTACATTTCTTCTAAATATTAACACCACGACAGAATTACTCCCCAGCAGGTGATGCTACTTGGGAACATATAAATACAGTTTTTACATCGTAAGGCACTTTTACCCAGCATACATGAGTTGAAGTCAGTTATGACAAATTTGAGGCTTGTAAGAAAAGGTTTTTGCTTTTGACTTTGCTTCCATGAATTCTGAATTGATTCACCAGGCCATTTCAGCACACAGGGGTAACAGGGAAACCAGCCACTCGCTTTTCTGCTACCCGAAGGTAAAGTGCTGTTCTGGTTCTTCAAGGCAAGGTATGGGTTAATTTATCCACAACAGGTGAGTTATTGGACTGAATATTATACTAAGCCACTGACACAATGAATTAGAGCTCAGTCTCAAGTACAGTCAGTATGCTGGCAGATCTACCCCATGCAAACTTAGTTAAATACAGTAGCTGCAAACAAAGTGCCTTTTTTTCCATGGGAGGGCCATGTCTGAGGCACAAACTGAAGTAATTTAAATATTGAAGGATGCTATTTTGCATTTTAAAACTGTTCTGAGTGGCTGAAAAATGTTCACATTCTAGGAGAAACAAAACACCTTGATAGACAATTTCAATAATCCATCTGTCATTGCAATTCAAGTCACGCTTTTAATTTTGAAAGTTACAAATACAAAATAAAAATGAGCAATGGCATCATGTTTAGAGCAGTAACTGAATATTTTCTGTACACAGCAATATTTCTTTCCAAACGGGATTATTCTCCAGGAAAGCAGACAGAATTGATTGAATTCTAACAGGTAAAATGTTAGAAACTCCAATATACAGTAATTGAGTCCCTCAAGACATTAAGGGAATGCATAAGAAGACAAATGACACACGTTAAATCTTTTAAAAATACAAGTAAAAAATGCTACAGAAACTCATGTTACAAATGAACCATTTTTGCAATACCAATCACAGAAGAACTGTAGCAGTTTATAGTCAAATCAGTGTCTTTTGCTTGTTTCCTTCTTTCAAATCCAGAAGTTTTGTTGGGAGTTCAGAGTGAAACAAGTCAAAACCCTAAACAAACAATAAGGTGATGCGGTAGCAACAGACAAACATGTGGACTAGATTCAGCTTTTTGGTTTTATTTAAGTAAGTCTGAGGATGTGCTTTAACAGACCAATTGAAGAAGCCAGTAGCCATTAGAAATGACAAGCTGTTTTGAAAGCAGTCAGAGGACTGTTCTGTTAGGTTTGGTATAGCCTAGATCTGAGCATTCCCTCAAGGAACATCAAATTATAGCAAGTAGAATTCCATGATGTGATTGTTGACTTGACAGAGAAAGGAAAAAAAAAAATCACTAAAACAATAAGGATGATACACGAACTTTCCCATATAGTGGTCATATGATTAAAAAATAAATACCAATCTAGCAAAAAAGGTTGTTTCCTCATTCTTCTTATAGAATATGGGACCTTTATGCACATTCTTGACAAAACATGAAGTGTTCCACACAACAGAGAACACCTGAGGTATGGACATCAGATATGGTGGCTAAATTCCATAGTGAGTTAAGAGTTGTAACTCTCTGAAGTAAAAGAGATTGGGCTGCAAAGTCCAAACATTTGTATAGTAGGGTTTTAATCACACTTGGTGAAGTGTTCTTTGTAAATCAGGACACAGAAAGAGGTGGATTTTTGGGGAAAGAATGAACCACAGCCCTTTGGCATGAGTTCTAAAGCTCACAGCTCAGAACCAACAGCTGCTCAAGTAAATCTCCCGCAAACAATGCCGGGTGGAATGAGCAATCACAACAGGAACAACCTGAAATGTTCAAGCGTGCTTCGTGTACACCGAGTCCTTTCCTACTGGGTGCTTCCCGAGCAAAAACAGCACGGCTCTGCCATGTACAGCCTCCGGAACTTGTGCAGGAAGAAAATGCAAAATTCACAAAGTACCAGCTGGTTGCCATCACGGACTTGTCCATGTTGTTAATTAAACTAGCTAAGACCTTCCCTCATTGTGTGAATCCACTAAACAACTTACACATTCCAAATCGTAAAGTTTTTATTCAGTCCAGAAATATAGATCTTACTTCATTTCAATGTCTGCCTTAACTTTTGACACTGTACATATTACATATCATTTATATAGTGTTTCATTTTTTTTCCAGACACTGCAGACTACAAACTACATAATATTGACATGTAAAACTCTGCCACTTACTGAAGGCTCACACACATGAACGTTTCAGGCAGTTCAATGAAATTTCTAACAGAGTTGGGTAGTAAAAAGTTACTAACCCTTTTCTGATTTTTAGAAAACAATTTAAAAGAATTAGTAGTTATGATGTCTTAGCCATTCCCAGTTCTATAACTCTGTCCCTTGAACCTGTTTAAAAAATGATGAAAACAATAGTAAATTTAAAATCATACAGAAAAGCATTTCACAGCTCTGACATTACACCTACATTTAGCAATAGAAATGAGGGCCTCCCTTCTTACACTGTTACAAAGTCAGCTGGATTTAAAAAACAACAAATCCTCCCCATTCTTCTACAGTATGCCAATAAAAAGTACTCTGCATACACTAGATTTAAATACTTCACTGCAGTAAACTACATTAATTGTATATTGCGTTTCAGTCTCGGTAACAGATCTGTCAGGAGTAACTTCCATACCTAGTTTCCATTGAGCTGCTGCTGAGGAATGTCATTATGGTCAGTGCCTGATTTGCCACGGCTTTTGCTTTCTCTTTCTTCGTCCTCTTCATCTCTTTCATCATTTCCACTATGGTTTTTACAATAGAGTCTGGCACAATAAAAGGAACAGTGAGGATTTACACTGAAAATATCCATCGAAACCTTACTTATCTCTCAATTAGTTTTGAGATGTGCTACGAGTCAGTTGCAAACTCTTGAATCATTCACAGCTTCCAGTCAAGCATCAGTTAAACTGAGAAGGAAAACAAGGTTCAAGAGCAGCCAACAAAAGTGTGACCAATGCCAGCTTTGCAGAACTGCCTCTCACTGCTCGGCGAATGCCCTCTCGTGGGCACAGCGCAGCAGCTCAGCTGCAGCCAAGCCGCAGCTCTTCAGGAAGGATGGAAAGTTGTGGGGTCCAAAAAGCCCCTGAAGGAAGCTACAAACACATCAATATGGAGGAATCATGACATCAATTTTTTTCATCTAAATTATAGATTACTGGAGGAGGAAAATGTAATATACGTCAAATAATTTTCTCATTTCTCCTATCTACAACACTACAGAAATTTTAATTAGCTGAGTAACTGAAATGTTTCGTAAAGTTAACGAATACTTAAAAATACCATTTTAAATTAAATAATATCCTCTTTTTTAAGAACATATTGACTAGCCAAGTTAGGCAGAAAAAGTGTCATGAAATATCTTTACTTTTGTAGTAGATTCAACAATTACATAGGTCCTTACTTATAAATTCCTCGTGACATGTTCTCAATGTATTTAGCTTTGTCTTCTACTCCACAGTGGTAATGGTATGTTTTTATGCAGGCTTTGATTTCACACCCAATAGTAGCACCAGGCTGGCTGCAGAGTGTGCATTTCTGTGCAGGGGAAAGAAGAGAACAGCAACATTCAGCATCTCAGTCTTTTGTTTCTTAGTATTCAGTTTAGTGTCCCTCATATTTATGGCTAACATTTTGGAACACAGTAATTCCTCTGGCAGATCACCCTTCCAATGAAAAGTTAATCAAAGACATGGTAAACCAGAAACTGTAAGATACCAACACACAAAAATATGAACACTAGGATTTACCTGTCTGTTGCACAGAAAACTGCTACATGATTGCAAAACATGTTCTTGCATTTCCAAGGCCATTTTATTGCTGCTTAAGTCAGTATGCTAATATATAGAGAGTCTTAAATTATTTTTTTTCAAGGAACAATATTGCCAGTTTTTTATTCTCTCTCTGATCCCCTATAAATTTCTTAGCACTTTAAAAACATCCTCACTTTTAATAAAATACAGTGCAATGTTTTACCAGCATCCCCATCTCTGAGATCTTAGTATGCTTTCCTACTAAAACACCTAAACAGTTGGAAACACTGGTTTGCTTCCAATTTTAGAGAATATATTCACTGCAAGAACTGCGTATTCTCTAATTTTATGTGCAGCTCCACAGTGTGTTTTTAGTAACACAGGTCCAAAGCTGTTACTCTCTTATAGTTACAGCATGGCTAATATGAATCATATGATTCTATGATAACAACAGTTATGTACGTTGTCATAAAGAATCCCAAATACCACAAGCCCAAACACCACTAATATTAAGGTGATTCCTATCTGGCTGCCCTTCCCACAAGTAACAATATATTTTAATTTTGTGTTTAGAAAAAGATGGAAAAGATTACTTCATAAACAGAAGGAGGCAGAGCTATACAGGACTTAGCAGAATCACTAATACATTCACCACATTCTGCAGGTACATACCATTCTTTTTCCTCTCTTGATTTCTTGAAGTACAGTTTTGATATCAAAATCACCAAATTCTGCCCTTGAAGTTGTTGTTAGCTGGACAGTGCCAGAAGAGAACAACTGTAAAACAAGCAAGTCAAAGTGTCAGGTCACCAAGATGTTTGGAAATTTTTTTCTTTACAGGAATAACTGAGCACTGAACATCCTGTTCTTCAAAACACACTGTTTTGTGATCTCAGACAGCATGTGCTTTACCAACAAACTAGGAAAAACCCTGTGCTGAGCAATTAAAGCATTCCTTCTGATCCCCACCTGACTGCTTTAATTAGAGTTGTTGTTGCCTTGGAGAAATTTATTTTAAAAGACAGAGGAGTAGATGAGAAATAATGATAGGATGAAAACAAAGTAGCAAATGGGAAATATTACCAATTACACTACTCAACTTTTTAGGAATATTCCATTTCCTTGCCTGTGGCATGTATGCAATTTAGGTTCGACCCTGATGTGAATAGAGCTGTGAAGTCCTGAGGGATGAAAATGGAGAACAGAAGTACCACCCCTTCCATCATCATCCTGCTATATTCAGCTTTAACTGCCTTAAAACTGAAGTTAGGTAGACAAAGTAACAAAGAGCTTTGCTAGAGTAAGACTCAAAGCTGCTGGCACAAGCCAGCTCTCTTTTAGTGAGGCTGGATACAGAAAGTCAATGAGTAACTCCACAGATTACCTTGTACTATTTATTCATTTTGAGATACAACATGAACCAGTGAATTTTGTTACCCAAAGCCCCACCTCACTCATGGCATTGTCTGCTCATGTTCTTTGCAATTAGATCCTGTTCAGGCTGACAGTTCTATAAACATGATCATCTAAATGCAAGAGCTTTCTAGAACTTCCCACACTCTCCTTAAGTCACACAGCCTGAATCAACAGGTCAGAAAATTAACAAAGTTCATGGATTCTTCTCAGATTGTGCCTGAATGCCTATGAAGCTATTTTATTACTGGAAAGTATTCTTTTAGTTAGAACTGTTTTCTGTTTTCCTTTTTAAATACTTCATATGCATTTAGACACTAAGGGAGCATTTTTAATAAGCTAAAGCATCTCCCTGAGCTAATTCCATCTCTTAGCATGAAGCTAACTTTTATTCATATTGCCTGCAGTGAAAATAAATGAATTGCTCACTTTGCCACACTTCAGTGCTTAAGATCATCAGCATACAGACAATACTCAGCATAATTACATGTGAGGGTACTGTATTAAAATCCAAAATAGCAATTCAGACAAAATTCACAGACTAGACTGGTTAACAACAATACTGTTACTCACCATGCACTTATAGTGTGCTGCAGCCTTTTTGGCATTAAATATATGAAGCTTTCCTCTAGCTTCATTTTCTTCTTCACCTGCATGACAGAATCCACATTTAGGTTTTGTATCACTGGGGCTGCTTCTGTGGGGAGACCTGTCTCTCTGAAAGAAAAACATTTTACTAAAATATACTGCTGGGATACAAATAAGGTTGCAATTTAAAAGCCTGTGGCCACCAGCTGGAGGCTCAGACAAATGCAAATTTTAATAAAACTTATATTTCAGAGAAGAAATATGCAATTCTGTCTTCTAAGAAGTTTAGCATATTTACTGCTTACATAGGAACTGCTTTCTATTTCATCTGTGCCGTGTGAGGATGTAGATCTAGTGTCTTCTGATTGCCCTTTTAAATTTGTTTTTCTTGGCTTTCCCTTACGACCCCTCCTTTTTCCTTTGGGAGGTGAAGGCTCCAATTCGTGTTCATTGATATTTTCTTCTAAATCTGCTTTAGAAGTCAGAAAACATAATTAAATAAGGATCTCCACAATTTTATAAAAAATAAACTAAGGAAAAACAAAACAAACAAACCACAACCAGCCAACCAAACAAACAAAAACCAAAGCAACCCACAATCCACCAACACCAGACAAGAAAAACCACAACTTGTATTTTCTGAATTTTGGACAGAAATAAAAATAGCACCTTTTCCCCATTTATTACAAACATGCAACTGCAGATCCTGAAAACATTACTTTTTATATGTGACACAGCTTTGCATCTTGATAACATAAGAAGGTTTAGTGTTTCTTACAACTTCTACTTTCAGACCTAAAATGTGTCCTCACATACACATCCTCACCTTCACTGAAAATAACATTAATTTAATCTACACTGAAACTGGAAAGTGTTTTCACCCATGAAATATGCTAATAATTTATTAAGATTCATAACTACAATGTAAATGGCCCTTGATAGTATGCCAATGTACCCAAATAATATCTCTCTCCTTGCTTTATTAATTGATGCCTGTTGACTTAAGAAAAAAGTTCATCCATTGGGTTATAACATCAAGCTTTAAAACTGAAAAGTATTTTGCCTTCAGTGAAACAAATCTACAATTTTATGTCATTACAGAATATTTTTAAATCTTCAGCTAAAACCAGCCTCCAGTTTAGAGGAAATCATCCCAACTGACAACATCCCATATCAAGTATTTACAGACTATTAGGAACATAAGAACACATTTTTTAACACAGACATGCCAAAGAGGCCTGACAAGTTCCTTTGCAAATGTCAGCTGAGCTGTGAATGCTACAGAGAGCTGAGCCAAGCCTTTGGGCACACTATCCTTTGCACAACTCACAGCTCTAGAGAAGGTAACAGATCAATTCTGCAAGATTAAGATTGCTTCCGGTAAGCTCTAGTTAAATTGTATCTGATAATTACATCTAACAACCAGCTCTATTCAGTCACTAACAACTTTCCTAGTCACAGAAGCAGCCTCCTTTTTTTCCTTTAATATGTAGCACCCACCCCTGCTCAAACCACAAACATATTTCAGCAGACTTGTTTAAAGAACACGCACAGACCCTGCTGAAGGACTTTTCTTCTCTAAATCCAAACCACAAACATCAGTATGAGCCCCCAAACAGAAGAAATGAGAAGACATTCTTCTCATGGCATTGAGAAGACCTGGAACATTCACTTGATGGATACTGCCATATTATTTTAGTATCCAGATAGGACATCTTAGCATTTAGTTGGAGACTAAATGCTGCCTTGCCAGCGCTCATCTTCCTTACCTATCATCACATAAAAATCAGACCACATTTCTATCTTGTGGTAACAGTGACTCAACTGCACAAAAGTTGAAGTCAAAGTGCTGAACATATTCCACAGCCACCAAGTGGGAGCAGAAAACTGAAGCCCTGGTCCAGCCTGGCACACAAGGACATCCTGTTCAGCTCCATCTATTGTATCTGTCACTAATCCCAAAGAAAGCTACAGCTTCTGCTCAGTTATTAAGGAAGGACAGAAAACTCATCAAAAATGCATCACAACAGGTTATACTGAAATTTATACAGATCTGCAGATTATTTTGGTTTAAACTTACAGATTATACAGCTATATACAGATTTGCCCAAGTTGCTACTAAGACACATCAGACTCTCTACAACATCCCTATACTTTAATATATAAACTACTCTTTTCTAATTGCATGTCAAAAACACCATTTATTTTACTCTGAAAAAACTAAATACATGATGACACAGGTTATGTAATGAAACAATACATTTTACATTTCTTCTCAGTATTTCCTATCTAACGTTATTTTTCATTTGTCACCACTTGTTAAACTCCCCAGGCAAGATAATGCAATTTAGATATTGACCTCTTGGATTGCATATAGCAAATTTTATTATAATCTGAAAAGCTCTTTCAAAAAGAATTCTCTTTTATCTTGTTCATCATATGAACTCTCCACTGATTATTCAAATAAATTTGTGAATATTTGTCTGTATTTTTACATTTACAGAAATCATAGACAGTTATTTTAGAAAAAGAGTCTTACAAAAATGTGACTATTGAATCCATGACCCTTTAAATGACATCAATAAGAAGTTAAAAATATTCCTTCCAAAATAATTCAAAGGACTTCCCTACTATTTCATGAAGCAAACATAGTCCATGCACTTCCCCTCCTTATTTTTTCCAAAGCTCCTTGTCAATTTTGTCAGCCAAAATGCTTTCCACCCCAGTCCACCCTTATTTTCTACAATAACATTAAAGCATGTCCTGAACTCTTTACTTATAAAACTAGAAGTGAGTTGTAATTGCTAAAAACCAAGCACACCTTATGAAAACCAGTTTCTTAGAAGTGTCAATCTCCTCATAGAGTAAGTTCTTAAGTGCTATTTTTTAGTCTATAATTATTAGCATATTTAAGATTTGAAAAGTAAAAATGCTGTATTTTTAAAAGATAGTTTCAGTGTAAGACAAAAAACCATGAAGAATGCACAGCTTTCCTTAAAGGAGAACCCCTCTTCTGTGCTCAAAACTATGACTTTCAGAGAAGGTCAGACATTAAAATCCAGATGCTACATGACACCCCTTCTCTAAAATACAATTCCTTGAAGATTTACATCTCCTACTTCAAGTGACGTGGACCTACAGAGTAACAGCACCAAGATGTGAGGATCTGCTCTACCACACCTGTCCTCCAAGACTGACACCTCAAACATTAGAGCTCCTCTCGTTTTTACAGCACCATGAACTCGCAGAACAGAACAGGGGGACTGTAACCAGCCATCAAACACCAGCCATCTGCCCTGGATGGTCTTCATGTTTAATTTACAGCTTGGTGGGTGCCCTATCCCTCCCCTCAAGCCCACTGCCAGCTTACCCTGTATCCCTGGCATCTGATGGTTGGGTGTTTCCAACTTCTCATGTCAGCTTGAACTAAGGAAAACACAAAAAGTTGTTCAACTCCTCCCTGACCAGGTGATGTTTTATCATGGATATCACCCATCCTCTGAGTCCCCTGAGATTCCCTAGAATCCCTAGAATTCCCTCTTCAACTACCCCCCATCACATGTCCCATTACTTTTTAAAATCATGACAATTTTCTCAACATAACTTTATCTAAAGTGTTCTAAGGAGGTTTCTGTGAGCTTCCCTCAGATGTCCCTAAATGCTAGATCTGAAAAGAGCCCAATACACAACATGGCCTGAGAATTGGGGGGTAAGGGTAGGAATCAAGAAGAAACAATCTACATTTTAAAAACCACCTAGGAATATGATATTGTAAATTCAAAAGAGTAGCAACAAGCCCCTAATTTGCATTTTAGAAATCCATGAGCAGTACAAAGTACCACAGAAGGAACCCTGGCAAAATGCTGTATTACATCAACTGTTAACAGGGAGATTCAGCTTCAGAGAGAAATCTAAAAATTCTCCTTTGATCATGACTAGAAGGAAAAAGGATCAAGATGTTTTGCTGCTTAAAATAAGGCTTGGCAGAGAAGAGGTGATACCAGTGAGATATCACTGATCCATACTGCATCAGCTTGAAATACACATGGAACCCCTTTCCAAAAGCCAGGTTAAAGCAAAATAATAAAGAACTAAGTGATTTAAAGGTTGTGAAAGAACAAGTAAAAGAGGATGTGTACAATAAATACAGCTCTATTTACATCCTACATTACCTTAAACAACAGAGTAAGAGAGCCAGAAACAAAGCAGGCTGATTTTATATGAGGAAGATAAAAACTAAAACTACTGGCAAAATATATCTGCAAGTAGAACTGGACATGAAAAGAAGCCAAAGCATAGAATGTTGAAGGGGCTACATAAATCTGAAATCACACATATTCAGGTAAAGTTTCACAGTGCATTTGGGATAAAAGAGAAACTAAAATTTCAAGGAACAAAATCAATCTTCTTACGATTTTTAGAAGAGAAATGGAATATAGCAGAGAAAGAAAAGAGTACTTCAGTATCCTAGAGTAAAATCTCATTAAACTGTGGCTGAAACCAAATAAACCCTATGAGCCAACATCATTATTTTAAATTGGAAAGAAACATCAAAAAAAAAAAAAACAGAGAAGAGCCTTACTGGCCCAGTAGTTAAAACTAAAAATGTGGATGCATCTATATGCAATAATAAGAATCAGGGATTTGCATAAACCCCCTTGCAATCAAATATAAAATCAGGTAAACTAATCATGAAATAATAGTAGTTTTTATCAGCAGATGTTGTGAAATTAACAACCAAAATGCTGAATATATTTTTTGTGTTATCTTTTTCAATGGAAAAAAAATAAGTTGCATTAAACACATCTGAACTAAAGTAAGAACAGAAAGGAAAAAATTAAATTACCCCTTAGGTCCTGCCACATAGATAATAATATGTTTTCCAAAAGCCCCAGATACTTCAAGGACCTGATGACTCTTGTCCAAACGTTATTTGTTATGAGGTACTTGAGATAGTTTCTTTAATTAAGCATATTTAACACAGAAAAATAATAAAATAATCCTTACTAACCACACGATTTAAATGCATTTTCAAGCAAAGAAGCACTGGCAAAGACTGAAGACAATGAAGCACTTGGCTTATTTGCACAATCACAAAACTTATGACCCCTGGTCTGATGAATTTGTTGAGTAGCTCAAGCCTCTCTGTGTAACACCTTGCCTAGATGGGAGGGAGAATCAGAACACCACAGGACAGCTCCTCAGACAGGACAAACCATTCACCACACGACTTTTCCATTTTTTCTTTTCCATGAGCCATGTGGTTTTCCATAAGAAAACCCTGGTGTGATGCTTCTGCACAAACCCTCATTAGTCTCTAATGGGACACTGCTAATTCCCTGCCTGGACCAGCTGCTTCTGTGGGAACACCAGGTACACATTTGATGCCACACCCAGAGCAGCAGAGGAGACAGACATCAGACAGACACCAGGCAGGATGAGGTAGCAGAGCCCAGGAAGACTTTCTCACTGTCCAAATCAAAATGACCCCAAACTGCAACATTACAGGAACATTTACACCTGACTGTTACTGCAAAAAATGTGAAGCCAACCTGTGCTAGGAGCAGTGCCACAGCAAATGCACCAGGGAACAAACACTGCTTGAAAAATCCAAAGATGAATCAGAACGTTACCTAACTAGAATGCCAAAAAGTTGCAGATGCTTTTCCTGCCAGTCTCTGGTTTTCACAGCACTTTGGGAAAGTACTCAGTGCACTATAGATTGCAGGGCCCCTAAACAGGTCTCAGAGAAATATCATCCTGACTCAATTCACTGAGCAGTGTGAGAAGCACAGATCCCATGTCTGATCTTTAGAATGACAAAAAAATGATGCTAAGACAGGGAATGTCCTTATTTCCACTGTGGAAACATAACTCCCTGAGGCTTTGAGCACAGCTACAACAAAAATTACAGACATTTTATTTTCTGACCCCACAGCTCCCAAGCATCTGCTTTAAACATTAATAAGAGAAGTCACACGGCTTTGATAGTCCTTGTCTTACCACTGGGTAACAGATGAAATGACATTCTTATCTTAGTTTATATTAAACTATTCCTCATCAGCTGAATTTGTTTTAAATTCAACACATCAGCCAGGGCAGCCCCACCTGCAGGGAACTGAGAAAGGCCAGTTTTTTCATTTTTCAACAGTTACTTCCAGTACATTGGAATAAATTCCAAGAAACAGCTCCAAAACATTACTTCAACAATACTTCATTCTTCGAAAAGAATAAATGCAATTGTATCAAACTGCACCGTAATTCAACTAATTGTTAGCTGTGATCATTTGAAAGCACTGGCACCAATTCCTGTAACCTATTAGGTACTGAAAACTTAGACAGCTTGCCTAAAATTATGAATTAAGCTGTTAGCAGAAGTTCAGTTGTTTTGTTAAATTTGTAACCAGCACGGCAAAAACCAAGATGTCCTTTTTCCAGTTAATGGGAACAAAGCACAGAAAAATCACTCTGAATTACACAAAGGAAATACACAAAGGAGAAATACAGTTTTCCTACTCTATGCCACCTAAATACCAGGCTAAATAGATAAATTAGATAAACCCAACAATCTGTTGAAACAGATAATGAATTTAAGAGCATAATACTCTGCTGCCATGTTTCACATTTTCATATTCAAAGAAAGTAGAAGGTAGTTCATCAAGTCCTGTCATGTGAAGAAAAATTAATTCCCCTTACTCATTCATTTTGTCTTTATGAGTAGATACCAAGTCTGATGAATCCTCACACCATCTGAATTTCATAACAGCAATAAAAATATCTATGAGGTCCTTTTTCTTAAGTCTTAGCAGGTAACTTAATTCCAGCATAGGTCCTTCAACATTATTTCCATTCAGCCTCAAGAGATTTTCTTTAACTGTTATTAAGTGTTTAACATACAGTCTTTTCAAACTAGAACTTGTAACTAAAGTGCATGAGCCAGATCTCAGACTTGGGCAAGTATGCCCCCAGAAGCATCCATTTTCTAGGGAAGGGAAGGAAAAATTTCACTGTTATGCAGCAATGCTGCCTACAGAAAATAAACTGTTCTGGACAAACCAAATACTTCTATAAACTCTTTGAACATCTACTAACATAAATGACAGAATAAAAATACTTGGACTGAAACAATTAAATCTGGATACAAAGAACCAAGCATAAGAACCCACAGATGTTCTAAACTGACCACGAAAAAAAAAAAAAAAAAAACACAACAAAATAATAAGAAAAAATCCCCAACCAAAGAGCAACCCAGAGAAGGAGCAGTTAAGTTTCCATCAAAAAGGACTGATGGTTTCAGCACCACCCTGCACCCACACTGGGTGACAGAACCACAGATAAGCTTTAACTGTTCTGTTAGGAAAACACTGCTAAGCAAAGATTAGTGAAAATGAAACTAAAACAAGATTAAAAAAAAAAAAAAAGCCACTATGTTAACATCTAGTTTCCCTGCCTAGTCTATTCACTCTTCTCTACCAAGTCCGTTACCTGGTTTCACACGCCATCATTCTTTCACATTTAAATGCCTCCTTGACATTCACATTTTCATCAAGAAACAAACAAAAAATATATATAAAGCTTAATCTCACCATCCAACACTTTCCAGTTGTCATTTCACTTAGCAAACTTCAGCATTTAAGTATTAAGGAAAAAAAACCTCCCAAGTCCATTCTGAAACTCTGAAAACCACCCTGTAATTTCTGTCTGCTAAAGTTAATCAGTGTTCAATGTAGCAAAACACCATTGCTATGGAAATTACTTATAGCATTGTATCAGGCATATGCAATGTGTATTTCTACTTTCCAAAGTTTCCAAAACTGTATGGACTAAAAAGAAGACATACTCTTTGGGAAAGAGCACTGGGTAGAATTCAGTGAAATATTAAATAAAGAACTGAAAAAAG
The DNA here is from genome assembly GCF_026979565.1 of Vidua chalybeata. Taxonomy (NCBI): domain Eukaryota; kingdom Metazoa; phylum Chordata; class Aves; order Passeriformes; family Viduidae; genus Vidua; species Vidua chalybeata. The sequence goes on along the minus strand of NC_071543.1, from coordinate 13,007,967 downwards.
GAATGTGAAGTATAGCTACATATAGCTCTAGAAGTGCAAAGCTATTTCTAGGAGTGTAAAGCATGACAGAAGGAAATATTTCAAACAAAAACAAATGTGTGCAAAGTGCTAAATAATATACTATCAGGTTCTTTGGCCTCAGCAGTTCTGAGTGACATTGAGGGTAGGAGAGAAGAAATACACAATCTAAGAGGCTGCTTCTATAAGTCTAGATTAATGTTTTAATAAACCACTATCATCAACATATAATTAAAAACCCCACTAATTTTCCCCATTATATCTATATAAAATTTAAAAGCCTTTGCTGTTAGAAAACAACACTGTAAAACTGAAGAGAATGGTTTCTGAAAACTCTTAAAGAAAAGCACAAGTTCAGATCCTGCAAGAAATCCCAAGCAGAAAAAGTAATCCATTGGTTTTGAGCCCCGTGAAGAATTGGAGGCATTTTTAAACTCATGTCAAACACTGTGACATTTGTGAGCAAGTATAGAAGATTATTTTAAAATATGAGTTAAAGAGATTAATCTCTCTGGACTCAAAATGTCTTTAATATTGTGTGTCTGCTAACACACAAAGCAACCCCAAAACAAACACAAGATAACATGGCCTCTTCTCTTTGGAGAACTAATTTTAACATTGATATTATTTTTCTTGTTTAAACCCAATAAGAGTAAAATTGGAGTTTTATATATAGGCACACAACAATAATTATGTAAATAGAGTAAAAAAAAAATCCATTTTCTTTGGTATTTTCTGCTGCCTTCAGAATCTTTCTGAACAGTGAAATAACATCCAAACCTTTACCATTACCTGTAGCATAAAAAGCAATACATTATCTTAACAATACATTTGGCCTAGAGACTGAAGTAATTTATGAAGTTTAATCTTCACTAAACAGTTGCATAGTCCTCATTAGTCAAATCTGTGGACATTTCAGTTGAAAACAATGCAAGAAGTAAACTACCTGTTTGCATACCCAAATTCAGATACAGTAGAAAAAAAAAGAAAAATACTTAATAAAAACACAACAGCACAAGTAGTTTGGAATTTTAACAGACCACACAATATATCAACATTTGTGGCATTTCACTATTCTTTTCTGCAAATCTACACAGCTTTAATGAATGGATCCATAAAACTGTTTTTTTTAATCAATATGATTCAGAAACTTATCTGTAAGTGAACTCATCACAACCCTTTTAATTTGCTATTGGGTGTTTCTTTTTTCAAGAGTTATACTCTATTCACTAGTCCAAAAACTAATAAATATTTAGGAACATTAGCAGTAGCAAGAGTCACCTGTTATCTGACAAAATATTTCAGATGTTAATATTGTGAATACTTAACTACAAATATAAGCCAGCTTCTTCCAAGACGGGAATGTATAACTTCTACTGAAACTTTGGTTTTATGGAGCATCATATCTTTTGAACATCCTAAAATTTATAGTTGGGGTTTTTCTCCACCTCAGTCAATATTTTTTAGAGAAAATACAGAAATCACATGGACTTCCAAACTCATTGTTTCTCAAAAATATGTAGTTCTAATTTTTACTGAAAACATTTATATTCTCCAGAAAAATTAAATTTAACCAAGTATCTTTCTACAATGGGAAAAATTTATATTGAATAATTTTACCTTCAGAGTTATGCGTAGTTTTCTTGTGTTTTCGACATAAAATCCTATAAACAAAGTAGTTGAAAACTGTCAAGTCAGTCACGAATCACAGATTATTTACTCATCTTTTAAATTTAAATGCCAGTACATTTTTCTCCCACTTATAAGACTCACTGATACACAAATCTTGCAGTGAAAATATGCTTTTCTAGCACATCACTTTTGAATGCCACAATCATATTTAGAATTTTTTGCAACAGTTTTGTTTAGATTCCAAAGTGGGGTTTTGTTTTGCTTTGTTGTTTTTTAAACAAAGAACGTAAAATACAAATTAAAAAATGAACATAACAAATAAATAATAGTTACATGTAAATGCCTTGTGAAGGTTTCTCTCTTATCTGAGCTTTATCATGCAAAGCACAGTAGTAGTGATATGTCTTGTGACACGTTTTCACATCACAGCCAATGGTCGCTCCAGGACAGTGGCACAAAGAGCACATCTGGAAAGGAAAAGAAAGCACAATTCATGTTGCTTTGTGTTTAGTACTTCTGAGGTCAAAAACAATATATTTACCACTCTGGTGACAAAATAAATGGATTTATGCACTCGGTATTACTCTTCCCGCTCCCAGGTGTTTCACATTTTTTATTTTAAAATTAAGACATTTGTTACAAGTGTGCAACAGTGCAATAACCATCAGATGCATTATCAACTCAACCACCATTATCAACTCAATGAAGAAAATAAGTGATTTATTTCTGTGGAATGTGTCTGATGAAAGTGACACAGCTATTCACCTGAATATCCCCCTCACAAGGACAGTCTGTTTGTATTGTCCATTTCAGAAAAGTTAAAATCATAATTGCACCTGTTTAATTCTGAATTATATTTTAAAGACAACAGGAAAAAAAAATTACACCCATTTGAGGAATGAACCCTGCAGTCAGAAATACTGACAACCTGCAAATTTACTTCAGCATCAGCAGCTAATTTACTTTTTTTTTTCTACAGTTATGTCCTAAAGTCCTTTCCAAAACACTGAATTTAGTAAAATATTTGGTAAGCACAATTAATTTATTTCAACTAAACTAAATTTTGCTCTTTATAATTATATTGCACAAAAGATTAAAAGTGAGGCTGTTGCTTTACTCTTCTTTCCCATTAATTAATTCTTCAGACACATAGATAACAGCTATCTAAATTAGCCATCTAAATTGCTCATGGTCCTTCTTATACTGTGGTAGGAAAGGAAGCAATTGACAGTATCACAAAATTGTTTTCTTTATTGTTCTCTACTGACTTAATATTCCCCAAAATCTCAGGATTTCCCATTAAACTCACCACCCAAGACAACTGGAGCTTTTTCTTTGTATCCTGCATATTGCCAAACACCCCCAAAAGGTTACAATCAATTCCAAACCTAAGTATATAGGATATTCCATACATATATCTATATCTATATATATATATATATATATATATATATGTGGATACATTTTTTCTCCACTACACTCATTTAGTCAAGTTGTCCTTGCTACTCTCAAATATGCCAAAAAATATACCACCAAAGTTACCAAATATACCACCAGCCTGTTTTTCAATTTTAACGAAGTCAACTGAACAGTAAAAATGTCAAAGCCTTGGATCATCTCCATTTACTCCTCTGCAAGCTCTGAAATGGTAGTTATGTACTGTTGCCTAGTTGTTATCTAATTTTTATGGGCATTTAATCTCATAAATCTGTTATACATGATGGTTTTCTATATAATAATTGGTGATCAAAGTCCTTTAGAAAAGCCTAGGCTTACATATCCAGCCAATCAAGTTTAGTCAGAACCTCAGGTTTTTTTTGAAAGCCAGAAATTACAAAAAGACAACCTTCTTTTTATGAACACCATGATGTGCCTATAAAACAGAGTACACACATTTTAGACATGTTTCTAGTAAGTAATAAAATTGTAAAAAAAAGTAATAAAGTTATTCCACTGGCGCATGTCTGCTGTCCAAATGGTCACTAACTCAAGTTATTTTGGGTATATAAGAAGTTTGATAAGCTGCAAATTAGGTATGTTCTTAAAAAAAAACCAAACCTTTCCATTCAGATACTAGAAATAATACAGATAATTAAAATAATTAAGATATCAGTGACTTGTACTTCTAAATATTTAGACTTCACAAACTTTTGTGACTGGCCTACCAATGTTTGAATCTACCACCTTTTCTCAGACAGATCTATTACCATCAGAAAGTCTCTACCTTCTGTCACTGTCACTCTGGTAATGAGGTCCCCACTGTCAGAGCCCACCTGGCCAGCAGCACCTCCTGAGGGAAGACAAACTGAGCCCAGGCCATTAAAATATTCACCTAACCCAGTGCTCTGAGGTTTTTTGCTGAATGTGTTCCCCCAGAATGGACCAGGCAAGCAGACCTGAGAGAAGGGATTTGGGCTAATGATGAACCTTTACCTTTAAACTTCCCACACGCCAGTGGAGAAAGACAAGTTCCTCCAGAGAGTGATTCAGAGCTGCAGCTCTCTGCCAGCTACAGAGACAGGCACCTAAGTTAAGATCTAAAATTATCTTGTATGTTTTCTCCAAAGAGGAACCAACTCAGGACTATGAATCCATTAGATTGACCAGATCCAGGTTTTTTACAAAAACCTGAACAAAGTGTCTAGTACACACAGCTGGTGAGCTACAAGAATGGAGCCATTGCAATGGCAGGAACATAAAGAGATTCAGAAGCAGAAAGAGAAACCACCAAAGACATAAAAAGAAAAAACATTTGAAACCCTTTAAGACACACAAGTATCAAGAAGTTCCTTTTTGATCATAGTTTCATTTACTACCATGTTCTTTGGAAAGTCCTAATCACAACATGAATGACTTGTGAACAGTTACTTATTTCAGCTAATTAGAGCAAATGAAGTTCCTTGGATGGGAAAAGATTCAAATGAAACAGTGGATGAAATAGTAGACTATTACTATAAAATTGTAGTTCTACAATAATACTTTGGACTTCCTTTAGTGGCCCAAGAACTGGTAACTACGTAGAGTGCTTTAAATAACTAAGCTGAAAGGTTTTAATGTGAGAGGTGAACTGATCATCTGCTAAAATTATTTTTAAAAGAGTCTCATTTATTTCCCCAAATTAGAAAACAACTAGTTCTAAATAAATAATACTAAAAGAATTCCTTATGAATTAGCATCTCAGGAATTAAAAAAAAAGTCATTTCTGCTCAATCTCTTTAATTTGGTGGAGCTGCAAGACTACTGTACCCACATACCTCATAAGCCCTCTATATTCACAGCATTATTTTTTAAATCAATATAAAAGGAGAAAAAAGTGTATTTGGTAGTTAAAACTAGATTTTGGCAGCAAACCCAAGTACTGGTAAAGGCACAATAACAATAAGAGCCTAGAATGTGGCTTTCAAAAATCTAACAGAAAATATTAAATAGACTAAATACACTGAACAACTTCCTTGCAAACTTTATGGAGGGTATGAAAAATACTGTCTTCCATTTTCAAGAGCCAAAATAGGGACTTACCAATTTTGTGCCTCTCTTTATTTCTTTCTGAATATCTTCAATAGAGAATCCACCAAGACTCTCATTATCAGTGTGTGAAGAAACCAGTGCGGATGAGAACAGCTAAAATTGCAAAGACAAAACCTGTATTTTAATTTTTAAAGGTATAAGTGATAGAGAAAATTATAGATATGAAACACACCAAATTGCAGTGGTTAATCGTGTGTGCCAATTCCAATCTGGGTGGCTTTTCCACGTGTTTGCAGCGTTTTCCCGGCTCCATCCCATTGCCGGTCACTCACCATACACTTGTGATGTGCCGCCACCTTCTGGTTCTCCGACATCAGCAACTGCCCACATTCGTTATCTTTATTCGACCGACAGAACCCACACTTCCTTTGTCTGGAGGAGACTTTCTTCTGTCCGACTGAGCTTGTCATGATTTTAAATGACCTTAGAATGCCACTGCAATCCTCTCAATGCTACAGGGAAAAAGAACTAAAATCAGCATGTTAACATCAACAAAAGGCAAATTAACATAGCTTAGTAAATACAGTATTGGATGCTTGGAAGTGATTTGTCCCTTTTCTTTATGCTACTTCAATATAGCCAAATAAACAAGTGACTGGCAGAGGTTGTATTTGGCCAAATTTTAATGAATTTTTTTCAGCAAGAAAAAGCAGTTTTTTTATGCAAAAAAAGTTTGAGAATTAAAATAAAACTTTGGATGCTAATACAAAAGCAGAAAATTGAAAAGAAATAAGTGGGAAATACAACAAGAGAATCAACGGAGAAAAAAAGTTACTGCAACTCATTTTTATAATTGTTTATTACAGGAAAGGAATTTGTAGGGGAAAAAAAAATATATATGTACCTACATGCAATGAAATTCATGCTACTGAACTTCTTCAAAAACAGAAGCAAAGAAAAACAGAGTCCAGCACAGCCTCCTGCACAGGTTTTGGCTGTAAAGGCTCACAAAGTCGAAGGGCAGATAAGTAAAGAGTGGAGATGAGATGATAAAATGTTTCCACTTTTGGTATCAGAGGTATCTTGTGGCTACTCGAACAGCATTAGGAACAAAATTTTAGACACCTCTCTGAGGTGCTGCAGTGGAAACCTCTCCACGACCAAGTTAGTTCGGCAGTACCACACCAGGTTTCAGTAAGTGCACGAGAGCTGCTGTTCTCAGCTCAGAAAAGCAACTTAAACTCAGCATGAATCACAACCTTTTCATGTGCTACCAGCAACACATTTTAAAATGTAACACTGAGGTCAAAGTGCCCAAATCAGGCAGACACAGCTCCTGCAAAGTGAGAATACTCAATGAACATATTAATTTATTGGCTCAGTATTAAGAAGTTTGTGTTCATTTTCTTCTACATCTAACAAGAAATAAAAAAATCATCTTCTTCAAATAGACTTTCTTAGAGCTTTTTACTCTGGAGATTGGAGCCTTACTACCAGAATTTGCCACAACTACAATAAAATTCCTCCTCAGCCTTTCTCTTCATTTGACTCGGCTAAGTAAGAAAAACCACCGTAGGGTTTGATATTTGTGTTGAAAAAAAGTGTAAAATCCAGCCATAAATAAGAGCAGAGTTGCAAAACATCTGGACTGGGCTACAATGGCACAGATCTGCATGAAAATACACGGCTGGTCTCTGGAATTTGCATAGGCAGACCCGGTGCTCCCCAGTGCTGTCAGAAGCTCATAATGCTGGCATCACTCACTCCTCTAACCGAAAGCAGAGGAACGTCCTCAAGTTTCCATCAGCGTGTCCTCCTGCTGACAGACACTCCTGCTGCCTCCTGCTTCAACAGATTTTCACAGACCTTGTAACTGTTTACTGCAAAACTCCTGCTCAAAAGGTGCCTGTCCTGTCCCCCTCGCCTCTCTCTCCCAACAGCTCCATTTGCTTTCTGTTCTAACTGCGAGCAGTTTGCAGTTTATGCCGCTGACGCACACTCAGAACAAGAATGCAAAGATTTCGGATCTTGCTGATTTGCACAAAAAATGTGCCAATCTGGATAAACTAGTCACACCCTTTTGCAGTGGCAATAGGGAGTCCTTAAGTGTTAAACACAAAAGAATTATTATACTGTATTCTTCTAAAGAAAAAATAAAACAAGACTATTCTGTAATCCCTTCTGAGCAGAAAGAATGGTTCCTGAAGAGACAGATAGACAGACAGATATGTATGTATGTATATTAAAAAATAAAAATCTGGGTAATTTTTTAAATTTCAATAATATTTGTGAGCAGAAAAAGACCTACAAAAGACAAGCAGGAAGTAATATCACAAAGATTACTTGTTTACATCTCACATTCAATAGATCAGCAGAAATCACACAGGGATGTTTAGAAATATACTAACAAAGTAATGTAAAAGGCAAAAGTTCTAGTTTTGTATAAACAGTTTAGTATATACACATACAATCACTTGGGTCTACCTGTTTCATTTTATATTCAGATAATATTACTAAAATATTAACAATACCAGTTATTAAAAGGAAGATTAGGAATTTCGTTGTACACGTACACAGGTCCTACTGACTCAGGAACAAGAATTACCAATAAAACAAAGCTACCCTTCAATTTAAGCAGCAAGTTTGTATTTTAGAAAATGAAAGTAATTCATAGCACACATAAAATTTTTAAGTGGCTCTCACCATATTTAATTTATAGAAAAAACAACTTTCCAAGACACAAGATTATGAAGAATCTTCTCAGAGCTCGCTGCTTTCCACCTTCCAGCGCACAACAGGCACGTCACTGCAGCAGCACCAGAACCTGACACAGCCTGACTTCCTCAAGTACTTCTGCATAATTAGATTTTTTAAGGTTTACAGTAAAGTTAAAAATAATGCCAATCTTTACTTGATACAGGGATGCTAGTGTTTAAAAAAAAAAAGCAAATATATGTTTTTAAATACTTCACAATTACAAATAATTTAACACTTGAAAAATTATTCAAAACTCAAGCAGGCCAAAAAGGAAATTCACGTTCTTTTCACCATCAGATTAAATTACTCTGAAAGCATTTTACAAGGGTATCTGAAATTTTTCTTTTCAACCCCACATTTGTTGTGGCTTTTTTTGTTTGTTTGTTTGTTTCACTGGGCATTTACCCTATTTATACATTTTTAAAGAGTGTTGAAAAAAACTTTAGCATGAGAAACATCTCTAGACCTCTCCATAAATTATATCTGCTTTCTCATAAATGTGAAGAGACACTACTCTCAGACCACTTTTGTGTCAAAATGCACTTATCCTGTCCATTAAAAAAAGAAACAAAATATTATTTTCTGAGAAAGATGAACCAACCAAGTAATGCAGCTACAGCCTCACAATTCTGAATCCAAGTACTCAAAATTCTGTTTTCATCTCTCAAGTTAAATCACCCAGAGCAACTAATCTAGTTTGCCAAGTATCAAACTACATTTCATTGGAATGAGGAAAAATGCAACTTAAAAACAGCTCAATATTTTGGTTTTCCATGTTTAAAAGGCTAACAAATGAGTAAGAATTACAAAAAACAGTGATTAAATCTCCTGTTGATAGAATCTTGGTTGTCAGCTTTGTCAAAGTCTCACAGACTGGATCACAAGGAGTGACGTACTGTGGAATCACTGGCTGGGAGATTTTCACTGTCTCCACCAAAATGGAACACACATACTACAGACACAAAGATTATTCCATACAGATCAATTTTCCATGGGCTTGATTTAAGAAATGAGAAGTTACACGTACCCTAGAATCACACAAGCAGAAATTCACTCAACCATTCTTCACCGAAAAATTTGGGTTCATTTGCACTCACATTTCTTATATTAATACTAAAGTATTAAATGTGATGCTTTCCCTCACAGCATCTTTATTTTATCTTTAAAGCAGCAGGTTTTACACCCTCCTGTAGCTTCTGTGCTGCTTTACTGAGCTTTAGACAACAGATTTCCTAATATAAAAGTGCAAGTTCAATAACTCTCAGGCACAGGATGCCCTCAGTGCATGAGACATTGTTCAGCACCAAAGAATGGAAAGTAACCTGGACTCTAATTTCTATTTACTGCCCAAACATGTTTCAGGAGCCTGATTATAGGAGTTAAAACCTCACCAGCATTTCCTACAAAGAATAGTGATCTCTATCCCCTGCACTTGTAAAGTTTGTTTTGCTGTGTGACCTGTATGATTCCCAAACTATATTTCAAAAAATTAGAATTTGTATTTGTGAAGAAAATTTCAGACTCCTAGGGAAAACCTGTGAGAAGTAAACAAGCTTCAGAAAATGCCAGCGCAGATGCTGAAGTGGTTTGGTCTCTCAGGAAAAGCTACAGAAAATATTTGTGCTGATTTTTCCAAGACGCTCACTGGAGATAGCAGAGTCACAAGCTTACAAGTGCTTCGCAGTTTCCCGGGTGGGACACTCATTGCTGGGAGGTTTATTTTGGAGAAAGGGGGGGTGAAGAAGGGGAGAGGGGAAGAGTCCTGTAGGGTTCTGTAGCTGAGAACCCAAATCACAAGCCTCACAGAAATTTTTATCCAAGAGTTACATTCACACAGCATCCTACAGTCACTATAAAAAGTAGGATAGGAATTTATCCATGCAACTTCCTTAAAAAAAAACCAAAAAAGACCCGAAGAAGGGGCAGATGCGAGGGGAGAAGGGGCAGATGCGAGGGGAGAAGGGCAAACCCTCGAACGCCTAAACAATGAGAGCAGAGCAGGTGACTACAAATGACACAGAGAGCCCGCGGTCAGGGAGATCTGGCAGACGGCGCTGAGGGATCTCCAGGAAAGTTTACATCCTCCCACGGGGAGCGGGAGATGGGCCGATAGCGGCACCTCCGTCCCTCCCCGGGGGATGGACGGGCCAGGACGGCATCCCCCCGGCAGGCACCGCCCGAACCCCCGCGGGGCCCGGCCGGCACCGCCGGGGCCCGACCCCTCCCCAGCCGAGGGGCTACCGGGGGGAGCGCGGGGGACGCGGGAAGGGCGACCCCCACCCGATTCCATGAAATTCTGGGGGAAACGGGACCGGGAGACAAGGGGGGGGGGGGCGGATCCTCCCTGCAAGGAGGGCGCGGGCCGGGGCGGGCGGAGCGAGCGGCACCGGCGGCCCGGGGAGGGGGCAGGGGGGCGGTACCGGCACCCGGGGCACCCTGAGGGAATACAGCGGGGTGCCGCGACCCTTGCGGGGCTGCAGGGGCCGGCCGAAGCCCCGGGACCGGCGGCGGCTGCGGGCGGGCGGGCCCCGGGCCGGGGGCTGCGGGCGGGCCGGGGGCGCCGCGCCTGCCCCTGGAGCGCGGCGCGGCGGCGGCGGGGCGGGCAGCGGGCGCTCGGCGGGTCGGTCGTCGGTCACTCACCCGTGCGGCGGGCGGGGTGCGTGCGGAGGAGCCGCTCGGCACGACCCGTCCCCGCTCGCGGGTCTCTCAGGGCCGCTCGCCCGCCGGGACCGGCGCGTTCATTCGGGGCTCGGGACGCGCCGCCGCCGCCGCCGAGCGCACGCACGCACGCACGAGCGGACGGACGCACGCACGCACGCACGCACGGCGCGCCTGGGCCGCGGCGGCGCTGCGGGGCGGTGCCCGATTGGCGGGAGCCCGGCGGCGGCCGCTCGCGGCCTCCTTTGCGCACGCGCGACGACGCGCGCGCCTTTTCCGCTCCCGGTTCTCGCTGCTCCCGCGGCGCTTCTCCGCGAGGCCGGGAAACGGAAGACGGGGGTGTGTGGGGGAGGGCGGCTCTGCGCGTGCGCACCCGCCGCCGCCGCCACTTCCCCGCGAGGTCCCGGCGCGAGCGAGCGGGGCTCGCGGGAGGCACGGACACACAGGGAGCGGTGCGCATGCGCTGCGCTCGCCCGCAGCCGTTGCGGGGGGGGGGGGGGTACGCGGGACTCGCGCTGCTGCGGCCGCGCAGCCGCAGTGCCGCGCGCGTGCGCAGAGCGGGCGGCGAGGGGCGGGCGGCGCTGCGGCACCGCGCGCGCGCCCCGTGGGGAGGGGGGAGCGGCGCCGCGCGCGCTCCCTCACGGTGCCCCCTTCGGCCCCCCCCCACCCCCGACCGCCCTCACGGCGCACTGGGCGGAACGGAACGGAACGGAACACAATTATCAAGGGTGGAAGAAGATCTTCGAGATATCAAGTCCATCCACCACTGCCCCCACAAGCCCTAAACCGCGTCACTCGGCAGCAGATCTAGGCGCCTCTCAAACACACCTTTGGTTTCGGAGGTGCAGTGGCAGTGCTGGGTGATGTGGTTTAGTGGTTTTGGGGTTGCGGTGCCAGCGCTGAGTGGGTGGCTGGGTTTGATGATCTTGAAGGTCTCTTCCCGCCTTGACAATTCCATCATCCTAAACCACATCACTCAGCGCCAGGTCCAGACATCTCCTGAACACCTCCAGGGACGGCGACCGCACCGCCTCCTTGTGCAGCCTATTCCAGCACCACCTGAGCAGTGGATTCCTTTTTTTCTAATCTCAATCTCTGCTGTGGCCGTTCAAGGCCGTTTCCTCTGGTCCTCTCCCAGCAGACGAGACCGGCCGCACCTCACTACCCGCTCCTGTCAGGGGCAGTGAGGTGCCCCCGGAGCCTCCTGGAGCCCCGGCTGCCTCAGCCGCCGCTCAGCGGACTCGTTCCCCGGTCCTTGCAGGAGGTTCCTCGGTCCTTGCAGGAGCCCTGCTGCCCTTTGCTCCAGCACCTCCACGTCCTTGTAAAAGTAAGAGGTCCACAACTGAATGCAGCGCTTGAGGTGTGGCCTCATAATAAGTAATAAAAATGACACTTCTTTTTTACAAAGTTGTCATCAACTTTTTTACAAAATTGACCGGATTACAATATAGTGAGGAACCCAAATGCTGATAGACATTTAACTTTTCAAGCTGTGCTACCATTTTATATCACAATACATGGATGTTTTACACACTTATCCCTGCAGAAATTATTCTGCCATCTTGTTATTTTGTCCATTATATTTTATTTATTAATTAACTTTATTAATAGATTTTTCTTCATTTATTTCCAGAAGCCACTGCATGTCTTGAGGAAAACCTCTCCTTTCTCTTTGGGGTTCTTTGGTACTTACTTATCAGTGAATGTTTATTGAATACCAGCTGTTGGGGAGGGAAATAAAGCCATAAAAAATTGCTTTGGGTTTTGCCTGAAAAAAACTTTTCCAGTGGTTGTGCTTTCTACTCTGGCGATATTTTTGTCCTCCTTTGGCACAAGGAGCTTTAGTGGGTAGCATTTGAAAATGCAACAGTAAAGACAGTGGTGATGGTTGTTTGATTTGGCTGCAGTTGAAGTCAGTGCAGTGCCAGGTGCTGCTGTATAGCCCCAGCACCTGTGGAGGTGGCAGGAAAAGCTCTCTGGTGAGAATCCTACAGATTTCATGTTCAAGAACAAGGCTGAGAAGCAAAGGTGTGGAGCACAGCCTAGATGTGGAGGCTACAGTTTGTGTACTTTATCAAAAAGTGATAGTTAGTCCTATTTCATTCCTGATATTCCAAGCACGAGTGTATTTTCCTTTCTTTCTAAAGGAACTTAAAATGAACATAGCCAGTAGCTTTACTCCTTATGGCACAGCATCTAAGAGCACTCACTCTAGGGATGCTGCACCTCACAGGAATACCGAGTTCTTACACACTCATTTTCAATGAGAGGCTCAGCAAGGCAGAAGAATGAATGAGTTTTAGAAACAGCACATCCAGCTGACTTCATGTTTCGTCATGGTGATGTTCTGCAGCCAAAGGTCCCAGGAATAATGGTCACGTGCAGCAGCAGCACAGATTTAATGTGAATTCCTAATACCGGGTTATGATGAGCCAGTTGGTTTCATGGGAGAAATGACAACACAAGGAGATCCAAACTTTATGGTAAACGGTTTTAACTATGTTGTCAAGGAGCCCATAGGCTTTAACAACTGCAGGAGCTTTCAGAACTTCTCAGTGCCTTGGGTTTGGCACTCATTACCCACAAACTCGATTATTTACTTTTATCCATCTCAAGAGAACGAGAAATGTCATAATAAAGAATCTAAAAAGACTGAAATTGCAAAGTAGAGGTTGTCATTAGTCACAGACTCAGCATTAACCCAGTTACTTTGTAGACCTCAGACTTATATAGAAAGCATTTATCTCTCATCAGAGACATGATCAGCTCTGTTGATTTTCTGCAGCCCAGGCGTAGTGCAGTCCAGTTTACAGTGACTTCAGTGTGTGCAGCTAATTATTTTAGTTAAAGTGCTGAGGAGTAAAATCTCATTTATTTCCCATAAAGCAGTGCTTGATTAAAACAAACCCCAAACATTATATAAGGTCTGTAAGAACAACCTGGGGGGTAATTATTTAAGAAAAATAATTTTAGGAACATGTTGAATCCTCTAAAAAAATATCTCTTTAGCTGCTGTATTTCTGTGAAGCGATTCAAGCACCATCCAAACAGAAGCAGTCAGACAAATCTTGCTCTTTCTGCAATCTTGGTTTAGGTACAAGATGTAGCTGAAGTTAAACAGGGTGAAACCTCTGCAGCTGCCAAGAACAAACAGCCCAACCAAATCCCAGCTACTTGCTCAAACATCCCTCACATTCTCTCTCTTTGGACAGTGCTTTACACCTTATGAACAAAGGCATCCTGTGTACAGGCTAAGATTCCAAAACAAGCTCTGCCAACTTGGCTTTAAGGACATTCACAAAAAAACTGATTGCAAGGAGAGGAATGAAAATAATAAGAATATTGATAATGGCTGTAAAGTGTTCTGGGAAAAGAGAACACTGAATGGCTCAGCCAAAAACCCAAACAAACCAATAAAACCTCTTGTAATTTTATTAATGGCCATTCAAATGTAGTTTAAAAATGATAAATGAGTAACATTGATTGTATGTCCCTGTTGAAGTTAAATATGGACATCAAAGTCCTGTGCCAAGGGGACTTGTGTCAGAAAGCTTTGAGCTCCACCCCAAATCACTGCAGGCAAACAAGTCTCTTCTCTGATTTCACTGTACAACAGCAGCTTCGTTTTAAACTCTGGAATAATTCTAAGCCAATATGCATTAGATACTTAATTGCATTTGCTTGGTTTTGTACAAGACTGTTGATCTTATTTCCTTGCATTCTCAAAGGAGCTACAAAATGTCCAGATGTTAAATCTAAAGTGAAGCAAAACAAGTCCCCATAAATCCCCTTCAAAAGAACAAATGTTGCCAATGGTGACTGAAACCCTAATTACTACTACTGATTATTTTAGCATAAAGATGTGTATAAGGTACAGTGTTCCCAGTCCTGAAGCAGCTCTTTCATCTCCCACAGTTGCAAAATGCAGAGGTTCCTCACTCACTCACTCAAATTCATATGAATTGAGCTCAAGGCACACGAGTACAACAGCACATTGGCTGGACGAGGTATCACACACGCACTGTGCTGTATGCATAAGGACACTGCTTTAGTCTTCTGTCACCTCAATAGCTGCATCTTCTATGTGCCACACGCTGCTCACTGTTGTTCTGGGATAAATGCTCTGTTAAATCATGAACAGATGCCTTTCCCAACCTAAGCCCAAGGTTTGTCTCTCAGTTTTTGATGTTTCGATGGTATGTGTTGTACCCACTATTAGAGTCTCATGTCACTCCATCTCACTGCTTTTTTCTCTCTGTCTTATCCATACTGTTGCAAAGCAGGAGTTTCTATCTACAGGCTTATCCTGCAACCAGCATCCTGCTATTTCCTAGGCCTCTAACTGCTGTGTTATACAAGTATTTAGGAGATGATATTTCATATTTATGGACAGAGGTCTATGTCTCAGTTACTTGATTCCTTACCTGTACTATGGTATCTTGCAGAGTTCAGCATGACACGAACAACCAACTCGGTCCTGCTCCTGTACAAGTCACAAACTAATCCTTAAAATAAGATGAGCATTATAGAGCATCAGGATATTATAAGTACAAAGATGAAATGGCAAAAAGAGGTAACAATTTCCCACCATTTATGAGGTTGGAAGTATAAATCATTGTTCAGATTCTACTTTTGGAAAAGGAGAGTACTGAGATAAATGTGAATGCTGTGTGTAGGCTTAGACAGGTGGACTTCACTGCTAATGTCAAGAATATTGGATTTTGTATTCTTTTATTTCCAAAAGTAATAGAACAATTCCAAACAAATCTGAAAAGGATTAATACAAGTTGTACTTGTTTTGATTTAAGATGTAATTAATATAGATTCTGCCCTTGTTTTAGATATACAACAGATGTTTGTGGTTATAGTCAGTAACTGAAACATGCAAACCATTAAGGCTAGAGGTATAAAGAAGAGAAATTTAAATATCAGTGAAGGACATTAAAACCATTTGGTTTTAATGTATTTTTAAAAGCTTTTTTTTTCCTGCTAGAATATAAATAGCTAATGCTACTCTCATTTAAATAACCATCTTTAAATTTCTGAATTAAACAAGTCAGGAGCACTGGATGGTTCTGGGAGCCATTGTTAGAGCCATTGTTTCAAGCCATCTGTGGCTTATGGCAAACATGTTCTTCTCATTTGAATTCAATATATTTTTAAAACCATCAACACTTCCTTAAAAATAAACCAATTTCAGTTGTACACCTCAGTTTTCCATCTAGGAGGGGATTTCTCAGCTATGGATTTAACACACCCTTGTGGTTTTTTGATACAGAACATCTTCTTTATAGTCAGATGATAAAGATATCTTAGACCAGCAGTTCCTAAATTTTCTGAATGAACAAATACTGTTAACTTCTTTATGAGTTAGGTATCACTGTCAGATGTGTCTGAAAACATTGGCTCGTGAGTAAGGGCAGGGGCATTGTCCTATGGGAATACCTGCATGAGACAAGTAAAGCTGCAAAGAGTGTGTAAGACATGGGCATTAGAATGCCATTCAGAGTGAAACACTCAGAGAACAGTCTGTAGTTTTGGTCAGGCTCCCTCAAAATAGGTGGATAATCTCTGATATGTGGTGTGGGACTTGACTCTTGCCTATGTGGAGTTTATACCCTTTATCATAAAGAATACAGATCCTTTTGACTCCCAGAGGAGATGCGAGTGATCACCTGTATGTTTATTTTTATAACCAGCTCAGCAAGCTGTTCTGGGTGACTTTAGGCCAGCAGCTCTGCCTGAGCCTGGAAGTGACAATGTGGGGCTGGGGAGGGAACTCACAGTCCCAGCTGGGACTGACACAACTTTGGGAAGGCATTTTCTTCAGGCTGTTTTTCAAAGCCCAAGATGACAACTTTGGTGTATGGCCCAGGACAGTCTGTTGTCTGGAAACCCACCTGGTCCCACAAGGTAAATTTCTGAGAGCCCCAAGCGCTCCCTGTGAGAAAGGAGAGATGACTGATTATTCATTAAATATCAGCAATCAGCACGTCACTGCCTCTCACATAACACCCACACGTGAGTGACTTGTTGCCAGATCTTGTCCCAGAGCTGCTGGCTTTGAGCTCAGCTGACACAAACCACCCTGCAGAGCTCTCATTACTTTGCACTCCAGCAACATTGTCTGTTTGAATGGTGTGGAACAGCCGGGCTGAAAAGCTGTAAACAAAACACACACACTGCCATTGTGTTTTATTGCAATTTCCGTGGTTTTCTGAACTGAAAGTGTGGACTTTCCAGCAAATTACGTTAGTGCTGCTGCAAAGTCTTTGTGTATTGCTATTTGTTACCTGGTCAGCAGCTCAGAGGCATCTCAGTGTTGTCCAAAGTGCTTTCCCATTCCAGTACTTTTGGCAATGTGTGTTGCCTTCATACTCTTGTATCATCTTGGAGAGGATAAAATTTAGTTATCACAAGAACTACTGCCTGGCAGGAAACCAGCCTTCTGACAGGTATAGCAAAGGTTTGTAACGATTAAAGTGTCTGTGTGTGGGCTAAAACTCACCAGGATTTTACATATCCCATCAAATAGCTCTTGCCAGTTTTCAGCTCGTCGCTTCATGGAAATGCACTGCAGTTATCAGCAACCTATTGCATTTAAGATTAAACAACAAAAAGCAATTCTCAGTGCAAATAGACTGTGAAATGTATTTGAAAAACAAGGTAACAATGGTAAATTATATTTTAAGAGCTTTCTTCTAACAGTAGCTATCACACTAACAGTACAACATTGGGACACTGGGAATACTTAAACTTGATAGTCTAGCCCAAGGACTGCAGTAAGCTTTAATAAGACTATAAAGTCATTACCTGGAGTACCATTTACCATGGTTTCACTTGTCAGAAGTCAAGAGATGGACAGTATTCTAAAGGCCCATGGCTCAGATTCTGTCAGTGTACACTGCCATGCTTCCATAATCTGAACCTGAGCATTAATTCTCAGAAATATCCCGGGAGTATGAAAAAAATGTGCTAATCAGATTAAGTGCAGTGCTGGACTTTCCACTTTAAAATAGTAAGCCTTACCTTAAACACATGGAAAATCTAGCAACTGCTATAGTGCTGAATTTGTGTTTCTCTTCCCTTTTTCCTGTAGTTCATTTAGTGACATTGTCTATGCAACAAAATTGTGGGAATAAAGTCCCAAAAGCATTTAAACCCAGGAAAGGCACCAAATCAATCACTTCAAAGAGATTTTAAATTAAATTACGTAATAATTTCAGGTTCCTCCTTCCATGATGAACAGGCATGATGAAGAAGGTGCAATGCTGGGCAACATTCTGCATGGGAGAGCAAGGACCCCAAGGACTAAAGTCAGCAAATGGCAACTGAGGGAGTTTTACTGCAGGAGAAGAGAGAATTAGGGAGAGTTCACCACAGGAGTCAGGCAGGAGATTAGTTTTCATTTGGTTTAGCTTCAAGTCAAATGTGTTTCTAAATCATCACAGAGAGAGATGAATGCAGTTGTGATTGTGGGTTTGGGAGACAGAGGAAGAGGGAGAAGATTGGCAGCCAGATTGCCCTTGGCCACAAATGCCGTTTTTGCTTTACAAAAGCAGAGATGAATACTGAGCTGTGCAGGCTCGGTCCTATGTAGAGCAGTCTGGAGAAGACAAGCCTCAAACACAGGACAGGACAAAGGCCACAGAAAGCTGCTTCAGCCTGTCACCCCTGAACTGGATGCTTCTGCTTAAAATATCCCAAAAAATTCCACAGCCTCTTCCCTTCCTCCACTTACTGAGCTCCAGACTCGACCATAGTACAGCTGTAATAAAAAGAAATTAACAAATCAACAAGAAGTTTGAATCAGTGCAATTCATTTTACTTTATTGCATCCATTTTTGTTTCTCTCAAATTGCCTCTACCCAGTTACTTTTCCATTTTGAACACCCCATCCCCTGCCCCCCTCCCATAAAATGCAGCCTCTAGTTATAGTGTAATTTCGTTCTATAGCTTCTTATAACTTGATTTTTTTAAGCTAGCTATTGTTTAATTACTACTTTGAAGTCAATTTAGCAGAAGAAAAATCCCTAGTTTAAGGTGGCTTTTTGCATCCCCACCAAGCTATTCAGCAGGGCATTCATCCAGGATACAAAACTAGGCTGAAGCTTTAGTAGTTGAATGGATCAATCCAGTAGAGATTTAATTTCCATGAAATTCCTCCATGAAAATCCACTCCTCTTAGATCTGACAGACAGGCAAAGACCAGCCACTACCTTTGAACTGAGTAATTTTTAAATGCATCCCACCCCTCTTTGCCCCCCGTGTAAATATGAATTGCTGAGGCTCAGAGCACCCTGTAGACTTTAAACCACTCGCAGAGCGCGGGCAGGAGGGGAAAGAAAGGCAAGCACATGACTCCGTGATGACTAAACTTAGGGCGGTTCGATGAATGAGCCCCAAATCGCTTTTGCAGGGGCAGCGGCTGCGGCAGCGGAGCCGCCGGTTCCCCCCGCGCCGGCCGGGCCACGGTTCGCGGAAACCTGCGGGCAGCCACGGCCTCGGGCACAGCCGGTCCCGGCGGCCCCGGTTCTCCGGCCCTGTGTGACAGCGCCTGGAGGTGCACCGCCCGCCTGATGCGCCGTTTCATTGCCGGGGTGTCTGCATTGTAAACCGAACTCTCCCCGCAGGCGCGGCGAGCCCGGCCGGGGGCGGTCGGCTCCCGAGGGTAACACGGGAGAAGCCGCCGCTGCCGCCGGGAGCTCGGTGTGCGAGCCGAGTGCTGCTGGCAGCACGGTCCCGGTCCTCTGCGAGCGCTTCCCTGTTCTCATCGCAGCGGGAATCATCCCCATCCCCATCCCCATCCCCATCCCCATCCCCATCCCCATCCCCATCCCCTTCCCCATCCCCATCCCCTTCCCATCCCCATCCCCATCCCCATCCCATCCCCATCCCCATCCCCATCCCCATCCCATCCCCATCCCCATCCCCATCCCATCCCCATCCCCATCCCCATCCCCATCCCCATCCCCATCCCATCCCCATCCCCATCCCCATCCCATCCCCATCCCCATCCCCATCCCCATCCCCATCCCCATCCCATCCCCATCCCCATCCCCATCCCCATCCCATCCCCATCCCCATCCCCATCCCCATCCCCATCCCCATCCCCATCCCCATCCCGGCCGTGTGCGGCGCGGAGCCCCGGTCCCGCCCGACCCATCGGACCCGGGAGGTTTCTGCACAGACAGCACGAAGCCGAGCCGCCGGCGCGGGTGTGGATCCCGCACCTCTCCCCCCGCCTCTTTCCGCCCCCTGCAACTCCCGGACTTCCTTCCACTCGAGAGTTTTAGAAAATGCTCACCCCGAAGTCACCACGTGCGTCACTTAATGGCTGGGACAAAACATGGGGGGAGGTTCTATTTATAAAGCTTTAATATACCAGGCAGGCAAGATTTTCTACATTTATTCACTTCATTTTTCTCCATTTAACAGCTGCCAGCTCGCTCCTTATTTTCCCGAGCGGTGCTGCATTCCCACCTCTCTCTGCAATCCCTGTTCCCGAGTCCTGGCTGCTGGTTTAACTTTGCTCGGGCGCGCACTTGGCTGTTCAAATTTCAGTCCTTAGCTAAGCGCTGCTTTTCTTGCCTGAAGCAACTCTTCAGTTCATCTCCTGAAGTTTACTGCTTTTTCCCTTAAGCCTTGTTTTAAACCCTCAGTTTCGAGACCTTTCCCGAATCCTGGCCGTTCACTCTGGAAGCGGGGGGCGGGCAGGGGGGTGTCCGCAGCGAGCCCCATTTTCCCTCCTCCCATCCCTGCTCCCCCTCCCCGGAGTTCCACGCGCGGCTCTCGGCGACCTCCGGCGGCTCCCGGGCATTTCTCGCCGCAAAGCTGCGGATGCCTTTGCATTCCAGGCACAATGACCCTCTGTTCCCTGGAAGCTTTCTTCAGTTCCAACATCTAAATCACCAGCCCCACAGCAGGCAGAATCCCTGCTCTTTCCTCCTTTGAAATGTTTATCTTTGCACCTCCTAACTCAGGTTCAAATGCTCCAACAAGGAATTTGGGAACCCCTTATTTTCCTTTTGAAGTCTTTTTCCTCTAGAATTTTTGTAATTGTCGCATTGCAGAAGTTTTTTGTTTATTTGCTTGTTTTCACTCTTTTTTTCTCCCTCTCAATCCAATTTTTCAAACATCAGTGATTCAGATTGATTAGCTTGATAAAAAAGTCCTGAGCACTGAAATTAGGAGATGATATCTCCTCCCAGTGTTTTCTCTCCATTCCTAAAAGTTTGTTTGCTCTCAGAGGGCAAAAATAAAGGTTTGAACAATATAATTTCACTTCGATGTGAATGGTGACCGTTTTTATTCTAGAAGGGTTTAAAACTTTTAATACCTTTTCTTAGCAGTCCTGATATAAGGAAACTCAGACACCAAGGTGGTTTCATTCAGTGTGAGAAGGGATCTGACAATACAGCGATTGAACACACAGGAGCTCAGCTGTGTTTTAGCCGTTGGTGTGATATTAAAGCTTGATAAAGCTTTATAAAGTATGATATTAATTTGTTGGAGGAAATATACACTTTAAAAAAACAAATAAATGTTACAGTTCATGCATTAACCAAAATTTATTTTCAAAATTCAGTCAATTTTCTAGGACCTATGTTTGAAATGTTTACATTTATGTATTACAAACGATATTTGTTGTAAACTCACTTAAGTTAATCGCATCACCACTCAAACTCCTCAGAGGTTCTTACTTTGTTTTAACATTTGCATTGGGATCTGAATATATGAAACACGGCTGCGGTTTGGGCACTGTTATTTAAGAACTGTGGAGGTGTCAGACCTCATTACACCGAATTACTAGAAAGCTCTGCAGAGTATGGACAGGCAATAGAGGCTGCCTCTGGTAACCCTGACAATTGCCCTTTAATCCTGACCTACAGGATTCCAGATATTCCAGCCACAGCCCATTCTTTGTGCACAAACTGAGCAGAGACACATTTATACAGAAACACGTTTCTGGAGGAACTTCAAGGGTATCTCCAAATCCCCATCAACTGAAACTAAATTAGCACATGAATCAAAACTTTCAGAAGTGAAAAATTTGGAATAGGTTATTACCATGTTTACTCAGAGTTATCTGTTCAGATATGTTTTATTGCACCATAGTTGCTGAACTGAGGAAATGAAAAAAAGTTGTTAAAAACAGAAAAGTAACAAATTTTATCTGGATTTACATCAAAATCCCATAAGAAAAACTATAATAAGTGAAATATATTGCAGAAGGATTATGGTACATATTATTTGTTTGTTCTCAGAATTAGATAGTCTAAAATTAAAAAAATATAAGAATTATATAAAATATAAATGAAACACAAACAAGATTTCTGACACAAACTTTATAGTTGTGGATGAGGAAAGTATTAACTACATAACAGCAGTAATATTTCACTTTACCAAGATTAAATAATTGGGCAGCAGTGAGTTCAGAGATGCTTTATTGGGTGTTGAGGTTCCCCTATGTGGTATATGTATGGGTAAATTGAAATCCAAATGCTGCAGAAAGGATATCTTTTACTTCAGTTTCCATTTGAACTTTCTCACTGACATTAGAGGAGGTTCAGTGTAAAGTGGAGGCAGTCTGAAGTCCTGAATTTCTGTCTCAGTTGACTGAGGATTAATAATCATAGAATCTGTCTTCCTCCTCTGTGGGATTTTGATCCTCCTGGTCCAGCAGTGATCAGACAGTAGCACAGTTGTTTCAGCCCAGATTCAAACAAGCAGGTACCTCTGTCTCAGAGGTCAGCACCATGCTGGGCTCAGAGACTAAATTAATCTGGAGAGGAGTCTGAAGTCACACAGGAAGTGTCTTACTGATCATAAGAGAATGGAAACTTCCCCTGAAGTCATCCTACAACACTGTGATGTGCACTAAGAGTGCAGCCTGTTCTGCAGAGAGCAGCCTTTCAGGGCTTCTGTAGGGCAATTTGCCAGTGCTGCTTTTGTGGAATGGGTTAGGAACAAACCCACAGCTAGAAAAAGAGGGAAAAGGAAGGAAGGAAGGAAGGAAGGAAGGAAGGAAGGAAGGAAGGAAGGAAGGAAGGAAGGAAGGAAGGAAGGAAGGAAGGAAGGAAGGAAGGAAGGAAGGAAGGAAGGAAGGAAGGAAGGAAGGAAGGAAGGAAGGAAGGAAGGAAGGAAGGAAGGAAGGAAGGAAGGAAGGAAGGAAGGAAGGAAGGAAGGAAGGAAGGAAGGAAGGAAGGAAGGAAGGAAGGAAGGAAGGAAGGAAGGAAGGAAGGAAGGAAGGAAGGAAGGAAGGAAGGAAGGAAGGAAGGAAGGAAGGAAGGAAGGAAGGAAGGAAGGAAGGAAGGAAGGAAGGAAGGAAGGAAGGAAGGAAGGAAGGAAGGAAGGAAGGAAGGAAGGAAGGAAGGAAGGAAGGAAGGAAGGAAGGAAGGAAGGAAGGAAGGAAGGAAGGAAGGAAGGAAGGAAGGAAGGAAGGAAGGAAGGAAGGAAGGAAGGAAGGAAGGAAGGAAGGAAGGAAGGAAGGAAGGAAGGAAGGAAGGAAGGAAGGAAGGAAGGAAGGAAGGAAGGAAGGAAGGAAGGAAGGAAGGAAGGAAGGAAGGAAGGAAGGAAGGAAGGAAGGAAGGAAGGAAGGAAGGAAGGAAGGAAGGAAGGAAGGAAGGAAGGAAGGAGAGAATGTAAATACTATTATTTATCCACTATAGTGCTAACCTTTGACTCATTCCAACTGCGTATCCCAAAACTCAACTCCAAACTTTGGAAACAGGATTTCTGACCAGCTTACCAATGAACACAATTAGCCATGACACATTTGCTTCATAATAAGAGTAGGCTGAGTTCCAGTGCAGCAGATGAACAAAGTAAAACCAAACAACAAGTACTCATTTAGTCAGACACTGAAAGTTTGAATTTTTAAATACCCCAAAGGCCATGGTATTGTGTAAGCAAAAGAAGCACTTCTAATTTCCTCCCACCATCCTCAGCTGAACTTTTCTGCATCCTTGTTCAGACTCCAGCCTTTGCTTCATGCTGCAATCAGCCACTTCAGCTCAGTGAAGAGAGACTGAAGGAGAGCCTCCTTTGTGCCTCTGTCCTGCTTCAACACCGACCTGGGCACTCAGGGAACTGCCCCAAGCACCCACCCAGCTCTGCCAAGCTGGTTTGCCACAGAAACCTCAGCAGGACAGTAACTCTGGATCTTAAAATTTTGAATATCTATCACATAAATGGATTTTATGCATCTGTGTAAGACAGCGTACAATGTAACCTACAGAAATAATTTGTGCTGGTGTAATTGCCTGATAAATCAATTAAAAATTAAATAGTAGCAGTAGGAGTTACCAAAACACTATTCCCAAATGGATACATGTACTCTGGGCAGCTTACTCCTCTTCTACTACAGAAGTAAATTATACAAGTTCAAAGCAACTGACATGGGTTATACCTGCCTTTGGAGCTTCCCACACTCAAGCAGCAGCTCTCCAGCCATGTGCTGATGAAAAGCTCTGGAAAAGCAACAATTTTGGTTCCAAATCTCTGGGACCAAAAGCTTATCCTCTCAGTCTTGCCTTAAAAACGAGCTTCCTTACAATATGTATTAGACCTCTGAGCTAAACTGATAGCTAAGGGGCACAGGAGAGGAGGGAAAGAGAAATTCATCAAATTTCCTGCTGCAGCCGGACCTCAGAGGAAGCTGTTACTTCCTGCAGCTTGGGTAGCTTTGGTTCCCTACAAGCCAGACGGAGATTCGCTTAAAGAAATATCTATTTAGGTAAGTCAAAAGCTGGGCAGGAGCAATCAGAGAGAAGTGCCAAACAAGGCTGGAAAGAACACCACCAGTCACAGAATCACAGAATGATCTGGGCTGCAAGGGACCTTAATGATCAACTAATTCCAACCCACCCTCCCCGCCATGGAAATGGGCAGTCCTGCAAAAAAAAAAAAAATCAGAAGGCACCAGATCTTATGCTCTGAGGATAGATAATCCCATCATTATGTTATAGGAACGTGGTGCATCCACAGTCAAGCCCTGTATTTGTGGAGTGACAAGGACATTGTGGAAGGGAATGGAGAGATTTTACTGCCTGCAGCTTGTCACCTCAGTCCTCTGCCAAAGATTTCTGAGCCTGCAGATCTAAGGACAGAGTGACTGGTGCTGCACTCTCTCTTTTTTTCCTTTATAATGCAAGTCAGTTGGAGAAGCACCTTTGGTTTGGAAAGTATCCCTTATCTGACCCTCTTACATCTGACTTGTGAAGAGCTGCATTGCTCTGTAGGTTCCCAGGTTTTCCTGGAGGTTCAGCACTGTATTTGAAGGAGAATTTTCTTTGCCTCCTTTTAATAAAGATTTCTCCTCCTGTGGGCAGGTCTGTGCTCCTTAAGAGCAGAGGAAGGGTTTGGAGATGTCTCTACCTGACATCTGTGATTTCTGTGGGTTGTACTGGTTGTTGGACACAGAAGTCCAAGTGAGTGTTGGAAAAAAACCGTTTCTCATCCTGCACTCCATCCTCCTGCAGAACAGCCCTGTGTGAATCTCTGACAGGGTTAATGGAGGTGGGGAACCCCACTGCTGCCCTCTCACAGCTGAAAGGGCACAGGAGAGCAATTACAGCTCCTCATACTCCCTTAAAGGTATTTTGCTTTTCATCAAAACAACAAACATAAAATATGTTCCTGGGGCTTCTAATAAAGGATGACAATTTTTGTAGTGTGTAACTTCAAACATGAAATGATAAAAATAATATTTAAAATGCAATTATAAGGTTTGAAGTGTATTCTATATGTGACTTTCTTGTACACAGTACAGATTCATTTATATAATATGTCATGGAAATGTGTGACATATATTATTATATGCTTCAGCCTCAACATTTACTTAGCCAAGGGTGTAATTAACACCTTGATAGAATGAAGTACATTCTATTTGTATAAGTAGTGAGTCTTTGGTCTATATTGAGCAAGAGCTCAATATATGAATATTTATTGGAATAAGACTTCCTCTCAAGTTTTTTCAGCTTCTGTCCTTGTCTTAAATGGAAGCACTGAACAAAACAGAAACAAACCATTCTTAGCCCCAAAATCTATATTTTTGTCTGATATTAGTTTCTTTTTTTTTAGGAAATCCTATTTTAAATTACCCTTCAGGCTGCTGGAGGTACCAGGCTGAGATGAGCACATGGAAATGGCAACCTGAGTTTAGGAAAACTGGGTCATCAAAAAGACAGGAGAGTTTGGAGCAGCCAGGAACTGCTGCTTCGTTAGAAGTTAAACCTTCACTCACTAAATGTCAGAGCCACCAGCTGCCAGGGAAATCATCTTCTTATGGCATAGATGAGTGTGATCTATACATTCAACCAGAGAAAACACATCCAGTGTTAAATATCAGTGATTCAAGGCTGCTAATCTGGAAGTGACTCTCCAGTCTGGATTAGATAGAACCAATATTTGAGCATTCCAGTGGCTGATAAATAAACTGGTTTAAGGTAATTCTAGTAAATTAGAAATACCTTCCATTTCCAAAGAAACAAGGTATCTGAACAACACAAAAGAGAAAGTCTTCTGGATATGGATACTTGGTCTTTTCTTCCAATTTCCAGGTGCACTCCATCTGCTCTTAGGAAAATCAGCACTGCACCTTGAGACTACCAAGTGGAATTCTTGGAAAGAGAAGGAACTACAGGGGATCCAGAAAATTGCTTTAAATAGATTCTCTTATCTTGTTTTTCAGGGAAGATTTGGGAGGCTTTAGTATACATTTCAGTATAAAACCCATTAATTTACAAACTGCAGTGTTTATGTTGGGGAATGCATCCTGCTCTTCTGTGAGCAAAACAAAACGTCCTTATCTTGATGGATTCTTTTCCAAAAAAAAAAAAAAAAAAAAAAAAGAAAAAAGTGAATGGATCACAGAAGCTTTGTGGGAATTTGGCAAGTGCCATGAAGTTTTTTGGAATTAACTGTTTCAGGTTTTGCACATAACTTTTTTTTTTTTTTTTAATTTATTAGGAAACTAAACAGAGCAACACTTGCTCAGAGGTAACACACTTTCCATGGAACACTTTACCTTGGGCAATAACTCACAATTTCCATCTTTGAAGGATGGGATCAGCCTGACTCCTGAAGCATGGAGGAGCCTGACACGGCACCGCAGGCTGCAAACTCGGAGTCAATAAATAAATCAGGAGTTTTATCTCAGCCCCAGTGGCAGGGAATGACTCTCCTCCCTCCCAGCCCGTCTCCCTCCAGGACCCAACCTCATGTTTGATCATTCCCCATCCCTTGCAGCCCTGCTCCTGCTCTCACCCACCTCCTGCCTTTTCTCCACCCTTCTGCTGCTCCTGCTGGGACCTTGGGAACTGCTCCAGGGGATGTGGATGTGCACGGAGGAGGGGGAGTGACTGCCAGGATCCTTCTCCTTCCGAGCTGACCTCACCCAGGGCACCACACTTCGAGCCCCAAATTCCAACAATTAAATGCTGGACTGCACCTCCCCTTAAAGAGCCACCTTGTATCAGAAACATAAAAGCTGCAACAGGGATGAGGTGCCCTGTGGGGATGTTAAAGAGATGGACTATTGCAAATAACAACATTTATTTAGTATGATTGATCTTATTTTAAGGATGAAATAGACATATTTAAGAAATGTGCTTATTTCAAAGGTGAGCTGTAAATTTCCTGTCTGAAATTTCTTTTTCATTAGTCTTTTTAAAAGTGCAAGGGGTCCTTAAGAACCATGATTTAACTGGAAGAGATAATAAGAAAATATTTAGATAATAAAGAAAATAATTTGTTACTGCTTCACAAAGAAGTTACAAATAGTGAAGTCCTTTTAAAAAGACAGTACAAAATTAGATAACCAATTTAATTATAGCTAGATATTAAAATAATATTAAATTTTTGCTGCTTGGCAATCATTATTTGAATGCTAAGAAATACTCCATGATTAATTGTGTGACTTTATGAATAGATATTTATTAAAGTTTGGACATTGAACTCTGTGTTTAATTAAGCTTTTTCTCTTGAACTGCAATCTTAACTTCAATTTAACAAATCCTGCAACTTGAGTTCTGCTACATGAAATATCCTCTATGCCTTGACCAAATTTAAGGTCCTTTAACTGCTTTTTCATACAGAATTTTAGGCTAAGAGGAACAAAAGGATGCACTTTTCACGACCCTGGAACCCTGTGACCACTGGGAAATCAAAAGGGTGGTGACACGAAGGAAAACTATTGTCCACAAAAATAAGCTCTTCAAGGGGCACCAGGAATGCACAATAAAATCCCAGTTTCCTTTGTGTAGCTGTTTATGCCTATGGCTTGCATCATCCAGAGCTCAAGAAAAGATCTAAACTAAAAAGGAATTCGGGTTTCTAAGAAAAATTTATATTCTTAAAAAAAACCACCATAAACTATGTGAAAAAAAAATCTTTTAAGAATATAATTTCTTTGCAAATAAAATATGTAAATCTGAGGGAATGGAAATCCTCCTGTCCTCTCTGTGGGAATTGGAGATGTAGATTTAAAAAGTGATTCCAGAAAGTAGGAGCAGATGGGAAAATAACCTGATTTGTCAGAACTGGAGGATTTAGTGATTTTGTTACCTTCTTTCGTTACTAGAATGTAGCAGCATGTAAGAGCTTAATCAGAGAATGAGCTCTACTTCGACCTGAAAACATTTCAAGTAAAAAAGCAAAAGGAAAAAAAAAAGTGACTGGTCTTAAATTCTTAATTAAGCAAAGCTGTAATTTAACCTAGTAGCCTTTTTTTTTTTTTCCCAGAAGACTGAGAAATATTGAAATAAAAAATATAGAAAAATGTGTGAGTCTCCTGTTACACTCTCTGAAAATAATTTATCATGTCATATTTTGTCAGAAATTTTTTAAAGAAGTTTTTGTTGTTTAAGTCTTGTTCAAAGACTTTTTCTAATTCAGCTTGAAATCAGTGAAGAGAAAAAATTCCATTGACTTTACTAAGCTTTGTCAGGGAACTGCCTGGTAATTTATTCAGAGCATTATAATTAAATTTTCTTCTCATAAAATTGTTCAATAAAAATGTGTAAAATTTGGAGTTACCACACTTTTGTTTGTGTTTTAAATGTTACTTGGTATTTGCAGAGCAAAGTGAAAGCTGTGTGAGTGGAACAAGTTTAGGCAATGAAAATGGTCAGATAGTACTTGTAAGCAAAAATGAAATCAACAGATTTTTCTCATTTCTCCTTAGAGACTTTCCAAAACAGTAAGCAACAGCAGATTTGGAGGAAAAACCCAAACAAACAAAACCACAGTTCAAAAAGCTGTAGCTTTAACAGTTTGCTTTTAAATCAGGAAAGTGAAAAAGTTTTTTTTAAAGAAAGAATGTTTTTAAATTTTATACTTTTACAATTAAACCGATTGTGAGAATTTATTCATAGGGAATGATGCTAAAAGCAGACACCTTTTATGCTGCAGCTGTTGGCCATCTCTGAAGAAATATAAAATAAATCACTTTTGGAAACGAATCACTTCTGGAAAAGACAAACTGTCCTGAAGGCAGTAACTTTTAAGTTGCTAATGCACGTGATCTGTTCCTAACAATCATTTTCGGGTGTGGGTTTTACAGGGAGAGCAGAGGACAGGATCCTGCTGGAACTGGTTGTGCACAGGGCGGGAGAAGCTGCAGGACAAAGCCCCGAGGAGCCGAAAGGCAGCAGTGACCTCTGGAGCCCTGGGGCGCCTCTCGCACAAACTCCCAGCCTTTGGAAAGGGAGTTACCACATTTCCTACACAGCAAAGGACAAATTTACCTGGAATTCTTTGGAATCTTGGAACAGAAAGTAAAGAACTGAAGCACTCTTAAAAGGTTGATGTGTTTTTTTTTTTTTTTTCCACATTTAATCCAAACTTGCTGTTACAGAGGTCAGAAGGAGATTGCAAAGAGGCAAATCTCAAGGCAGGAAAAAATCATGTTAGAATTCATATTATTCTCATTGAATTTTCAGTCTTCATAAAGTTTTGTGCTTTCTGGTTAGTTAAAAGAGGAACTATTTCCCTCCTGGGCAAGGCAAAGCACTGTCACAAACTACAGTGATGCCACAAGTCATCAGCATTTTTTAATGCAACACTCATCAGAAGTAATTTAAGAGAAGAGGATCTGTCTAAATGAGTAATGTAGAAAGGAAAAGTCAAGCTAAATCAAAATAAACAAAACAGAAAGGCAGATTTTCTTAATACTTTACATGACACTCTGTGTAAGGTACAAAATCTCTGATGCACTGAATGCTTAAATATACAGAGGTTGATGTGGAAAATCCTGCTGCAGAATCTGCATTTTGGTTTTACATATAAATTAAAAATATATATATATACTGAGTGCACTCTTGTATTTTGCCTTCAAACCTTTTATGTTCTGAACAAATTGCACAGAGTTTTTTTAAGCAGAATACCCCAAAATCGAACACAGAGGTACATGGCAGAAAATACACTTTAAATCACTAAACAGATACATTTTCTTCTGCCTTTTAATACAAAATTCTGGGTCCATTATAACAAAAGGATGCACTCTGCACGACCTTGAGAGCCTGTGACCATTGGGAAATCAAAAGGGTAGTGACACTAAGGAAAACTATTGTCCAGAAAAATAAGCCTCTCCAAGGGGCACCAGGAATCCACAATAAAATCCCTGTTTCCAAGAAAATTCAGGCATTTCCATCAAAAAAGACTGGTAAGATAAATAGAATGCCCTCATAAGCCACAGATTCTTAATAATACAAAATGTCTAAGTCCATGGTAAACAAAGCCCCAAGGAAAACTAACATCTCCTAACTCAGGGTTCTCAAGACCTGGGTCATGACCCAGTGCCTTGTCACAAGGTACCTCAAAAGCATTTCTGAGCTGAAATTGCAGGGAATTTGTTTTGCATAACACATATTTCAGTTAGAATTTCACTCCTTGCAGAGCTCATAAAACTCCTACACCTGTCTTCTTGCTCACAGATGTAATTTCAGGGTTAACAAGGACTGCTGTCGTTATCTTTTAAGGATTTCAGTTTCCATGTGAACACACACTGATCTGAAAGAAACCCTAGCATGTTAGTTGCTTTCTTGTTTTCTGCCCTTAAATTTTGTGCATTTTTAGGTTTTTATCCCCAGGTTTTTCAATAAATCCATTTGGAGACATTAAAAAATCAATGGTAAATGAATTTTGCTATACGTTTTGCATTTTGCTTTATAATTTGATATTAAGACTCTTAACCTTTCAATTACTTCTTTTTGGATTTGATTCTTTTCAGTTTCTTTTAATGATTTCATGGGAGAGTAAAATATTTGGGATAGACTCAAATCTCAGAATGTACTATTTTGTGACAAATGAGTGTGGCTATGGTGACAAAGTCATTTGCAGAACATCTGGTAGAGTTCTGCCTGTAGCACTAAACTCACTTTATTCTACCCTAATCCTGAAGGAGGCAGAAGCCAACAAATCTTTCATCATTTTTTGCTGTTCAAAGGCATTTTTGCTATCGAATGACATGGTTTTGCTAGTCAGCACTAGCAAGAATTAATCGAACAAGGGGAGTTATACATATCAATATTTTTAGTTGATTTATACTTTTGAAAGGCTCATTCTGCAAATATTTAGATACGTGAGTAACTCTGCTCACATAAATAAAATTACTTGCATGTTTAGGTGCTTGCAGAATTGACCTATAATTTCCATAAAAATCTAAAGAAAACCACGTCTGATTTTTCTCAGTTAATAAAAGGGCATATATAATGGGAGGATGTGAGAACTAGATGATTTATTTATTAACTCAGTTTAATACAAATCAGTTTAATACAAATTTAATACAAGTAAGAATTACTGCCTCCAAGAATTTCTACACTTTGGCTTCAATTTTTGCTTCTTATTCCTGCAAAAAACTTGAGGGGAGCATTCTTAAAGGTAGAATATAACGAGTTTCAGGGGCTGAATCACAATAATCTGTGTGTTTTCACTAATTTTTGCAAAGCTGACAACTCTGTGATGTAAACTGCAAATCTGCCATAGCTGGTTGCATATGGCTCATGTTTAACCAGAAAATAATTCCATGTAAGGAGCTGCACAGTAAACAGTTCTTAAACACTGACAGGACCTGGTGTCTTGAGATGCGGGATTTACATGGAAGAATACCTTTTGTCCACATCAGTTTTGTGTTCTTTGTGGGTTAATGAAATCACAGCACAGAAGTGTTGCTTCCTAATAGGCTACAGAGCAGGAGTAAATTTATGCAAACAGGGAGAGGGACGTCTTTCCCGAACTCACAACCCTAATTTCTAGGGAAAGACTGTGCCAGGACGGGTGATTTTTGCGCATCAGAGAAGGCAGGAGGTGTCTCCTGGCTGAAGGCGGCGGGAGGCGGCAGTGGCAGGACGGACGGACGGACGGACGGACGGACGGAAGGCTCTGTGTCCGCCCGCGGATCGCCGGGGCTGCCAGCCAATCTCGTTAGCTGTGCAGAGCAGCTTTTCCTGCAGTGCCGCAGGACTCCCATCGGATCCTGGACTCCATCACATCCTGGACTGCCATCGCATCCCGGGCTGCCACCGCCACCGCAGAGATGCTGCTGCGCATCCCGGCTGCCAGCGGGGCCCAGCTCCAGCCGCCTCCCGGCGCCGCTGGCTGCACCCCAGATGTCCCTGTCCCTCCCTGTTATTAAAGCGAGTGGATAATATTCCGTCTTTGGAATACTTTTCTTCCCTAGTGCTGTACTTCAGCCTGTTTGCAGCCTGGGGGCAGAGCCACACCGGCTGGTGCCGGCAGCCGGGAGAAGCCGCTTCCCGGAGGGCTGTGCAGCTCGGACAGGTTCTGGAGGGGGGATAACACCCCCTCCCCCCGATAGACATTTAGTTACCTCATTCTGAGGCAGAAAGGAGCTTCCCTCCTAAAAGGACTTTTTTTTTTTTTTTTTTTTTCTATACCCCATCTTTGCATGTTTTTATGTGAACTCCAGCTTGTATTCATCCTCAGCCTTATTTCCCATCTGGGCTGGATCTGTGGACTTTTTTACTCCAAGCAAGCACCTTTCCCCACTATGCTGAGGTCAATTACACTTTCTTCCTCGTGGTAAGGTTTGTTTACCTCCTGTCATGCTGTTCTTTTCCAACAGAACATTTTGAGCTCGAGATAACAAGATCATCCATTTAGTATGCACATCCCAAAATGTGCTAAACTACTGTTAATGTATTTTATCTTCTTAACAGGGATCTGGAGCATGCATGACACAGGCACTGGAGAAAAGCATTGCCTTGGGATGAGAGGTGAGATCCTGTGTTATGCCTGTAGCCATAGAACTGGGAATATATAGCAGGTTTAAGATGGTTTTATGCCCTTCTAATCCTGAGCTGCTCTGAAGGCTGGGGTAGACATCCTAGTGCTTAGTCAGCCTGAATCTCAATGTGTTTTAACTAACCTGTGAACTCAGCTGTTCCCTGAATTTACAAAATGCTCCTGTGAGAAGCAACAACCTCTAAAATGCACCTTCCAGTGCCCAGCTCCTGCACAAGTGCTGGGAAGAGAAATCACTGAAGGGGAACTTTGACAAGCTGCATATTGAAATACCTCCCCCAAATGGATGTAAAAACTATTTCACACTGTCCTGCTCCAAGGAGCTCATCCTAACTGGCAGGATTTTGAATTTAGTGAACACATACAGAGATTTCTGTCTAGGACATCTTCTTCAATCAGTGCTCTTGAAGAGCAATCTGATGTTGCACAGAGGGCCTGGGGGATGCTTTGGATGCTGGGTGAAGGACGAGCATCCTGCCACTTGCAGGTGGTGTACATGGCCTGCCCTGCACCTGCTCAAGTTTTATACATTTAACAGGCAACCTGAGAGCTTCTGTCTGTAACTTGCTCATGTTTCTGCTGAAAAAAAAGAGAGGAATCCTCGCATTTTCTACTGCATGCAACTGTTGGAATTCAAGAGTGGAATAAAGTACCAGCTGGTTTTTTGCTGTGCATGAAGATCAGGTGTGTGTGTGTCTAAACTCCCACATTTCTTACATGTACAATACCCAAACCTCTGCCTCTTCTTAGAGGCTGCCTGAGAGAAAGAGCTCTCAAAATCTAATACCTGCTTGACTCCCCTGAGTGCACACAATCTGCTCAATAGGGGAGAGGTACATGTCTTCCCTGGGATCAACATACAAACCACAGGACACAATGGAAACATGAAGATAAGGTCTGGTCTCTGAGTCTTCTCATCGGGTCCTTACATCAAATATTGGTAATATATTTGGATTTCAGAGAAAAATGCAGGCAATGCTGTACATCATCCTGGACTAAGAGTTAATGAGCCCAACAAAATAACAATTTTATGTGTAAACTGGAGTCAAACAGTAATATATTGACTCATTTCTAAAATGCCACATGGTGTAAGGGAAGTATATTTTGGAAGGAGATGTCTTGTCTAGAAATGACTTGAGCATATTTTTAAGTTTAGGCACAGAAAAAAAAAGGTTAAACCAGTCCTGTTTAGTTCTCCTGCCCTGAAGGAGGAGTTCAGAGAGTGCAGGGCTGGGGCCAATTCTTCCTGTACTGAACCTATGGATGGGCTGAAGCACCAGCAGGAGCACTCATGTCCAAATTACCCACTGTGTGCATAAAACGTGTAGGATCACATTCATGGAGCAGAACACCCCTCCTCAAGACAAGCTTTCATGGTTTGCAAACTTACATACTCCTCATTTAAGCTATTTACCCAGTTTTAAGGGTTCAAGCACATATTTGGATTATGTGGCTCACCCAAATATTAAGATTTACACAAAATCTAGAGAGTTCACAACATAATGTGATTTCCAGCTGTGGACAAATAAAATTTATTAAGCAATTTTACAATAGGGAAAGTTGTGCACTGTTACAAAATAGAAACTGTAGTTCAGAATTAATCTGCAGGGACATATGCATGAATTAAAATGCTGCGTTACATACACAAATTAGAAAACTCATCAAAATACCAGCAATATTTGTCAAAATTGGAAACCTGTGCATGAGAGGAATTCACCTATCTGGAGTGAGATGAAGCAGGGAAGTTGTTACACAACAAAAACCTTCTGATGAGAAAGGCAAATCTTAAACCACAGAGACTTTAATGCAGTGGTGTGGGCAGGTAAAATCCATGATCTATCAAAAGGGCAGGAGGATGCCTGGGATGTCTGAAAAGGTGTTTAACAAGACAGAATATGCAGAGAATCTGAACCAGAAAATAGATGGCCAGTGTTCAAAACCCTGCCTTCTAAGAATTGATGTTGACATGAAAAAAATATAAACCCTGCTCCTCAGCAAGTTCATGTGGGAAACATTTCTAATTTCAGCATTACACGTGGCCCTATCCTGTACCACAAAAAAAGCTCATTTAGTTATGCAAACCTTTCAATTTGATGACTTATAACCAGTTGTCAGGATTTAACCCACCTGAAATGGGAAGGAAATAGACGAAGAACTGAGTGAAAGGATGACTTCATTTAACTTCCCATGACGTTATGAAGGTGGAGGCAATTCACAGAATCAAACCTGATAGAAATTGCATAAAAGAGCTTTACAGAAATGTAATTTCAGCCTACTACAAACTAATACAGATACATAATAAATGAAAAAGATTAGAAAGCTAAATGCAGACTTTAATATACTTAGCTACCAAATTGTGAGGATAAATGAGGCAGACTTCATTCTATACATTTAAACTTTGTTATAAAACACATGTTTATAATAAATTGTCAAAGACCTCCTAAAAGGACAGGTTTGAGACATTAGTATGCAGTAGTCCTTTACAGCATGTCAGAGATACAGCAAATGTTACATTATTTATTACAGCAATCAATACAGTAAAAAAAAATTAAAATTAGACATTAAGTCTATGTCACTACTGTACCCTTGTTTCTTATTTTATATGTAAATTGGTCTTATTTAGGAGAGGGCTTAGTGTTTTTATTAGCATATTTCACGTAGCTAAAATGCAAGGTAACACAGCTTATTTGTATCTCATTTTTTCCTATTAAATACTTTTATAAATGAAGCAGATAGAAATTAAAAGGTGAATGCCAGTTTCAAATGTCTTACGAATACCATGACAAAAGTGTGAAATCTTTTTTAATAAAACCTCTATTATCAGTCATTTTTCATGACAAGTGCAAGCACATAGAAACAACTCAGAAAACTAATACTGAATTAAATATTTCATTGACATTGAGGAAATTCTCAAAGTATCTCTTTTTATTCTGTCCTCACAAGAGGAAAATTTTCATTCTACATATTTTTTCAGCTGAATGCTTTAAAATAAAGACAATTCAGCAGCACATGACAGGTAATCCACAGTTACACAAAAAAAACCACAAAAGTGTACAGAAGACAAATGAAGACAGACCTTTAAAGAACTCCACTGCTGCAAAGATTTACCAGAGCTGTGACTATGTGAGCATTCACAGGAAAAGTTTGCAGCCTCCTTCTTATCAGGAGAATAACTCTGTAGCTAATGATTAAAGTGTCTTCTCTTAAATATTCCTTTGGGTTTTTTGTTTCTTTTTAAGATGACCTGATCTCTCTACACATTTCCTTCCAAAAATATAAAGTATGGTGTCTGAAAGACTCCAGACCTGGCTATAAAAGAGGGGTTTGGACACTGATTTCCTGCTGGTGTTCTGCAAGTTTTGAAGATCTTCAGGCTTTCAACTATTCCCAAAGTTTTGAAAAATAAGTGAGATGTTATTAATCTGTCAGAAATCTTTCCACAAAGGAACTGATCTTTGAATAGTTTGTTTTGAAAAGAATTTTGTTGTTTCATGAAGATTCATCCCTCTTAGTTGTTTCTGATTTCTTTTATGCATTTGGATAGTACAGCACAATTCACTGTGCCTTCTCCAGTATGAAAAAGTTCAGACAAAAATTCTGATTTTGGTAGGGAATAGAAGTAGAGCAGAGAGTCCAAGGCAAGCCTTGATCATAGCTGTTAGAGTATGAATGAATCAGTAACCAAGAAGAGAGAGACCAGAATTATCTGCAGCACTGAGAAGAAAAGTGCAGTGAAGGAAACAGAAATATCTTCTCAGCACGTATGCATACATGTGGTTCCATTACAGGGAAAAAAAAAAAATCAAAATTTCAGTATATTTGTTGTAAGGGTGAGGTATAGATTTTCAGAATAAACTCTGAAAGCGATTTCCAGTAATTTTTAAAAGTTCTTTTCCTGTCTCTGTATATGGATTGCACCTCGTTTAGTTTTGCTAACAGACCTCCAGAAGCTTCCCACAGTAACGTGTTTTACAGGCACCACCTTGCAACCTATAAATCACCGTGTGCTTGAAAAGGCCGTCAAAACTCTCTGCCCAGCTGACATGGCAGAGAACTGCTTTCACTACACAATACCCTTTAAGATATTAAGAAAAGTTCTGGCACTTTTTTCTTTGACCATTACTTTTTTTAGCAACTGATGTATTTGCAGACCCCAGGACTCCCTTCCAAGATACACAAAAACACAAGTCAAAGGTCAGCAGGAGGATGTAAAAATACCATTTAATCTTATCTGTGCAACACTTCATGTAGACTTATTTCACCATTTTCAGGCTGTCTTTGTTGAAAGACTAATTTATTTCTGAAAAAGAGATAATCAATTTGCAGTGTGAATTGAGTAAAAGCTCATACCCTTACGTGTAACTTTATTTATTTTCAATATGCTTATGATACAAATGTTTATATTAAATAATTAAAAATCAACGCACAGCATACAAAACATCTTTTATATAAAGAAAGTTTTCTAGTACTGCGTCATGTTTATTTGCTGCCAGTTTAAAAAAGTTTTGTTTTACAGAGTTAGACATGAAGCATCTTTTCTTTGGGAATGTTTTCCCTGTTGTGCACATATGAGTTACTGGGACACCTTTGCATTTTCCATTGCTGTGTCAATTCACTATTCTGTTTCTGCAGGGGTGTTGATAACAAATTCACACACCCATGCTAAATCGCTGACTTCAGTGCTGAGCATTTTGCTCTCTTTTAGCATTTGTGGGTCGGGACCTCATGAAGGCACTTTGCCTAATCCGGAGAAAATTCAAATTTCGAATTTGACTGCGTCCTCCATTACACGTGATCTCCCTGCAGCTCCGAACCAGCAAATCCCGTATCAGTCCCGGCCACTACAACACCAAAGTTTGCAGAGAGTAACCCGGCTGAGGATTTCCACTGATGATGAAGAAACAAACTGCAGTTTGTGGAAGAAACGCAGCAGGAGCCCGTGGCCGGCTGTGCCGAGCCCTCCCGTCCTGCTCCGGCAGCGCCCGGGCTCGGCCGCTTTGTCTGAGGCCTCACACGCGCAGCACCTCGCCGGCCTCGCCCTCCGACCTGCGAGAGCGGGGCCGCGGAATCCCAATAAAGAAATTAAACAGCAATAAATACGGGCTGGGGGGGGGACGACCACGACACAAAAGCCCTTTTCTCGTTGTGTGCGAACGCAGTCCCGATAGATACTGCCCGGTTTCCATGGGGACATTTTGTTCTGACTTCAGATCCCGATGATCGGGGTGAGCTGAGGCACTTTCGGGGCTTTTTCGCCGAACCGAGCAGAGCCGCCCGGGGAAGTGGGGCAAAACTGTTCGTTATCAATCGATTTTAGGTTATTTACTCTTTTTAAAAAGATGATTATTCCTAATCCCTGAGGAACCGTGGCCGCTGGCTGGGCACAATTAGCACATTTTTAGCATTCCTGCGAGGGCCGCCCGCCAGGGCAGGACAAACACCCCGCGCTGGGGTCCGCAGCACAGCCCGGGCGCGGGGAGACCCCTCGGGGTGCGCCCGGGGGGCTCCAGGTGCAGCAGGACCCCTGGGCATGCACCGCTGGGGTGCTCAGGTGCTGGGAGGCCATGGCGGCTGGACGGCGAGAGCCGCCAGCAGCACCGTGTGAGCCCAGCTCGGCCGGGACAGGACCCGCCACGTCATTTCGGGGCTTTTCACCCCAAAACGGCCCAAGTTTCCTCCCATCACTGCGCTGGTGGCCCTGAGCGACCGCGGCCACGCGTGGCCGTGGCGGCTGCGGTGGCTCGCGTTCCACGAGGGACGGGCGCAGCCCCCGCGCTCCAAAATCCCCTCAGAACCCCTCACTGCCGATCCCTCACTCCCCAGCCCCGCCGAACCCCGCGGCCGGCCCGCCCCGTCCCGGCCCTGCCCGGGGTCTCCTCCATCGCCATCCCCCCGCGGGAGGAAGGGGCGGCCGGGGGCGGCGGCTGCCATTGGCCGGGCAGCGGCGGCCGCAGCTGCAGGACACAATTAATTATGCTAATGGCGCGGGGAGCGGATGTGCTCGCTTCCCCCCGATCCCTCTCCCCGTTTTTGGCTGGCCGGGCGGGAGGAGCCGCCCTGGCCCGATCACATGATATTGTCTTCGCGCCACTTTCGTAAAACCCTTTTTATTCCAGGGCTCAGCTCGGCTCTAAGGTACCGTGTTTATCTTCCCCTTTCCCTGCTCTCTCCTTCGCGCTCCTTTTTTTGTTTCGCCTTCCCAAAACGGGCGCGAGCCCAAGGGCACTCCCCGCTTTGCACCTCTTCTATTATTTTATTTATTTTATCGCTTTTCTCTTTTTTTCCCCTCTCTCTTTCTCTCTCTGCCCCGCACCCTTCCCGAGCCCCGCCGCAATCAGTGCCGGCCGGCGCGGGCTTCCCGGAGCCGGGGGACGCGCACCGGGACGGGCACCCCTGACCCGGGGCTCGGTGCGGGGAGCGCGGGGGCGGCAGCGCTCTGCGGGGCGCGGGCGGCCGCCACCCACCTGTAGGAGTGCGCAGGGCTCGCCCCGCGCCCCGCGCGGGCCCGCGGCTCCCCCGCGCCGCGGGACCCCCCACACCCGCCCCGTCCACGGCCGGCGGCTCCCCCGGCACCAACAATGGACCGGGGAGGCGGCGGCGGGAGAGGCCGAAACTCGGGGCGGTGCGGGGGGGGGCCGGGGGTGGAAGGGTCGGGGCTGTTTTTTGGGGGTCCCCGCGCGTTCCCCCTGGGCGGTGAGGGGGGGGTGTGGGTGTGTATTTGGGGGGGGGGGGGGGGAGGGTGTCTCGCGCCGCCCCCGCGTGGCCGGTGCGGGGGGGGGGGGAGGGGGCGCGCGCGCGGCGAGCACATGGCGGCGGGGGGGGGGGGGTGTAGGCGGTGCGCATGCGCGGCGAGCGCAGGGCGCGCTGGGGGTTGTAGTGCGGAGGGGGGGGCGGGCCGGCGGCGCGCGCGCGCGGGCGGAGGGGGCGGTCGGGCGCGAGCCGCACCACGCGCTCGGCGGAGCCGCCGCCGCCGTCGGGGCTCGGCGAGATTCCCCGCGCGCGCTCCCGCGGCGGCCCCGCGCAGGCAGGAGCGGGCGGGGGCCGGGACGGCGGCGCCGGGCGGGGCGGGGGCCGCGGGGAGCCGGAGCGGCGCGGACGCGGCGGCGGGAGGCGGCCGCGCTGCCCCCGTCGGGCCGGGACAAAGGGGCCGCCCGCGGCCGCGCGGAGCCGACCTCGGCGCAACTTCGCGCCGCGCTCGCGGCTCCGCGCCGCCCCGGGGCCGCGGGGCGGGCCGGGGTGCCTCGCGGTGGCGGCGGGTACGGAGGGGGGGCGGGCGGGCGGCTTGGCGCGTTTTTGGGGCTTTGAATGGAGGACTGCATTTCCCACCGTGCTTTGTTCCGCCGCGGCGGCCGCGCGCGGCCCCGGACGGGGCGGGCAGCACGTGGCGGGGCGCCCCGAGACCCCTCCCGGGACGGGGCCGCCGCTCCCCCTCTGCAAGTGCCGATGCCGGCGCCGAGCGGTACCCCCGGGGATGCTCCGGTTGCACCGGGCGTGGGGGACGCCGTGCACGTGGCGTGCAGGGCCCGGTGATCCCGGTGCCCGCCCCCCCGAGCAGATGGTCAGTGCTGGGAGATAACGGCGGCCCGGCGGGCAGATAATGCCCCGCGGGGGTGGGGGCCCTCCGTGGTGCAGCCACCGGCACCCGGAGCGGCTCCGCTTCGGGGAGAGCCCCTCGGGGGTCGGGGGGGCGGCTCCGCTGCCCCGGGGCATCCCCGACCGGAGCCTTCCCACCCCGCAGGTTTGTAAGGCCGGGTTCTGACAGCGCGGCTCCGGAGGGAAATAGAAATTTGTTAGTAGGAAATTTTCCTCCCTCCCCTCCTGTGCGGTGCGTCCGTCGCTTTTGTGCCGCACCGCAGCTCACGCATCATCTGAGGTACAGATACTCCATTATTTGATGCGGACGGTGCGGATCATGTGTCAGAACTCTTCTTGCACTACTGGGGGGAAAACGTTTAGTGGTTGGTGATACAAGACTCTCGGTAAAGCTCCAGGAGAAAGGTCATCTAAAAATGTGTCTCGTGCTGTAGTAACGCATGAGAGCAGGAAACCAGGATGTTTTGATATTTATTACCGTGCTTTTTAACTGCCACTAAAATCTGGAAGAAGCCATTTTTACCTTCATTCAAGGGAAAACCAGCTGCAAACCTTTACTCATTTAGTGTGCTCTCAGTTAAACTGCCTTCTGAAAACTCTTGAACCTATTTATTCTCTATGCTTTAGTAGGAAAAATCTCTTCTAAATTGAGAAACAAATCCATATCTGTGTTATGCAACATTAATATTGGTCTTCTCTCTTGGCAGGTATTGTTGGCTCCTGTGCTTCAATCAAGATGCTTCTGTGATGCTTTAGCTGTGCTG
Source organism: Vidua chalybeata (assembly GCF_026979565.1). NCBI lineage: Eukaryota > Metazoa > Chordata > Aves > Passeriformes > Viduidae > Vidua > Vidua chalybeata. Next base: position 12,966,811 of record NC_071543.1, on the reverse strand, counting down.
AAACAAGACCTTGAAATTGAAGAATTTGTGTCTGGTGATGGGCCTCGAGTTGTGCAAAAGTGCTTACAGTGCAGGTAGAGTTCAGGATCTACTGCAGTTTAAGCACTTCTGGCATTACTGTGGCGATTCCGTGGTGGTGGCAGGGCACGGACGGAACCAGGATTGTTGTGCTGCGTTAGAGCCACGCTGCAAAAGGTCCTTGTGTTAAGGTGCATCTAGTGCAGTTAGTGATGTAGCGTAGAATCTACTGCCCTAAATGCTCCTTCTGGCACAAGCTGCTGCCTGCACATCCAAAGGAACTGTGTCCATCTGGCTTTGGCTCAGCAATTACCATTTTTAGTTAAAGGGATTTTTTTTTTTTTCCATTGAAGGCAAATGCTCGGGAAGTAGTTTTGTCCTAGCAGTATCAAAGTGCTCATAGTGCAGGTAGCTTGGAAATGGACCTACTGTAATGTGGGCACTTACAGTACTGCTAGATAAAGTGCATCCTAGCCAGTGCCAGTTGCTGGAGAAGATGGTGCTGATTACAGTCAGTTTTGCAGGTTTGCATCCCAGCTTACTAAAATTGCTGTGCAAATCCATGCAAAACTGACTGTGGTGGTGGTGAATCTGTGGTGAATAATGGGTTTCAAGGTTTTTTGTTTTCCTTCTCCCCTGCCCCCCCACTTTTTTTTTTCTTTCAAACGGAAGATTTGAAGATGCCTTGCGCTGATTTCTCCATGGGTGGGGATTTGTTGCATTACTTGTAGCTGTATGTAGAGTATTGCACTTGTCCCGGCCTGTGGAGGAAAGGAGGACTTGTCATCAGGCTGAACTGCCCCAAATTTGCCAGTGTGGTAAAGCTCTTGTTTTGCTGTTGTCGGGTGGATCACGATGCAATTTTGATTAGTTTAGTAGGAGAAAAATTGCACGGTATCCATCTGTAAACCGCAAGACCTTCATCGCTGACGGTGTGGCTTGTGTCAGTGATCACTGCTCACAGGACTGTCCTTGCTGCTGGCTCCACAGCTTCAAGGGACACGAAGAAAGAAAACTTCAATACTGAGGTTTGTCTACCATTTAAAAAGACCAGAAAAGCCCAAAACACAACCTGAAAAGGAAACGCCATGAACACTTGTGGTGGTCCAGGGAAGCACATTTTTGGGGTTTGTTCCTGTAACATGTCAGTGGCTGTGAACTTACCAATAAAAACATTTTAAAATAAAACTTGTGTTCAATGGATTTCACTAAGTGTGGATGCAGTAGACAAGTAAGAAATAAAGGAGCTTTTTTTACTGATTGTGGGTTACAGCCTCCAACAACCTTTTCCACCTTTATTTTACAGAAGGTACATCTTGCTGCTGCTAATTCAGGGCGAATCTTTGCTAGGAAGGGGATGTTTCTCTCCAGGCCAGAAGGATGTCCACTCAGTGTTCACCCTTAAGCCATGGTCATGCTCCATTTTTTTTTTTTTTTTTATTAGCTCTTTGACTCTCAGCCTTGAAGTTGGGAGTGGAGCTGCATCCCATCTGGAATTGCTGCCCTGGGAGTTGGGACCCCTTGTTTTGTGACTGGGAGAATGGTGTGACCAGAAGTGGGGCTGGAGCTGAGGCTGCTGTAGAAGCTGAATGTAAGAGCTGGGAGAGTCTCTGTGCTGACGGAGTGGTTGGGTGCTTTGGAAAGGGAGGGAGCTGAACTGTGCGTGTGCAAGGGTTGATGGACATGGTGGTGTTGAGACTGCTGCTGCATTGCTGTCCTGTGCTAAATGTTGGGTTGGCTTCGGCCTTTTTTGAGAGGTTTATCTACCATGGGCAGCTTCTTGAGAGGTTTGCTTGTATTCTTGAGTTTCTGGGTGTTTTTTTTCTAGCCTGCCCCCCTAAAACTATGGTTACATGTGCATTGTGTGGCCAAACTTGTGGATGTGCCCCAGCACCGCAGCGTGGGGTTGCTGCAGTTGCCTCGGCACCAGCAGATGTGGTCTGTGAAGTGGGTGGGCAGCAACAGCGAGTTTTCAAACCTTTTTTTCCCCCAGCTAAAATACTGTGAGATCCAGAAGAATCTTATTGCTGGTCTGGCTTACTGAGGCCAGCTGGGCTGATGCCACTGCGGGTCCCTGATGGAAGCCTGTCCCCAGCGTCCCGTGCCCAGATGTGGTCTGGGGCTGGTTGTGAGCAGCAGAGAGGGCAGCATGCCAAGCACAGCAATACTTTTTTGGTTGAAACTCCTATGAGGGTGTCCCTGCAGCTGGTGGCTCTGGGTGATTTTCTACCTCAGAATTCAATCTGAGGCTGAGTTGTAATCTTCCTTGTGCCTGGAAAGCTGTAATCTGGGCTCCAAATCCCTGTGCAAACAAGAGGAAAAGATGTTCCCTAAGTGTAAAGCCCTTCTGGCCACACCACATAGTGACAGTGAGGAACAATGGGTTGGAGTGTATGCTAATTGTGATTTACTCCAGTGTACCATGCCCCAGCTGGGTGGAAGGCATTGGGATGTGTCTGTGCTGAGAATGAAGCTCAAGTTTGCTACGGTGTTAGTGCACTCTTGGGAGACGCTCCAAGCCTGGCTTTGTATTGCTGATACTGGAGCTGCACCCAGCTCATTCGTGGGGTCTTACTGCTGGTTTTGGGGTGATGCAGGCTTGTATTGGTGGGGTGGGTGCTGGAGGGAGTTCTGTGCCACGAGCGCTCGGCACAGGCGGTGTTTGGTGCGAGGGGCTGGCGTGGTCATCCCGGGATGTGTCACTAGTCAGGGCTTCTGAGCGCCGTGTGTGGGCCAGAGCCTGACAAGGGCACCTGAAACCACCCCAGGCAGGCTGAGCTGTTGGCAGATCTCCGGGGTGGTGCTGGAGTGAGGGGGATTGTTGTGTGTTCCCGTGAGTGAAAGCTCTCCATCAGCAGCAGCGTAGGTGTTGTGCTGTGCTGCTGAGTATCTACACAATCTGTTCGAGTGACAAGCCTGCGGTGTGCAGTTTGGGTGGTTTGCGTGGATCGCACTGACTCTGCTCAAAGTGCTGAAATATGGAAGCCAGCTGAATGTTCCTGCAGTTGTAAACCAGCTCAGGCATCGGGGGAAGTGAGATCTGTTCCCTGGGAGCAGCTTCTGCAAAGTGGTGCCCTGTGTGTGCTTATGCTCGGTAGTAAGTTGATTTTATTGTCAGGCTCTGGTACTTGAGAGCACAGCAGGGCAGGTGGTGCCTCTCCAGGGCTGATGGTGGAATGGTGAGGAGGGGTTAACCCACAGGGTATTGGAATTGCAGGATTTAGAAATAAAAAATGCTCCTATTATCACCTGAGCAAATCTCTAAGGCTGATGAGGAGTGAAATGGTGTGAAAAGAGGCTCCATGTGACAGCAGAGTCTGCTGGTTCTGAACTAATTCATCACTGCATCTCCCATCGAGGCAGCTGTTTTATCTGTGAGCTCCTCTGTCCTTTCCTCTTGCTGAGGGTAAACTATTACCTGAGGATAAACTCTTGGCTTTCACACATTGCAGAGCCCCCTTTCTGAGGAGGTCTCACAGCTGAGCCCAGCCTACAGCCTGCCTTACACTGCCCCAGTCTCTGTGTCAAGACTTAGGTTTCCAAAGGTTTAAAAATGCTGAAGCTGCTGTTTTGAAGCAACAAATGACTCGTTTTTATACTAGCAGCACTGAGCAGAATTGCCTTGTCTTAAGCCCAGAGCATTGCTCTGGGAGCTTTTCCAGGAGATGTCCTTGATTCTGAGGTTTTGGGTGCTATGTGTGATCAGGTGGAGCCCCAGAAGGACAGAAAAAGCTCAGAAAAACCCCACAAACAAGCTCTACTCCAAAGCAAACCGGCCTGAGAATGGTGGGTTTGGGTATTTAGGATATCTGAACTCTGAGGGAGGATGCAGAGAAGGGATGTGCAGAGCTGTGCAGTGGGGCATCCACTGGGTTTTTAGAGCTGTGGAGTTTTATCTCCAGCTCCCTGCAAGGAGGGAATCCACAGGATCTTGGGCTTTTCTGATGGACCTCTCGACTTGCCCTGACCCTGCCTTTGGAAAAGCTGTAGCCAGGGGTCCCCCCATCTGTTTTGGGATGCTCTGTGCAGCCCCTTCTCTGATGGGAAGCCTTGGGGGGGGGCAGGGGTGGGTGTTCCAGTGCTCCAGCAGAGGAGGAAAAGGATGGAATCCCCTGGCTGTGTGTGCAGTGCTGCTGTTGCTGTGCCTGTGCAGGGAAGGCTGTTCTGCTTTTTGAACAAGGAGGTTTCTTTAAACCATGAGAAGTTGTTGGACATTGATGCTGAGGGGCTGGGGCTGTTCCAGGAGCTGCTGCAGTGGCTGTTCCTGGGAATGGGGTGTCAGAAAGGAGTCGGCACTGGTAATTTCTTACTGCGAGTACATAAATAGGTACAAGCACACTGAGACTGAGGGCTGATCGTGGAAAGAGACAACTCTTGTTCTGGAAACTCCAGAGGGCTTCGAACATCACAGTGCCTGGGCTATTTTTGTAGAGTGGGAATATTTCATATTATTTCAGTCTCCTTCCTGTCACACAACACTTCGTTGTTTAATCTGTTTGTGGTTATTCCCAGCTGTAATCAGTGGTTATCCTGCAGAGCACCCAGTGGGTGCTTTGTTTTTCTCTTAAGGGGAGCTTGTTAAGATAATTCTTAATACTTCTGAATTATTTTGTTTGAAAAAAAAAGTATCTTCTGCTGTTGATGGTCTTCAGAGTGGTTTTTAAATAGCACTTTCATGTCTAAATCAGTGCAGTAAGCCAGGTAAGCATTTCTGTTCTAACTGGTGAGTTTTTCACACTGTCTGTGTACTTGCTGCCCATCATCTTTGGTTGCTCCCAAGTTACTTTTTTCAAAGTAATCGCAGTCATGTAAAAAAAAATCTGAGTTTTTTTTTTTTTTTTTTGGTGGTTTTTTTTTTTTTTGTTTCCACATGTTACTAAGTTCAAATCATCGTTGGCAGAGAGGAGTAAGTATTTCTAATTCGCTTATATTGGTCACTGGACCAAGTGTTCAGATCCAAACCAGCTCTTGACCAGGACCTGCTGGCTGAGAAAGTGATAAAGTGATTATGTGCTGCACCTGCCCTTGTCTCCTCCTGGCTTTTGTATCAAATCCCTGTGATAATGCACCACAATAACATTTTTCATTCTTTTTTCCCTTTTTACATCTACCTAGGGATTTAAGTTGCTGTACTTCTGCAGTTGGTGTGCTGGCTGCTGCAGCCAGCTCATAAGTCACCAGTTATGTGGCTAATTACCTTTCCCACTAGAAGTGTTGCTTTGTAAAGGTTAAGTTTCATTCGCCAAAGGATTTTATAAAATGTAGAGAATTGCTCTACTGAATCAAAGGGGAAACCATCAATGCTTTTTTACACACACACACACATATATATGTAAAATAATACAGAAGAGGAAATAGGAAATTACCATTTTGTTATTCTGGTGATACAGAGCTGAAGTGATATTTTGAAAAACTTTTTTTTTTTTTTTAATGGAAATGGTTTCTTTGGTACTAAGTACTATCCTTGTGCTATTCTGTGCTGGAGGAAGCACCCAAGTTGTTTCCTGGGTAGGTAACCTGCAGCAACAGCAAATGGCTGGCAGGACAGATTGAAAGCTTCAAAGAACAAATCTCTTGGGACTTCAAAGGCCACTCTTTGTTTGCCTGCCTGCCTGCCCAGACCTTCATTGCAGCAATGAAAAGAAAATTAAGATCTTCCTGCCCTGAACCCACAGCCCCCTTCCTTCCTGCAAGGCCAGACCACTCCTCCGTGTATGTTCCCTTGTCCCTTCCCATACCAAGCAATGCTGCAGGTGCCCCTTGGTGCTTTAATAAACAGCAGTTTTGGAAGTAGCACCGGCTCCCAGAACTTGGATTAATCCACTTGTATTAATTTTTAGTGCTCGGAGATGGGTGCTCAAATCCCTGCAAGTGGCTTGGAAATGCCAGCCTGGATCCCTGTGCTGAGGTTGGCTGCTGGAGGTGTTGATGGGCCTTGAGCTGCAAACTGCTGCTGCCTGTAGCTGAGTTTGCAGCTTTCCAGCTGGGATGTGGGAGCAACTGGGGACTGATGGGGAAGCACTGTCCCAGGAGATGGGAGATTTGCCCTGCCCATCTACTCCAGACATTGCTTTTCCCTCAGAGAGGCCGCAGAACTGGCCTCTCACATGGCTTCTCATTTTCTTTTTAATTTTCCTCTTCTTATTTCCTTACTAAAAAGAGTCCTTTGTACCAACAGAAGTTTACTGGTTTCACTGGTGAAAAATGCGGATTTGATTTGATATGGAGTAAAAAGGATGTAAAAAGATGGGAAAAGAATTTAATCTTTGCTTTTGTTCTGAGTTTATGCAAATCTCCAAATACTTCTTTCCTCAAAGGACCAATTTCTACTGAAACAAAATGGTGGTGATGATGGTGATGAAAACCTTATAAATTGACCCTATAGCCAAGAGATGTTAAGCCTTATCCTTCAACCCAGGAGTAGCATATGACAGAGCTTGATTGGCTAAAAATGTTTTAGTTCTCTTTATCAAGAGATGAGAAGGAAGAATGAGATGGCTGCTTACCCTCTGTTTTGGGGAGGCTTCATGGTAAGTGCTTCATCTGCAGTAAAAGCAGTGGTTAGCTTTGAAGAAAAACTTAAAACCAACAGAATTAGGGCTGTATCAGCAGAGTGTGGCTCTTCCAGCACTGATCCCATGTGTGAGCAGTGGGGATGGAAGGAGCATTGCTTGTCATTCATTGCTCCTTCCTGTGCAATTCTATTAGTGCAGTAAATATAGCAAAATACCCTGGTGTTAACCCTGATTGCTGCGTTGCCTTGGCTCTGCTGACGGGCCATTCCCAAGGCAGCCCTGTCGTAAACAGACCTGCTCAGAATTATTTTTATGTACCAAAAATCTCTTTTACCCAGTTACGCCTCACTCTCCAACTAAAACACGGGCCTGGCTTGTTTTAGGAGGTGATGACAAGCAGATAAAATGGAATTAGAGCCTCCGCTCGCTGCGGGCAGAGCTGCAGTGCTGCCTTTCATAGTTTCTCGCTCGGGCAGTTTGTGCTGCACTGCTGGCGCTCCAGCTGCTGGGAGGTTGCTGGCAGAAGACTGGGATTAGCAGCTCTCAGAACTTCTCGGATGTGGATCTGTGTGAGTGCCCTGCTCTGTGGACTTAGCCCTCCTTGTGCAGCTGCTCTGCCCGAGGTGCCTCAGAAAGCAGCGCCTGTCGGACCCGCTGCTGTGAGAAACTCATGGAAAATGCAGATGTTGAGGTGAAGCTGCAGCTGCTGCTTGTCTAGGCTGTAAAAAGTCCATGCCCACCATCCAGACTGATGCCTTTCCTTGAATTTCTTCTTATTTTCTATCGGCTCTCATAAGTCAGTGCCTTTGGGGAGGCCTTGAAGCTGCACAAGTGAGATGGAGACAGGACAGGTCGTTGGTGCTTGGACCGCAGTCACAGAGTTTTTCAAACAGGAGCATTAAATGAAGAAGTTTGGAAGAAGTGGGAAGATGCCTTCCCTGTGGCTCTACATCAGCTTGTTGTGCTTATCAGCTGTCCCCCAGCATGTCTTGGAGTGATGGCAAAAGACCTCAGGGACTCTCCTGATCCTGGGGTTAGAAACTGCATCTGTGTTGGGCAGGATTTGCTTCACTTCAACTTCCTTCCCACTATGGGATTCTGTTCTGCTTTTCCCATGCTGTTCAGAAGCGACTGGCAGTGAGAATCAGCTCTGCTTTTCCTGTGTCCCATCAGAGGCTGGGGCAGCACTGTGGATGTGCTGGCTCTCGGGGTGATGTGCAGGTACATTCTCTTATTTTCTCACTGGGTTTTGGGATCCTGTGAGCCCCAAACAGGAGTCACTGTGTCCTGTTTGCATGTCCTGTCTGAGCCATGAGCTGCAGCCCCATACCAGAGCTCTCACTGGGGCTGGCTACTGGGCAGTCTTGGCTCCTGGCCCACAGCATCACCAGCTGCCCCTGAGTTACTGTCCCAGCTGCTTCTTGGTGAGCCTGGTCTTGCATCACGGCTGGTTTTTCAGTGCTGGTTTGGAAGATCTGTGCATATCACTAATGTGAAAAACAGTTGATTGGGTGGGGAAAATGCAGCTTTCTTGGCTCTTTGTCAGCTTGGTTTTATTTATTCTGGTTAATGTTGATTCTGGGTAAAGCTTTTATTCCCTGTCACCATAAGCTGTGCCTGCTCCAAGAGGCTGCCCAGAAACCACCTTATGTGATGTGAGTGCAATTGCCTGTCTGAGCCAAGGCTGCACCCTCATGGAAAGGGTCACTGGAGCTGTTCAAAGAAAATCTACTTACTGTTCTGCCCAAACTGACAGCAAATGGGGCTTTTCCTCATTTCAGCTTTGTAGCCCCAGTGCTCTGCCTCCACTGAGGGCTTGGCTTTGTGGAGCCCCTCATGCCCGGGCTATGGGAGCAGCTCAGCCACGGCAGCGGGTGCTGCAGCCCTGGTGCTGTGCTGGGCACACGGGGGCTCTGTCAGGGCACTTACTTGCCTGTGGCTATCTGGGAATCACCAGGCCAGCAGAAGTGGGTGCTGTGCAGATGGGAAGGGGAGTAGGCACAAAAAGTGCTGAGGAAGAGCTGTGTGTGACTTAGCTTTAGCTGGGAGAGATTTTCTCCCTGCCTGGCTCCTGGCCCCTTCCCTGACACATTGCTGGACAGTTTTAGTCCAAAATCTTCAGCCTCCTGGTTTTTCATTCACCACATGAGGGCAGGCTGTTTCTAAAGAAAATACAGCAAGAAATCTTCAGCTCAGTGGATAAATTCTCCAGCTCCAGGCTCCCTCGGGCTCGGCAGAGCTGACTGCTACAGCCCCCTCCAGGTTTTGTCCCCGAAAAGCCAAGGGGGATGAGGATGGACGTGCCCAGGGCCTGGATGTGCAGAGTCCACCCAAGCACCATCATCCCCCATGCCCAGGAGAACCCTCCAGCGTCTCCTGTAACCATCTCACTGCTTTGTTATTCCTCTGGGCAAACTCCATTTACTCTAATGGCATTATTAGCTCTGCATAATAAATGTCTTTTCCCATCGTGCTGCTGCTCCAGCAGCTGCAGGTTTGTGGTGTTTTCCTGCCCTGGTACCCACATCCCCTGAGTGCAGGGATGCTCTCAGCAGCATCACGGTGCTGTCATCCAGCTCAGTGGGGATTTACCACTGTGGCCTCACCTGACTTCACAGCTTCTGCCTGCTGGCTACTGTGCAAGTTAACACAGCTTCCAGTGGTTTAAAAAATGTTCAGAGTTTGTTGGATAGTTGGTAATGCTGCCTCTGACTTGAGTTTATGCCTCTCCTTGATTTTTTTTTTTTTAATGGACATGCAGCAGCAAGTGCCCAGCGGGAACATATGACTTGAAGAACAAAGCAGCATGGATTTGTCAGTGTAATGAATAATACCCGTGGGTTTATGACCTGTGGAGGTTAAAGCAGGGCAAGGACACTTGGGTGTCAAAGGAGGATGTTGAAGGCTTTGTGGTTGGTGCCCTGGGCAGGAGTTCAGGGGGTGAGAGTGGGACAGGGGCAGCCCTAGGAGTGGCTCCAAGGATGTTCCTCTCCAAAGCCCTCTTCAGCTGCACTAACAAAATGCTTTGCTCTCACTGGCAGCACTGGCTGCAGTTGATGTGTCTGAGGGAATCCTGGTGCTCACAGTCCTGTTGGCACAGCAGCTGCCTGTAAACACGTCACTGGAGGTGACACAACAGCCAGGGATGAGCAGAAATCCCTCAGTGAAGGGATGGGATTGCTGCTGGATATTATCAGTCTCTAGGAGTCAGACCCATCCCAGTGGCTGCAATAAACCCCAAGTGTCTCTCAGTTATCTTGGGAACGATGTGGTCAGGAGATGTGATGGGAAACCCTCTCAGTGTGGCTCTGCCCTGCTCACTCCTGCTCTGCTGCTTTTTCCAGGTTTGTCAAAGCTTCACTTGGGAAATATAAAAATCAAAATCCCACAGAAGAACAACAGAAAGCAAACCCCCAAGACCCCAGAGGGGTCTGGGAGAAGTGTCCAGTGTTGGTGTTTGGAGCCCTGGCCATCTTTGACTGTGAGTTTGTGCCCTCCTGCTGTTCAAAACCTGTTTTCTGCCCAACCTCTGCCTGCCTTTAGGGCTGTGCCTGCAGAGCTGCAGGCACCAGTGGATTTAAATCAATGTAGATTGTTCCAGTCAACTCCTCCTAGAAATGCTTCTGGCTTGCTTGCTCTCTCAAATAATTTTTCATATCCTCCTGTGTGAAGCATTTGGGAGGACACCTTGGATCCATTTAAAGTTTTTATTAGTGTCTTCAATCTGATGGAGCTGCTGCAGCTCTGTGGGAGAAATGTGTCCTGTGCCACAGATGTATCCTGGGTGGAGGATGGGACAAGAAAACACAACCTGCACTTCTGGCAGCCCCTGCTCTTGCTCTTCCTCACTCTTCCACAGCCATGCCACTGACTGCTGAGGTAAGGCAAGTAAATCCTGGGCTTGGGGCTGCCAGAGCCAGAGAAGTGCTGGTCCCTTGCCCTGACCAGTGACAAATTTATTCTCTCTTTCTGCATTTTTTAAGAATGGATTTTTTTTTTCCTTCTAGAGGGACATAAATAATTGGTGCTGAACTGTTGGGCTTTTTCCAGGATGGGAAGAGGTGGTTTCCTCTGCTGTTTTTTTTTCTCACTGTTGTGTGATGAGTTGAAGTACAAAACAGCATCCAACAGCAGTTCAAAAGCATCAAAACAACAGGGGAGGGAGGTGGCCAGGAGGGCAATTGTTGGATGTGGCCCAGTGGGGACAGAAATGTTCTTTATCTTTGTAAGTGGTGGTTCTCCTCTGCCATCACTCTCTTGTGAATTTACAGGAGTAAACAGCAAACAGGTCATGATGGAGTTTAAGGACTGAATTTGGACAACCACCCCTTCCATGAGTGTTGTTAATCTGCTTATAATGAGGGGGGAAGAACAGTCAGTGCTCTGTGGGCGTTATCAGCTGATGAGATAAAGCCTTGACTCCATTTCGGGTCCCCTCCCAGTGTGTTCCTTGGTGGTCCCAGCAGGACCAGGACCTGCCCAGTGGTGTGTGATGGATGGTGTGGTTGGTTTGCTGCCAGTGTCTGCTGGCAGGACTGGAGCTGGCTGAGGAAATTGCTCACCCTTTCAGGCTGCTAATGGTAGAACAGGTTAAAGTAGCTTTTCAGAGGAAGGCTCCCTCTGTCCCCAAGTCCTGTCCACCCCACCACCCAGAAAACATGGAGCAGTAAATTGAAAAACTATTTTCATGGTGAATAGACTCCTCTGCTAAATATGTAATCATGTACCAGCAGGCACAGGAATGAGCTAGTTGGATGAACAAAGCCCAGGACTGGTGGGCATTAGCCCCTGGCTTGCAGTTGATACTGTACTGGTCCCAGAGTTTGTGGGATAACAGCAACATTTCCACTATTTCTTGGTACTGGCCCTGTGGGCTGAGCTCCTGCAGTTCTTTTATGCCACTGTGTCAGGGTCTCTGACCTGGTGCCAAGCTCAAATCCAAGGAAATCCAGAGCAAATCTCTTTGCAGAGCTGTGTGATGTTGGTAAATGTGAAGGAAAGCTTTCCAGCTGCTCTGCAGGGAAATCCAGCCCTCTGCAAAATCCAGGGGCTGAATGTCAACGAGAAATTTCCCACTGACTTCAGCTGGGCCAGGATTTGGGTTGGCATTAAAAGCTCAACGCGCTGTTGCTGAGCCCAGCTCCGTTGCCCCATTTCCAGCACTGCAACCTGAGGACCAACCTCTATTTTAGCAGAGTTCAGCCTTCTGGGTGTGCTGCTGACCAGCTCTGCTGAGGCTGCTGCAGGAGCTGGGGTGCTGTCGGGTGCTGCACAGGGTGTTTGAGCCCCTCTGGCACAGACTGTCCCTGCTCACAGCCCCTTTTCCTTGGGTGGTAACTAACAGGTAACAAGCTGGATTTGCCACCCCAGCTCCCTGCACAACCTAGAATTTAGGTATGGGAACAAACCTGCATTTCATTTTCCCAGTTTGGGGTCACTGGTGACCTCTCTGGGTTTTCCTCTGTGGCTCTGGCAGCAGCTTGACTGTGGCTCAGGATGCTCAGCCTGATGCCAAGAACCAGGATCTGCTGTGCTGCATGCAATGCTCTCCTGCATTCAGTTCACCCTTAAAATACTCACAATTAAATTTTAAGACTCAGCACTTCTCTGGATCTGACCCTGGGAAAACAAAAGGCTGCTCCAGAATGGTTTTAAATGTCCAAGGAGACAAACCACCTGACCTCGTTTTTTTTTGGTTTTTTTTTTTTTTTTTTTTTTTTTTTTTTTTTTTTTTTTTTTTTTTTTTTTTTTTTTTTTTTTTTTAATCTGTGGATGCATGACCATTGGGAGGGAAAACAAGGCCAGTTTTTGTATTTATTGCTTTCCAAATAGGCCAGGATTGCTAACATGCTGCCCCAGTGCTGAGTGGCTTTAGTGACCATTCTTTAACATCACCCCATAATGGTTAAATACAGTAACTTCCCTTCAGACCAAAAAATCCATGGCACTGATGTCCTTGAGTACTTTGGGATTTGGCCTGTGTTCAGACCAATTCCTAGAACGCAGCTCAGAAGCTGACTCAGTGCCAAACGTGTGGTGCTTCAGCTTGTCCTGTGATTCTGTTTTAGCCACGATGGGCAGAAGTGATTTGACAAATCCTTGCAGTGCCCTGCAGCTCAGATGAGCTGCTGCCCAGGCTGGTGCCTCTCAGGGTTGTGGGGGGCACAGTGAGCCACAGGGTCTTCTTGGACACAATCCTGCAAGCAGGGTGAGCTGCCCAGCTCTGCTCCTGGCTGGGACTGAGTGATGCAGAGGGGTTTGGGTGTCTTGCCCAAAATGCACCGTTATTTGCTTTTTTCCAGGCTGTTTCTGGCTGCTGCAGTCGCTGCCTGCCTGCGGCTGTTGTGTGGTGTCAAGAAGCTGCGAGTGGCAGAGCTCCTGCTGGGATCCCCATCTGTGTGCTGAGCCTTGGAAGGCTCCTGCTTTCTAGCTCTCTCAGCTTCTCTGGGGTCTCACACTGTCTCCACCATCACACCCTTGTGACATGGGGAGAGTCACTTGGAAAACAATCAAACCATGATCATGACAGTTTTGAGGCTTGGACGTCAGCCTGCTCCATAATCAGAGGAAGCAAAAGGTGAAATCCTTGAATAAACCTTTGTACAACACTTTAGATTTGTAATTAAATACTGAGCAAGCCTTGGTGTGTTCTGCTGTATCCCAGAGTGGCTCCTGCAGGTCAGAAGCTCTCCATGGTAGTTACAGACTCTCTCTCTAAGGGCTGTGGGTGATGCATTTAGGGACTGGAGCAATCCAAAGATCTGGATATGGCAACCTCAGAGCTGGCTGGCTGGAGTGGAGGGCTCTCCATCCTTGAAGTGCATCTGCCCAGAACAGGGCCTGGTCCTGTTCTGCTCCAGTCTGGACAGTTGCTCTCTTTAACTTACACCATAAAAGCTCAACATGGCTTTGTCCAAGTGGATCCCGGTGTGGTTTAGACACCATCACATCCTTAAAAGATGCAAGTGGTGTCAAGTTAATCATTATGCTGTATTACCACAACAGATGTTGACATTTCACTATTGTCCCAGAATTAAATGTCAAGTTATTCCTGCTCAGAACTACCACTGGAATGTTCAGGGATTCCATCTGCAGCTGTATTTAGAGCCTGGCTGCCTGCTAAGCCAGCGTTTCCAAGCAGGTTTTACATGGGCTGCAGTGAGTTCACGTGTGTAGCAGAGAGCTGCCTGGGTTAATTAATTCCCCTTCCACGCATTATAACCTAGAGAAGCAGGGCAGCTGGAGGGGGAGGTTTTCTTTGAAGAAATCGGTAATTTTCCACATTGTGGGACCAACTTTTGGATTTCTGCTGTTGTTGCAATCTGGAAAACAGAAGCAGCATTCAAGAATGAGCTGAAGGTGGATGTGAATGCTCCAAACACTAGAGATACATGATTAATCTGTAACAATTCATAACCCAAAATTCAATCCAGAAACACTGGCACAGCTTTTAATGTTGCACTTCTCACTGCTTATGAGAAATCTCCAGCTATGCCTCTGAAGCCACTTTCTGTGCCCTTGGCAGCTATTGAAACACTTTGCCTTCATTTGAGGGGTCAGGTAAATATCTCTGTGTGCCACCGAGCCGATACGGGTGCCACGTGCTCTGCTGATGCTGAGTGCCTCAAACCACCTCATCAGAGGCAAACTCTTCTTTGCTCAGCCGTGGAATGTTGTTTCTGAGCATCCTGCCCTGCTGCCTGGTTCAGGGGTAAGTGCCACTGAGGGATTTGGGAAAGGCAGCAGGGATGGAGGAGGTTTCTTTTGTACAGCCCCTGATCTGCTCAGCTCCTGGCATTGTGCCGTGACAGAGGAACTGCCATGGGTGGCTTCAGGTGGCCCCAGCAGTGGCAAAGCTGGGGATTTAGGGGAACCTGAGATGCAGGTGATGTGAATGCCACGCTTGACAGCTTTAGCTGCTGTCGGTGTGCAGAGCCTGTGGTTTGGCAGCCTAAAAGACAAAGGCATTTTCTGCCAGGGCTATCAGCACTGTGTGTCCTGTGCCTCTCTGGAGACAAACTCTGGGGGCAGAGGGGCAGCAGAGATGTGGCTGGAGGCACTGGTTTGCTCGACATGGGTAGCAGAAGAAGGAGGGTTGTGTTTTGGAGGGTTGAAGGAAGGAAGGCAGGCAACCCACAGGGTCTCCATCCTGTAGCATTTTCAGATTGCATCCAGATGCCTCCAGACCAACACAACTGAGTGGGGGGCAGGTGCAACAGGAGGCAGTTTGAAACTGTGGTGACAGGAGGGCAGATAATCTACCCAGTACTTCTGATCCGACAGATTATGGATTAATGTCTCCTCAAAGGCCTCAGATGATTGCAAATATTTCCGGAAAAGAGACAGACCACCTGGTCTCAGCCACCAGTGCCATGAAATTGCAGCTTGGGCAGTTCATACCAGCCATGATCTGGGCCTCAGGGTCACCTTTTAGGTGACAAAGCAGAAAATGTCCCTTTGTTTTTTGGGTGGCAGCTTGCAGGGAGTGTGCCATTTGCAGCTCTCTAAGGGATTGTTGAGATTATCAGTCAGAGAGTCCCTGTTTCTGAAGAGTCTGAAAATGAACAAAGGAGGGTAATAAGAAATAATTTGAGGAGGTTTTATTATTATTACATTTAGTGTAGGGTTGTTTTTTTAATGCTTGATATGTTTTTTCCACACTAGATAGGTAAGCTTATATTACATAGTAAAAAGCTATTAGTTTTCTCAAAAGATTGTCAATTTTCCTTCCAAATTGCTAAATTAAATTTTCTATTTTATGGGAATGCTCTTTCATTTGTGCAAAATCCTGTGCTCAGATAGTTAGGCCAATCTCATCATGCAAGACCATTAGATGAACTAATTGGATCTGTCTTACTCGTACATTTCTATCAGGAATATCTAATAAATGTGGAAATCCATTTGGAAATGAAGACGGCATCTTCATCTTCTCAGAACCTCGGAGATTTCTGGTGTTGCAGTTGCAGCCTGAGCACAGCCTGTGGGAATTAGCTGCTTTGTCAAAGCCTTTTTCCAAGGTAGGAACCTGACCATCTTCATGATCCTCACAAGTTGCCAAAGGATGCAGTTTCTCCAGGGTATTGAGTTGATGCTAATCCCAGGAAGACACAGGGACATCTCTGGCCCTGTCCCTTTGGGCTGTCACGGAGGAAGGTGTGAGGGTGACCTCTGTGTGGTCACTGCTGATCCTCTTCAGAGTACTTATGGATTTATCTCCTCGCTGTCCGGGCAAAGCAGAATGAAACCATTTCCCCCTGTTGGAAATGGAGAGGTGTGGGAGCCAGGCAGTGAAGGAGCTCCCAGGGTTGTCTGGTCTGGAGGCATCTGAGTGGAGCTTCCACGCTCTAAATCCCAACACTTCAAAGATCACCTCTGCTTGGGGGCAGAGGTGAACTGCCCTCTGTCGATGCTTAAGAGGCTGGCACAAGACTATCAGTGACTCCTTTTACACTCAAGTTTTTATCTTCTTAGACTCCTGGCTGGATTCAGCCAGGGGTTTGCAGGCAGGGCTGCTTTTAATGGCATTGCTTTGCAGTTTGGAGTTTAGTGGCTAGGGGTCCCAAAGGGACCATGCTGCTGGCCCACGTGCAGGGTGTTAGAGCTCTCTCAGTGGGAGCTCTCTGTGGCAGGATTCCTGTCCTGTGAGTGAGGATAGGTCTCTGTTCCCTTGGCAATGCCTGGTCTGGCAGAAACTCCTCAGAACAGAGTGAACCCTTTATGCAAGGTGCTTGGACTGACAGAGTGTGCTTGTATTGGCTCAGTGCTTTGTACCACACAAAAATGAAGTATTTTGCTCTTAAACTGAATATACTTTCTTGCTGAATCAGAGTCTTGCTTTCCAGGGGAAGCGAAACCAAAGCCACCCACACTCACTTTGTGAGTACTAAATACTGCTGACTGACAGCAGTTCTCATTTGTGAGAGCAGTTTCTAATAGAGCCAGACCTCTTTTCCCCTAAGATCTTCCTTCTTACTCTTTCCCAGGTCACTAATGGTGAAAAATCCCTAAGGGCCATGGGTAAGACCTGAATGCTGCTTGCTCCACGCTGCCAAAATCAGCAGGACATTTACTGCTGGCCTCAGAGAAGGTGCAGCAAGAGAAAGGGGGGCAAGGGGAGGCAGCTCAAGCATGTATTGTTTAAATTATTCACTCTCTTCTAAAACAAACCATTGAATAATACATTGTGGTCACTTTTATTTTTAAATTTTTGCCTTTAGGCTGAGGTTAAAATGATGTCCTAAAATGCCACTTGCGCTTGGGTTCCTCTGGAGATGCCCCCCAGGCTGGGCCTTAGTCCCTGCTTTTCTCACCTGTGTTTCATGGCTCTGGGTCCTGTGTTGGGCAGAGTCAGCTCCAAGTCCTGCCCAGTCAGGTCCCCCACACCTCCAGTACCAGGAGACTGATTTAAACAACCCCAAAGCACTAAAAATAACAAGCTTGGGCTTGTTTCTATTTGCTTTTCCCATTGCTGGCCAAGCTCTCTGGAGTCATTTGTCAATAGCTTTGTTCCTTCTTCATTAATGAGAAGTTTTGACCTAATTGCACTAATCCCTGAGTTTATGGAAAACCTCTGAAGTGCCCTACACCAGTCACAACATGGAGCAGTGGATGGAGCACAGGAACTTGCTCTCCCTTTCTATCCCGTTCCTGTGACATGCTCACACACTGATTTCTGTATTGGAGAGAATTTTTACTTGAGACACCCATAGTTCAGGTGGTTTTTGCAGTCTTATTTAAAAGACAGGGGTAGTCAGAAGAAAATACCTCTGCATCACAATTTCTGCTTTGTGTTTAATGGTAATAATATAAACCAAATCCCCGAAGAACTGTTTGAGAGGTCTGACATTTATGCATTGTATGCAGGAATGATTTAGCATTTAAAAACAAAATAAATCTCTCTGTGTAAGGTGGTTCATTATTCTAACTGATTGGAAATGAGACAAATGTGAATGTTTAGTGAGGCTCCTTTTAAAACAAAACTTCCCTTCTGTCGATGAACTGTCCTCCTCCACAGAGCACTGAAAGCTGCCTGAGCATCCAGCAGCATCATTAGTTATTCTTTGGGAAATGCCTTCAAATGCACCAGTGTTAAATCTTGCTGGGCTCTTTTATTAATATTTGGCTTGTGCAAGAAGGATGCAATCTTAATAGCCAAGCCCTCTGAGATCTATTCATATCCTCACAGATGCAAGTGAGGATGCTGATTCTGAAAAGCCCAAGGTGTGCTGAGCCCTGAGCCCGACCATCCAGCAGTACTTGGATGGCTTCTCGGGCAGATGCTGCTGCCATCGCCTCTGG
The DNA here is from genome assembly GCF_026979565.1 of Vidua chalybeata. Taxonomy (NCBI): domain Eukaryota; kingdom Metazoa; phylum Chordata; class Aves; order Passeriformes; family Viduidae; genus Vidua; species Vidua chalybeata. Next base: position 12,948,980 of record NC_071543.1, on the reverse strand, counting down.
AAGGCTCAGGCTGTGAATGCAGCTGACAAAAACCAGTCAGTGCAAGGCTGTGGTCTGGCAGGGGGATGGGCTGGAGCAGGGACAAAGGACGAGGGAGGTGCTGATGGCAAGGGACAGCCCTGCACACCTTGTGGAACCCTCACCTCCCAGGCAGAGAAGGATTCTGGGACACAGCCGTGCTCAGCACAGACATTGCATCTGTGATGGGAGACCTGGAGCAGGAAAAGCCCCAGTAGGCCAAGAGAGCCTCTGGGAGCAGGAGGTGTGTGCAGCAGAGGGGCAGAACAGTGCTGTGCCCCATCGTGAGCAGAATGTGCACCTGGGGAACATCAGGCACTTCTCTTCTGCAGGATGAGGCTCACAAAAATCCCAGGGGCCTGGTGAGTACTTGGAGAAAGTGGCTGTAAAAACAGAAATTCCTTTGGTTTGCAATTTTTTCTCCTTGCCGTGGAGTGCAGTGACCTTTCCTTAATGAGAGAGAAGGAGCCTGAGAGGGAGGGAGGGGGAGGAAGAAGATGCAGTGGAGGAAATGTCAGCCAGCAGAGGTGGTGCCTGTCCTGCTGCACAGTGAGGCTGAGCAGCTCAGTAGCCCGCTGGCAGCCCCAGAGCCACCCTGCCTGGGATGGAGACTCCACATTCCTTTGTTCCAGGGTCTCCTCCCTTGTCAGGAGTTCGTGCTTGCTGGGGCTGCTCCAAATCCACTGGATTCAGCAACGACTCCTGATCTGTTGGTGAGGGAGAGAAACTCTCTGTCCCTACAATTTATTGAATTATTGGGTATAAAAGCTGACACTGGGTCACCCATTTGCTCTTTTACCCACAAAATGGTATTTGAGGAGCAGTCTAACACTTCTGATACCTTTGGAATGCCTCATTACCATGCAACTGGAGGCAGCTTCCACACGAGCCCAGCAGAAGTAGTCCTCTATTATGTCTCTTCACAGAGTTTTTGCATATAATATTAAACATTAAAATAATTTAATAAGGCATAATTCAAGTTTTACTATAGAGCTACTGTGCAGGAAAAAAAGCACTCCAGGAATTGCACCTGAATACATCGTGGCCTCCTTTGGTGTGGGAACAATTTATATATCCAATATAACTCCCATTGGTTCTGCTGTAAATCCCGTCTCAGAGCTGTGTGCTCTCCTCATCGTACATTTGTCAGCGTGTGCAGCCCCACAGCTCTTACTTGGGGCTGCCTGGGCTGCAAAGGCCCAGTGTGGCTCTGCCCTCTGACCCTGCACTGTGCACCACATCACCTCTGCTCCAGCAGCTCCAGAGCTTGTGTTGTGCTGTTGAGCTTTGCAGGGAGGTAGGAGTGCTGCATCTCCCTGGAGTTATATCCAGAGTGCCCCCTGTGCCTCCTCTGAAGCCGTCAGGCTGCTCCCACTTTTTGGAGCTGATCCACAGCTCTGTGATTTTACATCCCAGCTCTCTGTGTGAGTGGGGTACCCCTGGTGTGGCAGCCCTGGGCTGGTAATTGTTGGCAGCACTTTATTTCCATAGGTGAATGCTCTGGGCTGGTCCCTTCTGGGCTGGCTCCTGGCGATGTCTCTCTGTTGATTAATCACCAGGAGATGATAAATGAAAATATCAGCTTGAGAAATGCCTGCCCTGTGCTCCCAGCAGAGGCAGCAGTGCATGGTGAATAGTTTTCTCCCATCTCTTCTGTTTGATTCCCTCTGCAGAGCTACTTCTCAAGTGATTCTCGTGCACTCAGGAGCTTTGCCAGTGTTCAGCCCCACTCTCTGGGTGCTGGGGAAGAGAGGGCAGTGGTGAGGAGTGCTATGAGATCCTTCCTCCCTGAAGGCTGCATCCCACCACCAGGGTGCCCCTAACTGCAGCACACTGTGTGTCTTATCCTTTTATGCTCTGTTTTGGTTTCTCCAGAGATGGAGGGCGTGTCAAGGAGCTTTTGAGCCACACCAACTGTGTCTGTGCATTTTTAATTTTACAAAACATGCAAAACCCTTCAGATGACTGCATGGTTAGCTATACAGCCAGCTGCCCCCTGCAAAACCTGTGCCTCATCCACAGTTAAGAGCTCTTTTGGAAAAGTTTGGATCTGGATGGGATTTTATCCCATGAAATATTCTGCAATTTTGTGTCCTTTAACAGGAGAGAAGACTTATCAAACCCTTTGTAAAAAAAGAGGAGATCTCCAGGACCGGAGTGCAGAGATTTTCCAAGGCTCTGGAGACATTTCTGATGTGTGACTGAAACCAGTACATACTTGGAAAAAAGTTCTAGGTCTGAAGTATCTCATTTTGGACAGGGAAAGTGATTTGTCTGTGCATTCTTGATGTACAGCCCTATTGGCATCTGCAGTGTCTTTAAGTGATGTATCTCTCTGAAGGCTTCACTGCTTCTGCCGTGTGATCAGCTCCCAACAAACTCCAGAGAGCCAGTGATTTATCAGCCACTGCTTTTTAGGGTGAGGAAAAGGCTAATGCTTTATGGATCTATCAGCATTCCTGTATGGCACACAGAATACAATATCCTGCCAAAGTGGGGAGGGATGTCTGCTACCTGGCAATCCATCATTTCTCCCAGTGCCCCATGGCAAATGCACTTTTCTTTTTTCCATCAGGCTATGTGCAAGTACTGTTATATAGTGAAGAGCTTCTCCCTTCTCCTCCTCCACAAATGGTTATGAAAACCTGAAAGTGCAACTTCTGCAGGGGTGCAGAACAAGATGGGAAGGGTCATTTTGACAGGGAGAAGACGTCATTGCCTGCAGCTCCTGGTTCCAGCAGGACCTACGAGATCTCAAGCGATGCAGCTGTGCCGTAGACAGCACAACAGGAGCACAGCAGGGATGAGAAATCCAGGCCAAACATGCCCATGTAGACTGCCAGGTATGTGCCAAAACCACACAGATGTGTCAACAGATGCTCCAGGATTTCCTCTGTTATAGACATGGCCCAGCTGACCTTGTCCCCATGGAGCTCATCCATCCCATCCACAGAGTAAGTGAAATGTGTTTATAACCTGGTGAGCCTCTACTGGGGAGCATGAATCCCTCTCCTACATCTCTCCTTGGTGTTTTAATTGATTCAGGGTTTTCCCAGTGGAGAACTTCATAAGAGCATTTGATAAAATCAGCTACACATGATCCTGTCTCTCATTACTCACAGGCTCGAGGCAGGTAGATGATTAAGTGAATTTTTTACGGTGTGAGCAGTTGTAACAAGGGAAATTATCATCCTGGATATGAGACAATGACTTGGCTCTTACTACATCTGCTGGCAGACAACTAACCCAGTGACATTGCCTCTGATCTTGGAGCAAGTCTTCTGCTTTCTCCTCCAGGACAGACCTGCATTTGGTACCCTCACATTAAAAGGACAGGCCATATGGACGTGCCTGTGCTCAGGAAAATAGCTTCAGATTTTCATGGGGCTGATGTTGCAGTTCTGATGGAAGTCAGAGGGTCTGCAATTGTCACCTTGGGAATGCTTCTGCAGACACTGCAGGGGGAGAGCATCCTTTGGGCTGGGGGCTGGAGGTGCCACAGAACATGACAGTATTGTTGGTCCATAGATAGGATGGCATTCCCCCCTTATTTCCATTTAGCTGCATCCTAGACTTTATTACTCCAAGAAAAGTCAGTAATGCTAGAGTGAAAACTGGGGAAAATGAGTTTCCATTAGGGAAAGTTTCCAGTTGAAATGTGAGTTTTTTTTCTTCCTGCCAGCAGAAGAATGACTTGAAAGAAAGGGTTGCCACTTGGTTTTGTTACATGTTTCTAGAAGCTTTAACTTGCTTTTGACACATCTCCTTGTTGATAAATATACTTTATTTTCACAGGGAGTCATTGTCGAGATAATGTCAGATCCCACTGTGAAGCCAGATCCAGTAAAGAGCAGTAATGTTGTTTTCTAATTTGTTTGAAATCCTAAAGCACTCCCTCATCTGAGCAGAGATACCTAAATGGCACCTATTTGGCACTGGGTGTAATTCTTTGCTCTAATGGCATGCTTGACAATATCTGTGTACTTACCTGGAGCAGCACAAGCCTCCTGTACTTAAATGAAATACACACAGCAGGTTTGAAGATGAACACAGGAGATGCTTGAATGCCTTTTAGACAACTGTAATTCAGGCCATAAACATAATATAGATTGCAATATTGTATATAAATATTGCCTTCAAATACCAGCCTTTGTGTTCTGCAATTCAGTCCAATTGATTCCTGACCTAACACAATGCTGTACCCGAAACTGTTGCATAAACATAACAAATCCATCACCAAATCAATGAAGGAGATGCAGAAGAGGTGCAGCAGCTATCTGGGGTGATGTGGCTCCCATCAGCTGCAGCCTGTGTGCTGGTATTCCACGTAAGGCACCAGGAGAAATGAAAATGGGTAAAGGATGGCTCCTCATCCGTATCACCGAGCACATGCCCGCCCTTCGCTCTGTGGAGCACCTGCACCTCTGAACAAAATGAAATTTCTGGATTTCTCTGAATTCCTGCAAAGTGGGACTTTTTGCTGCCCGGTTAATGGGAATTTTGTCAGTCATGCTTACTAGAAACAATAAAGGGATAATAAATAGTGCAGTCTGTGGACAGCAACAGGCTCCGACAATCCATTAACCAACGAGACGTGTTGCACATTCCAGCTTATTAGACGCATATCCATAATATATTTTAACAATCTCTCCCTGGCAGGCATTTTCTTAGAACAAATACACAGTTTGGACTTCCATTTTTCACCCCTGTTCAAAATTTCAGAGTGAAAAAGAGCTGGTAGTGAGCCATTAGCAATAATTTGATCCTGCATTTGCACTGGAAATTTTAAATAGATTTTTTTTCTGTTCTTCTGCTTGTACTTGCTCTGTCATTGTTTTTCTGTGCATGGTGCAGGCTGGGGGCGAGCAGTGAGGAGACTGCCTGGGCAATCACTATTTTGGCAGTTTTTCATACACGACCCTTGCTGTTTTAAATAGAGCCTTCCCTCACCCCACCTTCTTGCTTCCCACTTTGTACAGCTGCTTGCTGAGTGATGAGCAGCGTGGGCCCCTTCCAGATGAGGGTGCAATGTTGGTATTTAGGGTGTTTTGCTGGTGAGACGGAGCTGGAATGTCCTTTCATCTGGGGGACACAGGATCTGACCAGGCCTGTGAGACCCTGAGGGACCCTCAGCTCAGTGAGTGAGCTGTTCCCAACAACTGCATCTGGAAACTGGTGCAGAAATGGTCATGCTGGAGGAATATGACCTGTTCATGTAGAGCTGCCTGTTTCCAGGGTAGCTCCTCTGGTGATTTGTCCTGTGCACACCCAACAGCACCCCAGACCTGTGGTGCTCCTGGGTGTTCTGGAGGCTGAGCTATGCAGAATTCAGTGTGCCCCAGGAGGGGCAGTGATGCTTACGGCCCTGCACTCAGCACCACTCCACCCTCATGGCAGAGTTTCCAGGTGAGTCCCACTCTGTCCCTCTTCCCTTACGGGAAGGGTTTAGTGCAGTGTGAGGAACTTCGCTCTCCCTTGCAGCCCTGCCTGGCAAGGGCTGAAGAGTCGCTCCATTCACTCAGGGTGCAGCACCGTGAACCCATGCGACACGTGCAAACGAGAGACCGCGCATCCCGCATCCCACACCAGGTGCACGCGTGGGGCTACACGGGGTCTGCACCGCACAGGCAGCGAGCGAGGGGACACCGGGAGCAGCGCTCCGAGCGGTGTGAGCCCGCGGCTTGCCGGTGCCGGGATCGGGGTCGGTGCCGGGATCAGTGTCCGCGCCGGGATCGGGGTCGGGGTCGGGGTCGGGGTCGGTGCCGGGATCAGTGTCCGTGCTGGGATCAGTGTCCGCGCCGGGATCGGGGTCAGTGCCGGGATCAGTGTCCGTGCTGGGATCAGTGTCCGTGCTGGGATCAGTGTCCGTGCCGGGATCGGGGTCGGTGCCGGGATCAGTGTCCGTGCTGGGATCAGTGTCCGTGCCGGGATCGGGGTCGGTGCCGGGATCGGGCTCGGTGTCGGGGTCGGTGCCGGACGGGAGGGCGCGCACAGGTGCGGCGCGGGGCGGGGCGGGCGTGGCTCGGGGGGGCGGGGCTCAGCCCCGCGGGGCCCAATGAGCGCCGGGGCGGTGCCGCGCGCGGGGCGAGTTTCCCGCGGGCGGGGGGCGGGCGCCAATCAGGGCCGGGGCGGGGCGGCGCGCGCGGGGCCGGGACAGGCGCCCCGGGAGCGCCGCGCGGGGCCGAGCTCCGCTCCGCTGCTCCCGGTCCCGGCACGGCGGGCATGTCCTTTGGCAGCGCCTAGAGGAGCGCCCCGGTGGCCCGGGAGGATGTCGGCGAGCGGCGGAGCGCTGCTGCTGCCGCTGCTGCTGGCGGCCGCGCTGTTCGGTGCCCCGGGGGCCGCGCAACCGGCGGGGGAAGCCGCCTGCCGCCCGGTCCGCGCCGCCTTCCAGGTGCTGCAGCCCGGAGCCAAGTGGGTGCCGGAGAGCCCCGTGCCAGGTGAGAGCGCTCTCCCCGTGGTGTCCGGCCGGCCGTCATCGTCTCCCCGGGGGTCGCCCGGGGCCGTTCGGGTGCGGGGCGAAGCGGCTGCAGCGCCTCGAGCCGGGGCCGCGGGCGGGGGTCGCTGTGCGGCTGCGGGACGCTGCGGAGCCGGGTGCGAGCTGCCCGCTCTCCCCGGCGGCAGGGACTGCCGGCCGCCGGGTTCGGCGTCTCGGATGTGGGGATAACACGGAGCCTGCGCTTACGTCGCGGTAATGGGAGCCCGCTGGCGAGCGGGTCTTTATTGCGCTCGGTTTGTTCAGGGGGCTTTTCACCCCGGGTGCCCGAGGTGAGCTCGAGCTGTCGGGTGGAGCCGCGGCGCTGCCGGAGGGACCAGCCGGCCCCGTCCTCGCATGCCGCTGTCGGGGGTCCGGTGCGAGGTCCCCGGGAGCTCGCGGTGTCCCCGCCGGCGGGAGGAGGCTCCGCGCACCCGTCACGTCTCTGCAGGTCCCGAGTCCGCCGGAGCCGCTTTCCTCTGCGCGAGGTGTGCCCGGGTCCGAGGCAATCCCGCTCTTTAGGGCTTCTCCGAGAGCATCCGAACCCTCGTCCCAGCCTGAGCCCGCGGGCTGCTGCAGCTCCAGAGGATGGGGCTGGAAGGAGGCAGAGCGGCATTCCCCGGGCTGTGCGGGGTGCGAGGGCGCGGTGGGAGCCTGATAGGTCTGGGAGAGGTGTTATTCTGCTCTGCAGTTCCCATTACAGGTGGCTGCCGGGGTGGTACTACACCAGACCTCACTACCTACCCCCTGCAAGGCTGCTTTCTGTATATATGCCTCATTCCTATTTTAAGATGTAAGTGAAATACTTGAATTCCTTGCCTTTTAAAGGTTCTTTGCAGCTTTTTGGGAGCTAGGGAATGTCGGCTGCTCCAGGTGGATGGCTGTGTGCTGGGAGTGTGTGTACACAAACGGGATCAGTTTGATGGCTGCGATACGGAGCTGCCTGGAGAGCTCGCTGCTGTTGTGTTGGGTTCAATATGCAGCCGAGAACGCTTGCCCTGAAAAGCTTGTGATCAAAGTATGAAAAGGAAGAGATAACAGGCAATCGTGATAGGCAGGGGAGGTGCAATGAGATCACTGCCAGCGGTGGCTGCTTTTAATAACGATGTGTTGAGTTACGTTTCTCGCATTCGGTGTCACACAGGCCAGAAACACAAGAGTTCCTTCAGCAGTGATCTGCTGCAGCACAGGAGAGGGAGGGAGGGGGGGAAATGGGGTGCCCTGAGCTGGGACTGTGAGGTGTTGTGCCTGCTGGTGCAAATCCCAAGTCTTCTGGTCTGTAGGACTGCAGCAGTCCTCAGCTTATCAGGAGCTGTGAGAGATATGAGGGGAGTTTAGATTTAAGTCCTGGTGAGAGATATTTCCTATCCCTACCTGTCCTTATGTTCTCTTCTCATATAAATTTCAACACTTAATGCTCCTTTCAGACTAGCTGCAGGAACAGCATCTCTTCTCTCTCTGTCCCACGTGGCCTTAGTCTCCTGGTCAGTAAGGAAGTGGCACTGGAAATACTTTCCAGTGAAATGTTTGCTTGAAGAGTTGCAGGAAAGAGCTGCTCTTCTCACGACTGAATTGACAAATTCTGTTTGTCAGAAGGAAGTTGTTTCTTTGAAAATCAATGAGATTCCTGCTTTGATTCCTAAGTAACTTTGCTGAGTATGTTTTTACACACTCCAGGGAGGTGATGGAGAGGTGGGCAGGTTCCTGGAGGATGACTCCCGTTGTATTGAGGGGCTGCTGGGGCTGCCATGCTGCAATGTGATCGGTCCTTCCCCAGAAAGCAGTAGTGTCCTCCAGCCTGGCCTGGCTGTGATTGCAGTGGGTGTTTTTGCCCTGGTATCTTCCCTTCCCAGCAGGGTTTGGGTTGCTGGGGTTCCTCAGTCATGTTCTCACTCCCCTGTGAGCCCCAGCTGCATCCCTGATAGCCAGGAGGAGTAAGGAGCCCTCTGCCTCTCTGCAGAGCCTGTGGGCAGCTGGATCAATACCTCGTAACAGGGCTGGTGTTTCAAGTGAATGCTTCCAGCTTGTTACGATGATAAAGTTCCCATATACCAAATCGAAAGTGGATTTTACATTTGCCTAAGTACATAAACTTGATCATAATTAAAGCAATGACTGCTTGCTTATACCTTGGATCTGGCCCATCTTGCATGACTCTGTGTGGTAATTACACTTCAGAGCACTTGCTTCTCCTAGTAGCAGCTGCATAAATCTCTGTAATAGGGGAACATCACTCAAGGACTATTTTCCAGGCATCTGTTTATTACTTTTCTTCCTTTCATACATCTGTCAATTAAAAAAAGTTTTGGAGTTCCCAGCCACAAATCACCGTGGAATCAATTCTGAGAACCTTTCCCAATGGATCACACCACCCTGGAGAAACTGAAGTTAACTTATTTAAAATGTGGATTTTTTTTTTTTTGACACAAACAGAAAACAATTGTTTCTGGCAGTCCCATTTTGCATTATGAGCAGTTGTTGCTGAAGGAGTAAGTGGTGGAAATGCTGCTGAGTTGCAACTCACTCAGGAGAGATGTCCCACAGCTCAGTTCTCAGTTTTACTGCATCAGTGGTGTGTGGGCTGGAGGGACGTTGGCACAGCACACTGTAGGAGAGCTCTGAAGTAGACAGAGACCACACTTCTAATTAAAAAAAAAAAAAAAAATCAAAAGCAATTCTGTTAAATGTGAGGGAAGTGTCATGCTGTTTCGTGAGCAGCATTGATGTTCTGGGAGAAGCTGCAGGCGTGCACCAGGCAGTGAGAAGCTTGGTCTCCTCTGGCCCTGCAGTCAGGGGAGCAGGTTTTTGTCACTCTGGAGCATGCTTTGGCCTGCTTAGAGGTGGGGAACAGCAAAGCCTAACTACTGTCAGCTGTGGCTGACTGTTCTGAGGGGTGGGAGGATGTAATTCTTGGCAACATCTTGACTGGACCTGGATCAGAGCTCTTGTGCTGGAGGGGAGTGAAGGCAGGGTGATGGGAGAGTGCTTTTCCTGGGGTTTGATGCAGATGAGACTGAATGCCAGCTCCTCAGTCAGCCTGTGGTTCTGTGCTGGGGTAGCTTCATGCTCAGTAATAACTAAATTCTCTTTTTCCTATGTTGCCTGTCTTGGTTTTCTTCCTCCATTTGTCTTTTCTCTGCATAATTTCTCCTATCTATAAACAGCAGCTTGAATTTTCATTTCTCCTGGTCTGTTTTTCTCTCCTCTTTGCTATTTGGGTTTCTCTATTGGTGGTGACAGGTAATTGGGCTGTGGTCTGTGGGTAGAGGGGAAGGGGTGAGCTGGTGCCTTGGCAGGATGGGGACAGGGGATGGATGTCTCTGCTCAGGGACAATGGAAAACTCGGGAATATTTATTTGGACAGAAATATCTGCTGGCGTGTCTCTTTTCCTTCTCCCACAGCAAAGTGTTATTTCCAGCTTTTTGTTCATTTTCTTTGATGGAAGCAAATATGGATTCACCCTAAGAAAATAGGAGATTAACCTTTTGGAGCTGAGGTGTAATGCTTTACATGTGGCTGGCTGAGCATGTCAGCATGTTTCTTCTTTTTTTTTTTTTTTTTTTTGGCAGCTGCTGTATGCCAATGTACAGTTTAAAAATTAAAAATCCCAACTCTTCCTGCTGAACTCGATGTGCCTTTGCTCATGAGCTGGTTCCCTTTGTACTCCTGCTCTTTTATTCTGTTTTTCCTGAGTGGGACTAATGATGCTCCTCCCTGTGCAGCCTTTCCATTTAGCTTAGCACGGTGGTTTAAAAGCTTAGTTTACTAGATAATTGAGTTTTCTGTTCTTAATTATTTCAGGCCTGCAAGTTGCTCTCTTGATAGTTAAGAGAGCAGGAGCAGAACCCTAAAATTTAGTAACCTCCCCAGGCAGTGGTTTTATAGTGAGATCATTAATTTTATTTTTTCCCCCAGGGGTTAACTTTAACAACATCCTGAACAGTGTTCTTCCTGGTCTTTGCAATGGTTGTGGGATGTGTGCATGTGACTGTAACAAATCTGTGAGGGGAGTGGGTGCCCAAAGTTAACTCCACTGATGACAGTGATTATACCTTTGTTAGGAGGAAACTTTTACTCTAAAACCTATTTTTCACTGTAATGTTTTCTTTTAAAAGATCTGGTTTTATAGGGTGCTAGATTTGCATGAGAATCATCTGGCCAACATTGAAAGACCAGGCGAGGAATCCAGAGTCAGATGGTCTTGTGAAACACAAGATGGAATAGAAAATAAAGGATAATTAAGCAGTAATAAACATCCCATATAGTACCCATACTCTTCCAACTTAAATCACCTACTGGATGAGGTTGGTTTATAATTTATATCTCTTTAATTAGCTTTATAAAGATCAGCATTAAATCTGGGTTCTAAACAGTTGCATTTCCTTTTTCTCCCCCTAGATGCTGAGCATTAAAAGGCACCGACAGATGTACAACCCCCTGATCACACAATTTAAAAGGTTCTTAATAAAAAGTATTGAAAAAGCTGGGGGAAAATCCACTATATTTAAATGTTGAGTCACTGCTTTTATCTATTTAAAGCATGATGCTAGTTGTAAAACAATTGGAGGAGGAAAATTGACCCAAACCAGCATATTTCTTGTGGGTAATAGTACCAATGGTGAGTTAAGAGGGTGGGAGGAACTCCTCTGACACTTCCAGACTGCAGAAGGCGAAGGTGCCACTGCATGGAGTAGCAGAACCCCCTCACATGGGGAGGAGGCTGCAGGAATGTAGCGTTAAGCAGGGACAGGTTCTTATTTTGGCAATGCCTGGGGTAAATTTGGGGGGAATGTTAATCTGATTTAAACTGCCATTGGATCTGGGTGGGAAGGCTTGTGTGCCTCAGTGTGCACAGCTTGCCTGCCTATATCAGATGACAGGGTTGAAGCTATCCTGGGATGCTTAAAATCAAAGGAAAATCCTTCAGCCTTGTGAAGGAGTCCACAAGTCCCCACAGACAATCTTGAGGGTTTTTATTTTTGACATTAAATCCACTGAAATAATTTTCACTTCTGCTGTACTAACCACCTATCTGCAGGAATAATTGTACTTCAAAGTCAAATGTAATGGTTTAAATTCACTGCTACCCGACCGCCAGTAAAAATTCCCTGTCAGGAGGAGGAAGAGGCAGGGTGCTGCTGAAATTAGTGCAGCTCTAGAGTTTATTTCTGTCAGCTGGGAGCGTATGTGAAATTGCTGGAGCATTTACACTGCTGTTCCCCAAGATGGCATAAATGGCACAGTTCTGATGGTGCCTGGTGTTCCTGCACCCATGGAAGGGGCTGCAGCCAGTGCCTTCTCAGCCGTGGGAATTGGGTGTCAGAGGGTCAGGCTGCTGTGCCTGGCATCTCATCATCTCACTAATCTTGCCAAGATTGGTGTGTGAGCATCCAAATGCAATTTAATAAAACGGTCGCAGTAATTTGAGGGACACTTCCTTTCTGAAAATGAGTTCGTAGTGATTTATAGCAAAAGGAGAAGGTTGTTTGCAAGGGCTGAGACTGGCATTACAAGGTGTAATGACTTGAAACTTTAAGAAAAAGGGGTTGTGTAGGTTGGGAGATAAAAACGGTCTTAACAGTAAAGGGCCATTAGGCAGCGGAATGGGCTTTGCTATCTCACAAGCCGGAGTGGAGTATCGCTGGAGGTGTTTGTGTTAGATAAAATGCTGAGAGGGGGTGGATTGGGAGGCTGAGGTACGATTTGATGACTCACAGGACCTTTTCCCGTGCATTTTTTTGGAGTCGGAAACGTGTGGCACCCTAATTCATTTACTGCTCGTGTCTGCTCCGTGGGCTTGCTGAGTGTTCCCAGGCGTTCGTGTCCCTGCGTCCTTCACGCATCCGGAGCGCGCGTGGTCTGCGCAGCCCCCGGCCCTTCTTCAAGCAATGGCATGAGTAAACCCCAAATACAGTTGCAGGTCAAAAGCTTTGTCTCTGTTTCATCTGTGTCTGCTGGGGCTGGGGTCAGCAGGTGGGTCAGTGGCTCCTGGGGGACTGGCATTGAAACCTCCCGTCCTTGCTGCTCCTGGGGGACTTGGAGATGGAGTGTTTGAGCCAGCTGGCCATCTGGGAAAGCCATACGCAGAAAAGAGCTGGCAGATGGGACTCAGGCCCCCATTCCCTGTCCCTCTGTAGCAGCACTGTGCCAAGAAGGACCTTGTCCCTGCCACCTTCCAAGAGTCTGTCCTGCCTGTGTTGTCCTGTTGTGTTTACCATGATGTTTCTTACCATGTTACTTGGCTGTCTCTGAAACATTCTGAGTTAATTCCCAGGCTTTTTCCTCCTCCTTGTGATTGCTCTGATACAGCATGCGTCTGTCTTTTTACTGCACAAAAAAAAAATCCATTTAAGGGGAGAAGTTGGCTTAATTGCTAAAAAGAAGGATGGGATGTGAGTAGATGACCTTGCTGCTTCCTATCCTTGGCTTTAACTTGCAGAGACCTCTTAATTGCCAACTCTCAGATTTTCTATATTGGTATTTCCATTAATCATGGAAGGATTTTTATTTTATAATTTGAAATGTGTCGTAATATAATAAATGTAGGAGGAAATAAGCTTTATATTAAAAAGAAAATTATGGGTGTATTGTAGTGTTAAAGAGACCGTGCTAAGCCTTTTCGTGGTGTAAATTGAGTTGAGTTTGACTTTAAAAAACCTCTTTAACTTGCTGTTATATAACTGCTTCTCTCATTAATGCAGTATCTTGCTGTTACGTGGTTTTTATGGTCCCTTTTATTTTTTCAATGCATGAAATACCTGTCGCTGTGCTCCTCTGGAGTGGGTGAGTTCACAAATCACTGAGGCTTGAGCTTGAGACGTTGGTGGTGCTGGCCCTGTGTCAGAGGGCTTGAGGAAGGGACTTGTGTTGGGCATCCTGCTTTGCTGAAGGGGAAACTGAGGCAGTGGGGAGTGATGGAGCCAGGATGGGGGTGTGGACTCTCTCTCCCCCACTACATGAGGTTTTTTTTCGGCAACAGCAGGGCCTGCACTGGTTAAATTGTCTTTCTCCACGTGCAATGCATGTTGTAGATGAAGTGTTTCATGTTCCTTTTCCCATGCTGTGCCGGGGAAGGGATAGGGCTGGAGGGAGGAGGATTTCTGCTGTCGCTGCTCCTGAGCCCTGACAGCTGGTTTTCCCTTGGCACTGTGCATGACTCTTCTTCAGGAGGCACACGATTGAACTGACATTAATATTAATCCTGTTCTTCTAGACTACACTTGCAAAAGTGACTTTTGACACTTTCTAGTAATTAGGGAGAGAGTGGATGTGGTAAAAGACTCTTGTGAAGGAGAGAAGACAGGAACCTGAAAGGAGGGATAATCCTTCCAGAGCAAAGATGTAAATTACCAAAGTAGCTTTTACTGAGTTGAAAAACCCTCTATAACAAGCAGGAAGGCAGAGTGAGAGGTGTGAGGAGCCTTCACTCTGCCAGGGCTGTTGGTCACTGGCCTGGGGACTGCTTCCCAACCCAGGTTCCTGGCAGAGCTGAACCTAGCAGGGAATTGCTTTTGCTTTGGGCATGATGCAGTTTGGTGGCAGACAATGAAATGTGAGTGCTGGCTGTTCTTTGACCCTGGATAGCCATTTTTAATGGAGCTGTTTTCTGCTGTTTGAGTTTGTAAGAGCAGCATCAGATTAGATGTGTTTTGCATGAGGAGAGCTATTTGCTTTGATACAAGCTTGTTGCTCTGCTTGTATGTTTGGGGCCTCAGTTTGCTCTTAAAATTTGATGGAAGATGAAGTCTTTCTTTTGACGCTACTTCCAGCTCTTCTGTTTCATCTTCTCTTGTCTGAGCCTAGAAAGATTTCTATTTTCTTCCCCAGATTTTATTTATTTTTAGCTAACACTTCTCTTGAAGTTGTCTACTTTCTCCATGAATAAATGCTTTGGAAATGTCAAAAAAAGAAGTTTAGTATCACTGAGCAGTGCTGGAGATGCCAGAGCAAGTGGTGTCCCTCTGGCTATTGTCCCATCCTGGTGAATGAGTGAAGGTGCTGCAGAAGAGGCTCTTGCCTTGTGCAGTGCTCAGAGCATCCCTCAGGATCTGTCCCTTTGCAGTGGGACAGCCACGAGTGAAGCAATGGGCCTTGTGCTTTGCCTGTTGCAATGGAGGAAGGATGGGATGGGGATGTTGGTTGTACAATTTAAAAGTCAGCACTAAAAAACCAAATAAATCATTTTAGTTGTGTCCTTCTGCTATTACTGTTTTTGCTGGGGATAGAAAAGGGTAGAAATTGCAGGCAAATAGCACTGTTGCTTCCAAATTACTTTATGCAAATCACAAGCATATCCTCCTTGATGCACTCCATACATTGCTCTATTCACTGTAAATCCACAACCTCAAATCCTGTCTCCGTTTTCCACCTCCCACTCGATCTTTCCTGCCCTCACTGACTCCTCACTGCTGTGGGCAGACAGGGGACAGCAGGGCGAGGCTGGCATCGCTCTGCTCAGCACTGGCACGTCTGTGCTCGGGGTGTGTTGGAGCTGGAGGGGGCCACTGCTCAGCAAGCTGGGCTCTGCCTTGTCCACCCTTTCCTTTGGCCAAGCTGCTTGCTCAGGACAAATTCCAGAAATGCCATCAATTTGCCCAAACAGTAATTGCAGCCATAGTGATGCTTGGAGTTGGTTTCCTCTCCTAATGTGAATTGTCTACTTCTCCTGTGCCTCTCCAGGGACTGATCTGCAGGTCTGTATCCCAAAGGGCTCCACGTGCTGCTCGAGGAAGATGGAGGAGAAGTACCAGGCAGCCGCCCGCCTGAACATGGAGCAGCTGCTGCAGTCTGCCAGCATGGAGCTGAAATTCCTGGTCATCCAGAACGCTGCTGTCTTCCAAGGTGAGTGCTGGGGGTGCTCCAGTCACCTGCAGGAGGAGGCAGCATTTCTGCTCCTCTTCCTCAACTGGCAATTGGAAGTGCAAGTTTGCTTCTGTTTGCTTGTTTTCATGTGTTTGTAGATATAACATATGCTGGTTTATGATTAGTAATATACCTGGTTTGCTATAATGGTTGCTCTGCAGGGCTTGTCCTAAATATTCCTGCAGCTGTAAGAATGAATAGAAATGTAAAGGCTGAACTTCTTGAGGTGCAAATTAAACAAAAAAAAAACACCCCAAAAAATCCCACCTTTCCAAGAATTAAAATCTCTGTGCAAGTATTGTCTTGTCTCTGTCAGTCCCAAAATAAGGGCTGCAGTGAGGTGATCTGGTTGTCACCTCAGTGTAATGCTTGGTGAGATCTGCCTCAACTGTGAGTGTTGTTATTGGTATCCACTGCACAACAAAGTGGGTTATTCTGTGGGAAAGGTGGCAGAGGCTGCTGGTTCCCAAATGTGGTCCTTGGTGCCCCTTGGGGTATTTGAGTGCTTGGTGATCCTATTCTCTGCTGTCTGGGGCACCTCTCTTTCTAATAATAATATGATGGTTTTGTTTGTTTGCTTGGTTGTTTTTTTTTTTTTTTTTCAAAATGAATCTTTAGATAGATTTTTTTTTTATGTTGATACATACTACTTTGTGCCACTTAAATCTGCAATATTTTTTTAGGGCCTTATGGTTAATGTGCAGTGAAATGATTGCTTATGTGTTGAGTGCTGTCCTATTCAGGTTCCATCATTCTGCATTAATGGTGTTTTTGCCTGTATTTAAGAAAGAAGTCATGGGCAACCAAGCGGTTTTTCCTTCCTGATGATATTTTTGCAGAATAATTGATTTATTTTTGTTTATGCCTCACTAATAGCAAGACCCAAGACCTGCTGAAGCCTGTAAGATCAGGGCAGAGCTCTGTTCTGGGCCACAACTGACTGATGAAGTTTAATATGTTGTTTTTCTTAATGTAAGATCAAATTAATTGCTGAGGAGATAACAGCACGTTTTTTTCCCCCCAGTAATTCTTAATGCAGTTACCATTAAGATCCAATTCTAATAACCAGAATGGAGTAAAACTAATGAAAGATTGGTTTCCTAGGCATTGGAAATGTGGACCAGGTTCAGAGATGGTGAATAACCTGTGTGGAATACAAACTGTCTGCCTCCCTCCTTCCCATTTGACAGAAACTGCAACATTAGTTTTTATTGTGTGTGGGAATGAAGCCCTGTGGAACTGCAGGTTGTGCACAGCAGTTGGGTGCTCTGCGTCTGAACTTTCTGCCACTCTGCAGAGAGCTGAATCCTTTGCTTTGATTTTATTATCCCCCCCCTTTTTTTTTTTTTAACTGTTATTTCTACCCTGGCCCAAGGACCTGTGCAGGGGTTTTGAAGCTGAAATTATTCTGAGACGCTCTGGAATGTAGAATTGCCATTCTTGGTGGTGGGGAAGAAAAGCATTTAATTGAACAGCTTCTGACCATTTCTGCTTATTAAAGAAGTGTAAAGTGACTAAAAATTGTTTGCAATCCTTTTGCAGTGGAGGAATTCCTAGCTGGAGCCATTGAGGAGCTCCCTTTAATTATCTTGTATAAAGTGTTTTGGACTTGGAAGGACGATTCATTAGACTTTGAACACCATTTACTTTTGTTATCTTTAAAATTAGTCTGGAAGTTTGTAGAAGAACAGTTTTTAAAATAGGTTGATCTTTTGATTGCTGCTTGCTTAAGAGTATTTTGAAGGCTCCAATACCAGAGGCTGTTCCAGCTATAGAAATTGTTCAGGATGCCCCTGGCAGGGCACTCAGCTACTGGGGGGATGCTGGAGTGGTCAGGGAAGAGGAGCCCCAGTGGCCCCTGAGCATCTCTTGCAGGTCCTGGGGACAGATTCCCTGTGGCTTTGGGAGCTGGGAGTGCAGGGATGGGACAAGTGGAAGCAGTGCCAGCTCTGAGATGTGCTCTGGCAGGGAAGAGAGCTCTCAATGTGTTTTGCTTTGGGTCAGACCCCCAGTCTGGGGACCCAGTGCAGGGGATGGATAATTGCATCTCTCTTCAGGGAGGGGAAATGTGTTGGTATGGAAACACAGCTCAACCACTCATATTAAAAACACAAATGTGAAATCCTTCAGAGTTAATTTTAATATTTTTACCCTGACATCTAAAGGGACTGTTAGTCTGACAAGCAGAATCTCACCCAGATGTTATTATTTTGCACCAAATTTAATTTCTTTTTGCTGAAGCTAGAGCAGCATCTCTGCTGATAAAGATCAAGGGAAATTGTCTGGCATTTACAGGAAATCTCATCCAGGCCTATCTGTTACAATGTTCACTTAGCAAAGTTTATTAGATTATTAGTTTTAGACCCTTGGGCTTTTTCTTTATTGCAGTTAAGAAGGAAAAATCCCAACCAAAAAAATCCTCCCTTCACTAAATTTAAATGGTACAATTAGCTCCTGGTCCTATCTCACAGGCATTTTTTTAAAATTATGAAGATGATTTAAGTAGTGATTTAATCTTTTGGAAACTTGCTGTGTTTGACAGTGTTAAAATGGATTGTGGCTGCCTCGACTGCAGTTAAATCTTACTCCAGGATTTTTTTTGTGGGCAGTTTTTTTCATTTTCCCTTGGTGTATCCATGCTGGTACCTCCTGGCTGGGGCTCTCAGCTCTGAAGCTGGGATGAACCCCATCACCTCAGAACCGCTCAAGTGTCTTTTGTCATCTGACATTTAGGATTGTTAAGTGTTCTCATGCAAACTAACCAGTAGTTTGTGCAACTCAGCTGCTGGAGAGAACCATGAGAACCTTGCCTTTGGTTTGGTTTCTCCCCTCTTTTTCTTCTGATATTAGATATTTGCTTTTTTCAATGGGGGAATTTCTGGCACTGCCATTGTCTAGTCTTTTCCTACTGAAACAATGATAACAAAATCCCTCAATGAATTCTGCTGATTTCCTAAATTTTAAATCTAAACAGCTCAACTTTGTGAAAGGTAAACTTGAGCAGGAAAATACCAGTGTAGTTCTTCATCTCCCCTTCCCCTCACTAAAGAACTTTGTTCCATGGGGTTGGCTTGCGTGCATGTTTATCAGCCTGATTCCTCCTACTTCCCAAGCTTGGGAATTTGCTTTTGAATGCTCACTTAATTTCTTGCCCTGCATATTGGCCACATTGCTCTGTGGATAACAGAAAATTAAAGCTTTAGCAACTGCTCACTTGCAGCTTTTGTGGTACGTTCCTACGAGTTCTCTGTTCAAGGGAAAAAGTTACTTGAAAAAGTGGAAAGATGGAGACACAATTAAGCACAGAAGGACCTCTGGGAGCAGGGCAGCATCTGCACCCATTCTTTGTGTCAGATTTCCTGGTAATCTCCCCTTCCATCAAGTGAGAAGAGCAGGAACAGGAGAGCTGGCTGTGAGGGGCTGCTTCTGCACAGTGAGCTCCTGGGGAGAGCTGCTTTCAGTATTTTAAGTGATTGCTCAAATAAGTGAACAGCAGGATCTCGTGCTGCCTCTCTGCAGCCCCTTCTGTTGATGCCAGCCCCATCCTGGAGGGACTTTCCCACGCGCTGCAAACACGGAGCTGTTGGAGTGTGTCAGTGGCTCCGCTCTGCGCTCCCTGGCACTGGCGTAAATCGTGAGATACAAAATGTGGCTGTTCCTGACCCTGAGTCGAGCTGCCCCAGTGCTTGTGTGGGTGCAGCATTTGCTTCCATCCACTTCCCAAATAGCTCCTGTGGGGCTGCAGTGCTGCTGGAGCTTTGGGAATGTAGTGGCTGGTGGCAAGGTTAGAAATGCAGTAAACCAGACTGAAAAATTGCCTGGGATGCCGCAGTTGAGGCCCCCTTGGTGAAGACCTGGAGGGGTAAATGAAGACCTGGAGGGGTAAATGAAGACCTGGTCTGTTCCCTCAAAGGCAATAGCATCTTCCCTTCTGCAGATGGCAGCTGGAAAATAACAAAAGTTGTGTTGGGGGAAACTTGCAGGGGCTACGGAGATTTGAGGGGCTTTTGGGATGTGTGTTTCACAGTGGTTTTAGGAAGACCATAATAAATCAACACCAACAAACCTGTCTGTACATGTTTATTTTCTTATTCATGAGAGAATCCTGTTCCTTTCCTCCTCTGGATAGGGCCCTTGGTGGTTCTGGCAGAGCAGGTGCTGTGGGGAGGGGTGTCAATTCATCTCTCCTTTTGTGCTGTGGTAGGATAAAGGCAGAGCTGTAACTCTTAGTCCTACCAGGCAGCTCTGAAGGCTGTAAATCCTCCATTAGGCATAAATGCAGCCATTTTGGTTATTTATTGTTATTTACACTATCCATTCATATCTGTCAGGAATGAAGGCAGTTCTGACATTGCAAGCTTCTATCAGGTTATCCTTAATCAGTTTAGAGGCACCTAAGCCACAAATATATCAAATAGCCAATCCTAATGTTGGAGTCCTCTAAAGTATGACTGAATTATTTATTTTGTTATGATGAAAATGTCTGGGCTTTATTGGGTTTTCTTTGAAGAACTTGATTCTGCTTGAAGTCTGGAAGATAAAAGATTAGCGATTGTCTCTCCAAGTTTCTTATTCCAAATCCTTCAAGGCTTTTCATTTTTCACGAGCCTCTGTTACAATGTTAGAGTCAAGGTGAGGGAGCTGAGATTTCTTTTTATTCTATTAAAGAGGTTTAACTATATAAATTATTTTATCTTTACTAATTATGCCTTGCACAGGTAAATCCAAGATACAGGTAGCAATTAGGTGAGAAGAGATTGGGCTGTGTGGTGGGAGCTTTTGCATGTTAAGCACCAAGATGAGTCCACAGATACCAGCACTGCTTGTCTCTTATCATTTGGAATAGTTTAATACTCCAGGGTCTTTAAGCCAATTAAGTTTTGGTAATTCAGGAAGGTCTTTCAGGTGTTGGCAGTAGGAAGAGTCTTGGGTGGACTTCAGCACTGCGTTGTTGCCCTTGGTGTGTTGGGGAGGGAGGAGGTGATATGGGGCAAGTGGGAGAAGTCTCTAGCTTGGACAGTCAATAATTATTTCTGAGTGTGCAGGTCTTGGAGCTGAACCAGCTCTGCAGAGGGGAGATGTGACCAGCAGGTTACAGCTGTGCTGTGAGGATGGGCTTGGCTGTCTAACCAGTGTGCAGGGCTGCTCAGCTTTTCTAAACAGGAGGAAAGTGATTGCAATTAACTGAATAAATGTATAAAATGATGCTTAGCAGGACTTCAAAGTGTCTTGAGTGGGGTGGTCAGTTTAGTAGCTTCAGGTGAAAAGTGCATGTGAAAATGTCAACTCCTGCTTGTGGGCTTGTAAAATACTAAGCTGACATTTTAGAGTGGACTCAAAGAATGAATCCATTTCTTGGAAGAGAATATTAAAACTCTTATTAGACTTTACAAGTAAATAAGGTCAAGAAACAGATCTCTGTTATCATCTTATCATTCCTCTTCCTAATTAGTCCTCTGCTAACTGGAGTCTGGCTGGACCCTTTTGTGATGCACCTGTCTCCACTGTGGCCCTTCTCTGCAAAAGCTTTTTAATTTGTTGTTGCTTTAATATTATCTTTCTTTAATAACTTGAATTTAAAATAGGAATTGTCTCACTGGGTCAATTCAGGCTGGTGTTCTGCCTTTGGTGGGGCTTCCTGCCAGATGCTTTGGATGCACAAAGTTTGTAGTGGAAAACTATGGTGATACATTTACCAGGTCGAAAACGATGCTCTAAACCAATGATTATGGGTAGGTGGAAATAATGTCTGCATAATGAGAGATCTCTGGTTGTCAGAATTGGTCTAGGGAGGTAATGTTTCCTTTCAAATAACCAGAACTTATTGTTCATAAATCACAGTTAATCTGTTTATTACACCAGCACATGAAGCTGGAAGTCTGGAGTGTGCCATAATGCTTAGCTTTAGGAGCAGAGCTGTAATAGTAGCAGCAATTTCAAATGATTTGAAATTGGGGGATCAGCAAAATGCAGGAGATTGTGGAGGCTCTGGGCATTAAAAATGACTGCTGAGGATTGATGAGTTTCTTTAACAAATTGTAAAATCCATCATGCAGGAGTTAGGGCATGAAACTGCCCTCCTGAGCCACATAAACCACGGCTTTGGAAGAATTGTATGACAGTGCATGCTACTGGGAAGGAGTATTTTGAAAGATGTTTGGTTTTGCTTTTGTTTCTTCCTCTCATTGCCTGAAGTTTCACTGCCAGCACAGCACTGGCATGCAGCTCTGGGGGTGCTGGATGGGTCCTCCCTCAGAGGAGCCTCTCAGTGCCTCTCACAGTGCTGAGCCTGAGGTGTGGCCTGGGCTCCCCCTCTCCTGCCTCATCCAGTACCACAGTGGTCCCATTTCTCACGATTTCCCAAAATCCTGCTGCATCTTGGACAGCTTTTCTGATAGCTGGAGAGCTTGGCATGTGTCTCTGGGGTGTCTCCTTGCAGGAGGGACCTCGTTGGCTTTGGCTCCTGTTTCCCTGCATCCTCCCTTGAGCTCTGCAGTGCATCCCCACACCGATGGCCTCCTGTGCTCCCACCTGCATTTCCATGCATCTGTTTGTTGACTGCTGCAGGAAGATTCTGTGTTATATGCCCTTTGCAGAGAGTTGGCAGCCACCCTCTGGCATGTCCACAGAGCAGTAAATTGTGTGGTGGGAGATATCCCTGCCCCCCCAGCCCTTGCTTTTGGGCCTTGCTTTTCATGGCTTGAGGGGTGCAGCAGTGGGGAGCTGTGTGTGGCTGAGATCCCTCCCTGTGTCGTGCCTCTGTTTCTGCCCTGCAATTAAACACAGCTGATGTCCTTCCCCTCGTTGGTGAAATGAGGCTTGGAGGTTAATAAGGGGCATTTTGTAACTGCCTGCGTGCTGCTTCAGCAGTTCTTGAGCATGGCACTTGGTGTCTGGGCTTAGGGCCCCCAGTTCAGAGTGTGTGGAGGAGCTCCTGGATGCTTGTGCCTGTCCCCTGCAGCTCTGCTGCTTTTCTGCTGTGGAAGGGGATGGTGCTTTCCTGCTTCTGGGGGGTGAGCGAGGAATTGGCTGTGTGCCCCTGGGGCTGCTCCCTGGCATTAATGCTGCAGCCCCACAGGGGATGTAGGCCTTCTGGGTGGGGAGGTGTCTGGGCTGGGCTCTGCAGGAGGATCACGGCCTTGCTGGGGTACCTGTGGCACTTCCTGCAGCTTCTCCACGTCTGTGTGGTGGTGCTGCCTCTGTCCCATCTGCTCTGAGCACAAAGCTCTGCCTGCACTCCTTGTCTGAGCTGTGAGACAGCAGGGAGCGAGGGCTCCCTGTTCCTCCATGTCTCTGCTTCCACAAGTGGGCTGTTTTCTGTAATTACCTTCTGAGCTCCAAGTTATCATCTTTTGATAGTTCAAGTACTAACGTTCTTTAAATGCCTCCCAACGCTATAAAGCAGTCAAAAGACATCTCTTTAGCTTGCAGTAAGGTGATATAAATGTCATGTTACCCTTGAATGTGGTATTTATAGAACTGCTTGGTGCTGTTGAATATTTGTGTTTTATCCTTTGTAGTTCCAGTACAGAAATGGGCACAGCAGCATCTTCCATCACTTGTCCTGAAAGGATATATAGAGGCATTCTCATCCTGCAAAGTGCTTAAAATGCAAACAAGAGCTAGTTTGCATTTGCTGGGGAGGAAAGGGGGAAGGAAGCCAGCACCCAGCAGTAAAGACAGGGGCTGTCTCTGTAACGAAAACATTTTGCTAGATTGTCATCTGCTTCACTTTTAAAGCAGCAATAAGATATAGCGATAAAATGGCCAATGGTGCATTTCATCTGAGGGAAATGAACTCTTGCTGAGCCAATTAAACTGTCAATACACTGTGGTTTCACGTTCCCCTGAGCAGACTGGGTCACCTCAGGTGTGTTAGTCACTCTGACTTCACCACTGATGTGAAATCAATTTTAGCAATTTATAATCTTTCATTCTACTGTGAAAGTATATTAATCTGTGAAAAACACCACTCAGACAGTGAGGACAGATGACAGCTTTCCTCACGAGTGTGTGTGGCTGGGAGTGCCTCTTATATTATCTGGTGCATGCAAAAGTGTAACTTTTGGACACTCTGGAGGCACTGACAATCCAGTTTTCAAGCATGGGGCTTTATACTTAAAATGTTCAAAAAATCATAGCAGTGCCTTGGTCAAACTTTCCACTACTCATGTGAAATTGAGTAGTTTGAAATTGGATTTATTCCCTCAGCCCAGAAGAGGCAGAGCTCTCCACATTGCTTTTGGTATCAAAGAAGTGCTTGTGGCAGATTTGTTTCTACTGCTCATTAGAAAGTAAAGCAGATACTCCTGGCATGGATGGTGGAGAGGGATCTTCTGTGTTTGTTTCTGTGGCAGCAGTATGTTTGAGTTTAGGTTTTTTATCCTGCAGCTGTGAAGGGGATGCAGGCTGGACTGTGGAAAGCAGAGTGCCTGGAAAAGTCCTTTCCATCCAGGTACACTGGGATGCAGTACCTGGTTCTGTGTCTGCTTGCAGCCCTCAGAGTGCAGCTGTCATGGGAGTCATGGAATCATTTAGGTTGGAAAACACCTTTAAATTCATTGAATGCAGCCCTTAACCCAGCACTGCCAAGCCCACCACTAACCCTTGTCCCCAGGTGCCACATCCACGTGGTTTTTGAACACTTCCTGAGAGAGTGTTAGATGGAATCTGTGATTGCTGTGGTGTGCACAGTGCCTGGGCTTATTTAGGTGTTTTTGAAGGATGCTGGACTGTGTCCTGTGTCACACTGGCTGGTCAGAGAAGCACATCTGGGTTTGTGTGTGGCAGCCAGGGATGCACAGGAGACAAGTGACAATTCTGATGTGTGAAAGTAAAGCCTTGTCCATTAAGTATTGCATTAAGGAATTAATGCATCTTCTATGACAGATTAAATGCAGGAAGCACTGTATGTTTAATCTGTTACTATTAAAAAAAAAACCCAAAACTTAATTGGAAAAAAATTATCTGAATGTGTGCTTGGGAGAAAAAAATCACAAACCTGTTGGTTAGCAAGTGAAGATTAAAAAAACCAACCCTCTGAGACAAGGCAAAACAAAGAGCAGTGTAGATCAATTGGAAATTAATTATTTTGCTGATTAGCTCTTCTCAGATTTGTCATCTTCAAGTAAAAAATTCTGTGACTGAGTGTCATAAACAAACAATTTTAAAAGCAGTAGAGAACGGTAAGACTGCCTCTAGGATTACAGCTCACAGCTTTGGAATTCACTCCTTTTGAAGGAAATTGATGAGTGACAGATTGCAGTAATGCAGTGTATTTGTGTTGGTCAAATTCCTATTATGATCACAGTGAAAAATGATGTTCCTTTTTCTAAGGAAAGGAAATTAAATAGGCCTAGTAATCCATGTAAGGAGATTGGTTTACATTAAAAGGAGGAAGGAATGTTAAGACTAATCAGATCAATGCATGCTCTCTAATCTATCTCATTAAAAAATAAAATCAGATTGCTACTGAATTTCTGAGGAATTATATTGAAATGACACACATACTTTTACTGCCTTTTAATTATGAAATTATTTCAATCTGCTTGAGTCTGCCATGTAAGTGGGCTATCAATTGTTCTTGAATATTGACTCATAAGTTCAAAATAGTTCTTTAAATGGAAGAAAACAGCATTCCTGGTCCTTCAGCTGAGAATGCCAGCCTAGATTGTGACAGGGTTTGAGCTACCATTGGTACTGTGGAAATCTGTGCTCATTGATTGGTGCACAACTTCCCTCTGGACGAGGCTTTTAAGGTTGTTTTTTATGCTGTCAGGGGAATGCTTGATGTGCAATGTCTGGCTGCACAGCCATGATCCACCTCCTTATGAGACCTGTGGGAATGGTCATGTACTCGGTGAGAGCTGCGTGGTGGCCTGAGAAGGATTGTCACATGTGACATAAGGCATTGATAAGGCATTGTCCCGCCTCAGAGGGGCTGGTGGGTGGCTCTGCAGCTGAGCCTCCTCTTGTGCAGGTAAGACATTAAAAAAAAAAAGTGTTGTCTAAAGAAAAAAATGACAAGAAGAGTGCTGAATCTCTTGCACAGCATTTCTGCTTCCAGCAAACACTTCAGTCACAAGGAGCTGATCTCTGTTAATATGTCAGTAAGACACATTGAAAATTTGGACTTTTTTTTGGCTGAGGAAACACAGGAGCCCAGCAGTGGATAGTGGATAGTTCTGCTCAGCTTCTTGTGGAGCCAGGGTGATGACTGGTGACCTTTCTGTCTTTGCAAAGAGCTGTGTGTGCTGCTTGGAGGCAGGATGGTGTTTGACCAGGCTGGCCCTGCCAAAGCACTGCCATGGGCAGCGGTGTGAGGTGACCCGTTACAGTAAAAATGCAGCAGACCCCGACTCAGGGAAGAAATGATGTCTGGCTCCAGATCAGAAGGCTGAAGGATAGCTTTATTAAAACTATACTATATTACATTAATATACTATTTAAAGAGATGCTATCCTATTCTACATACTTACTTCTTACCTACCTAACTACTCACAAACTTGTGACTCTGTGCTGAGAGCCCGAGCCACAGCTGGACCCAATTGGTCACTGAACCCAAACAACCTTCACCAGAGTCCAATCAAGCAATCACCTCAGGTAAATAATCTCCATACCACATTCCACATGGGGAAAACAGAGGAGCAGAGATAAAGATTTTCTCTTCTTCTCTCTGTGCTTCTTCTGAGAGACTGAATGATGTCTCTCTGTCCAGAGAATGTGAATGTCACAACCTGTGGCTGTCCCAGCTTCAGCAGAGAGCTGGTTTTGGGGAGATCAGGGAGACAGAGGTGGTGACTGTTGCCTGTGGTCCAGCAGGAGGATGGTGTGGCTGCTTTGTGAGCTGTGTGCTGGACTTCACCCTCTGTAGAAATGAGGGACAGCAGGAGGGGGATGCCTGGGCTGCTTGGGGCATGGCTTGAAAGCTGGCAAGCTCTGCAGGAACAGCCCAACACCTCCTGGCTTGCTGTGGGTTCACACCTGCCCAGCCTTGCTGGGTTCCTCTGGGAGTGGGACCCAGGATGGGGCTGAGGTGCTCCTGGCAGCTGGCACAGAGGAGAAGCCACCCACTGCAGGGACCAGGAGGTCACACTCCTACTGCAGCTCCTGTGAGGCTGCAGTGCTGTAATCAATGGAGTGCCTGCATTTAGAGGGGTAACCTTGAAAAGGGGGAAAGATCTGCCTTGAAGAGCACTGATGGAGCCTTCATGGTCCTTGGGAATGAGCTTTGTGATTTCTGAAGAAAGACTAAAGGTATTTTTCCATACTGAGCAGCTCTTCTGTGCTTGTTGAAAGATGGCACTTACATGTTGGAATTTGCAGCAGCATTAAAGCTGGAGGTGATAAGCTACTTTTCCCCCTTTCTTGCTTTGTTCATAGGTTGTTTGTTTAGATAATGGCCTGGAAATTATATTGGTAACCTTGTACATCACATTTTGCTACCAGTGAGGAGTAAACAGTGCATTTGACATTTGAAGAAATGGTTCATTTTCTAAGGGATGTGATTCAGAATCTGCTTCTTAAACTAATGGACAGTATAATGCTATTTTTTTACTAAGTTGCATAGATTTTTACCTTGAAGATGCTCTATAAAGTGCACTGCATTACCAGTGTTAAATAAAAGCAAATGCTTCACATGAAATGAGAAGGCAGTGTTTGAACTGGAGAGAGGTTGAAACCCATTTCTTTGTCTGGCTTGTGATGCTTCACTGTGACATAACCATGAAAAATAATTAAACTCACTAGTAAGTAAATATTTGGTCCTGAAATGCATCTTGAAGATACAGAGCTGGAAGAAAGTAACCTCTCCAGATGCATGTTGATCCTCCTGGATTTGTTTGACACCAACAGAAAACTGCATCAGAAGGACATCACTGAGGGTGAAAAGTTTTTAAAGATTATGAACAAACCAGGCAATCTCTGCAACCTCAATTTGGTTTCTTGTGCACTGGAATACAGCCTTTAATTATAGCTTCATGTGTTTTCCCACAAGCTTCTTCCCTTGTGTAAAGGCACTGAATGGGTGTCCCTTAATGAGTTGCTTTCGCTCTCCTTGTTGTTTGATGTCTATTTTTGAATACTTTTAAAATGACATCTAAAGATAGAATTCTTCAAAATTTTCAATTGCATGTGAATACTTTATTTTCGTGCTGCTTCATAATGCTCAACACTGAGCAGAAGCACATTTCTTTCACAGGTAGAAAAACTAAAATTCAGAAGGACACCAATGAAGACCTTTTAAGTTTGTGTTCACTGTAGTTTAACAATAAATATTCAGGTTCTAGGTCTTGGGCTTGGGTTCAGCTTCTTTGGTTAAAGCTAATTTTTACACCACACACCTTTGGTCCTCTGAAATTGGCAAGGCAAAGAGCTGGAGGAGCAGTGTCCAGCTTTGAGTGCTTCCACTTGGTCTTCAAGTTAATAAAAAGAAATATTAATGCAACAGGCCCTGGGCTCTCAAAAAGCATGAGCTTTCATGGTTGTAAATATAAAAAAAAATTCAACTCTTATTCTATCTCCCACTCTCAAGACAAAAATGATTTGGATCTGAGTATGTTCCTGCAGATACAGCAAAAACGCACCAACTTGACCACACCCTCAAATTGTCACCAAAAAGTTAATGTTTATACAGACTTGAACAAAATCCTGTCAAAAGCTGAGTTCTGTTTCAAAGTCTGGGAAATGCTTTAGCTGATTAAAGAAAAGGTCAGCAGGATTTCTTACTGTAGGCAAAAAAGAAAAGATAAATCTTTCTTCTCTGCCTTGTTCTTAGAAGCAGCTGAACCGTTTTGGCTGAAATTAAAATTTGCCTGAAGCAGACAAAAGGCACATGAAGTTGCAGTCCAGATGGCTAGAGTTTGGCAAAATTATAGGTAAGTAGGAATAGGTCTAAAGATCAGAATCATTAGGCAACTGTAATAAGCAGGGCTACCAGCTCTTCCTGTAATCAGTTATGATATTTAATCTAAATGTCTCTTGCAGAAAGCTCTTATGCTGTTCTGAAGTGTGATCATTCATTCAGAGATTTGGAAGGGACTCAAAGATGCAGTTAAAGTGAGTTTGCTTGTGGAATGTGAGAGGGTTTTTTATCCTCTGGATATAGGATGTAGGGAATGTGTCCCTTCCTCTCATCTGCATCAGTGTGAGCTGTACCTGCTGTGGCCATGTAGACCTCAGATGGCTGTGATGTTGTTTCATTCATCCTGTAATCAGTCTGTGTAATAGATGAACAAAACAAACCTTGATCATAAGCAAATCTTTCATAAGTTTGAGTTTATTTGTTATTTGCTGATGCATTTGTAAAGAAAAGTTTTGTTCCAGTCTTGTAAATGGCTCTGCCTCTTTTTTCATTTGTGTTTGTGATGCTGCAGGAGTCAGTGTAAGCAAATTAAGGCATGTGTGGATATTTTTCCATTCTGTATAATTTTCTAAACCCTTTGGGGGCTAACCCAGCAAGGGAACTTAGTTTATGGGCTGAAAAATGATCACCTGTTCAAGGACTTGACTCTAAACACTATGAATGTGCCAGAAAATGTTTAGAATTCCTTAGTGTGCTCAGAGGAGAGGAGAAATGGAGGAAGAAAAGAAAGAAAAGATGTGAATTTATCTGTAACAGGAGCTGCAGAGAAGATGCTGCAGTAGCCCAAGTGGAGCCTCATGTCACCCTTTTGTGGAGAAAGCACTGCTCAGTTCTGTCAGTAATGTTGATGTTTGTGGTTCATGGAACGATAAAAAGTGTAAGGACCCCCAGCAGGCTGGAGCAAAGCTTCATTTGGAGCAGGTGGCCCAGGGGAGTCACTATTCACTAATTCACTATCCTCTGAGGGATTTAAAAATCATGTAGGTCTGGTGCTTGGGGACATGGTTTAGTGGTGGACTTGTCATTGCTGGCTCAGCAGTTGGACTTGATCTTCAAAGGGCTTTTCCAGCCTAAATATTTCTGTGATTTTTAAGCAATACCAAAATGCTGAGTTGCTTTGGGTAAGAGGCAGTCTGCCCTGTTTATACACATTTTGGTACTACTGGCTATCAGCTACAACAAGTGATGAAATTGGTGGTGACTGAGCCCTTGGATCTTTAGGGCTGTAAAACTCCCGTGGAAATGGGGTTGGTGTCTTGCACCTTCAATGCCCGTCTGTCCCAGCCCTCCTGGGGATGCAGAGATAGATCTCCTTTTGTGTTTTTGTAGAGGTCTGTGAGTGCACATAACTCACTGTGATGTATTTGCAGGCTTCAGGAAGGGTGTTTGTGCTCGTACTGGAGCTGAGGTCGCAGTAAAACAGCAGCAGCTGAGCTCAGGGGTGACAGGGGACAGAAATCAGGACTCCCACGTGTTTTTTCTGAAGATGACCCCCTGCCTTGTCTTGGGTGAGCACTGAGGGGAGGCTTCAGGGGTCCCTCTGAGAGACAAGCAGAGTTAACACAGCACTTGCCTTCATCCTCTCTACAGACAGCTGTAATTTTGGGTTGCCACCTCTGCATGCAGAAGTGTCAAAGAAGGAATTTAAGGCTGGCTGAGCACTGAGGATCAAGCCTTGCCACTCTGCTCTCCTCTGGGCTTTGCATGCCCCTTCTTCTGAACAGCATGCAGCTTTTCAGCCCGCTCTCAAGGCATAGGCATTTGGTTTGGTGCTCCTTATATTTAATTCTTGTTGGCTTTTCTAACCAGCCAGTGGCTGACACTGCTTGGCTCCCGGGCCCCCTCCCACTGTCTTCCTCTCCCGGAGTGAGATGGTTGAGGAGGTCATGCAGTATTAATAGGGAAGCAGATCTCTGATTTTGTTTCTGCTTATGGACTCTGACATTTCTGACGTTTTCTGAAGTGTAAAATGTTTCTGAGAAAACAACAACTTGGCTTTTACTGAAAAATTAATCATGTTGGCACTTTGCCTGTTGTGGTGGGCTTCTGTCAGAGAACATAAGGGGGCAAGGGTGAGGTGTGGAAGGACAGCAGGAACATTAGGCAGAGGAAATCTGCATTAAGCTAAAAAGATCTAATTAAGGATGGATTATAAGGGAGCAATGGAAACTCTTCAGAAGGCATAACCTTGTGTGCACTTAAGAGTACAGAGCTAATACACATCTGAGTTTATTTGCTTCATAAATTTGTTTTTTCTCTAATTACAGATATCAGGCTGTGACTTTCTCTGCTCTTCTGTGATATTCTGTGTCTCTGTTCCCCTCCATGCAGAGACACACCATCTACAGCTCCTCGTGTGCTGCCCTGGGGAACATGTGGGAGTAAAATGGGGAAAACCAGCTGGGTTTGGTGCATGCATGCACTTTGTAAGAGTTAGAGATCCAGTAAAAAGCACAAGAGCAGGCAAAATACCAAAGGGCTGTGCTGTTAATCCTTTGTGACCTTTTCAGTGTTGGTTTTCCTTTTGTCCTTTAAAAGGAAGGGATCATCAGGGAGCTTCGCAGTAGGACTAAGGAAAGGATAATTCAAGTTCTTGCTGAAATCTGGGATTAGGGACAGCTTGTCCACATGAATTGCCATGAGGTAGCACTGGCTTATAAATACACACACAAGTGTTTCCACCTAGCCCCTATATAGGACAGTGGTGGTGGTGTCTGGTCTTGCTTTTCTCTGAGGTTTGCAGTCCAGGTGTAAACAGGTGACAGCAGTTGAGTATGGACAAAAGAGGGGATGTGAAGAAACAGGTGTGTATTGATGAGCATGCAAAAAGCCTTGGTCTCAGCATCACGGCAAAAACCAAAAAAAGGGTGGGAAGGAAGAGCCTGAAGGTATAGAAATACATAGCTTTTCCCATGGTTCTGGTAGCCTTTCAGGTGTAGTGGAGCATGGGAGAGAAGTTTGTCAGACAGTATATTCAAATTGCCATTTTATTTCTTCAAGTGGTCTTCAAGAAGAAATGGAGATAAAATATGGGCTGATAATATGAACAGAAAAAAAGGAATAGTTATTGTACTTGGAGCTTGCTTGGCCATTAGCATTCTATTAATTTTCCCTCTGCTTCTAATCATATGAGGAACACTGGATACACTTAAAAGGATGCATGTCATCAAAATGGTATCTGACAACAGTCTCTTCACTGCTTATGATGCTTTTGATTGTTAATGTAGATAAAATGTAAATGATCAGAATATAAAAACTCCCTTTTGTCTTTCTAATGTTTTCATCTGCCTATTAAACAAATTACATGGGAAAGTGATAGTCTGTTATTTAGTACAGTGGTGTCACCCAGATACTTTGAAAAGCTTAATGGTATAGAATGAAGTGTCCTTGGTTTGTGTATTTTCCTAATAGTAATGAATGACATTCTAGGCTAAAGTCATACTTGCTCCTTCAAAATGCAGTTGCCTTGTCCTTACTAGATAATTCTAGTTTTAATGCATTGTGGTACTGTCTTAGAGAGTTTTATGTCAGGATTTTAATAAGAACAGGTGTAGAGCCGAGTTGAACTCTTTCCAAAACCCTCTGCAGGCAGCAGTTCAGAAATAAAGAGCAGAGCACTTCACTGGAGACTGGGGTCTCCAAAAAGGGCAGCTTTGGCACCAACACGAGCAGCTGTGAGGCTGGTGCTTGGTCAGGGCTGAGGGCAGGGCTGGTCTGGTGTCCCCACGGGCCAGCTGGAAGGGAAGACCCTGCACAGGTACCTCCAGTGGATGTGGAATGGGCTGGAGCTGTGAGTGGGGGCTGTTTGTTTCCCTGAGCAGTGTGGTAAACCTTGGTCATCCATGTCCTGCTGCTGGCATGTCACTGCATCAGGACATTTGATGGGCATTTGTGGCTGCCCTGGGGCACTCCCAGCCTGGCACTGAGGTGGCTGTGCTGCAGGTCACCCAGGACCAGTGGGGAGTAGCAGCATAGCCAATGGTGAGGAGGCAGTCCTGAGGTTTCCTTGCACAGAAAAGTGCCAGATGCCTCAAACTTGAAACTACTGACTCAAAAGTCAGCTCCCTGTCGCCCACGAGGCTTGATTTGCCCTTCTTGATGCAGTAATGTCGCACACAGGTCCCTAAAGAATGCATGTTTTCTTTAAGGAAAAAGCAGTACCATCTGCTGTTGCATCATAATCAGTCTTGTGCAGTTATAACTGGGAGATGGAAGGTCACTTCTTTTGATTTCATTTGGTTCCATCTTTCAGTTAAACTGCAGAGGTGTCCCTGGGTGTATGGGGCAGCTTTTTGTATTCCCTTTCCATTTCAGTGGGGGTTACATCCAAATGGAGCAAAGCATTTGCCATCCACCCTCTGCAGACCTCAACATTTCACACTTCCAAGCTGGAGTCTTCCTTGGAGAGCCGTGCTGGCCTAGATGAGCAATAACTGCGAGGATTATCTTCCCTTTGAGGTTTAGGGTGTGTGGGGCCTGTGGGATCCTGCTTTGTGTTGCCACAAGTTGCAGATGGTTGGAGGAGAGGCCGGTCTTCAGCTGTAGGGATGGACTGGTCGCTGCTTTGCAGGGAGGGAAACTTTTGGGGTGGCCTCTGGTTATTTCCTCAGTAGGTCCCAGCTCTTGGGGGCTTATCTGAAAGCTAAACAAGGATCTCTCCTTGACCTGTCACGATGAACACACACTGCTGATTGCTACGTTGGAGAAAAGCAATTTTTCATAGTATTCTACACTGCAAGTATTTTTTTTAAGTACTATTTTGCTTTCCTGTAAAATGAGGTGAGCAATTGTTCTGTATTGACAGCTGGCTTGTAAATCAGGCACTCACTTGCCAGATGAGAATGTGGAAATGCCTTATAAGCACTTTCATGTTTTGTGATCGTTTTAATTCCAGAATATTTAGAACCTCTTTGCATTGGTGCAAAGTAAAATAAAACATGGTCCCTGACAGGTGCCAAGACAAGCATGGGAGGAATCTCTCCTCTGAGAGTCTGAGAAAGGGATTTGCAGAGGAACTGCTGCAGCCGCCAGGGAAGGAGCAGCATTGGCTTTTGGATGTTAATTTCATTGTTTAAGGTCAGATTATGTTGATCTAAATCATGCAACTCATTCCATCAACAAGCAAGACTATTTACATAGCAGAGGGAATTTAAGTGCTGCTTCTCCTGCATCTCTCCCTGGTTTTATATTTAGGTTGCACCTGAAAAAATAGTGTCCATGCTAGGAGTGAGTTTATTATGCTTACCTTGTTGGAGAGGTGTTGAGCTGGGTATTTCCCTTATGGCAATTTACTTTTTATTGGTGTTTTTATGGCCCTTGCTGTGGTTGCCATTCATCTTATTTGACTTCAGAGCTGGTTTTCCAGTTGCTCTGTTTCTTTTACTGTGAAATTAAGCAGCTTCTTCTCCACATACAGAATTGCTTTCCTTTGACCTCCCTCCCCTGCTTGCCAAATTCCTACCCAGAGTTAATTTTGATGTCTTTGTAAATATTTTCAGTGCATAATGCAGCAATAGTAGCACTGTGTAGAGAATCCAGGAAAAAAAAATCAATTTGAGAACTGGGCAGAAAAAAATGCCTGCTAGCTAAAAACATTGGTTTCAGAAAATACCCCAAATATCTCAGCTTTCATTTTCCATAAGCCCAAGCTGTTGCCTTTCAGCTACCATGAACCAAGGAGGTTTGTGGATGGGTACCTGACTCATGAACAGTTTTCCACAGGATATCCAGCGGAGGGTTTCCATGGGAAAGGCTGAGCCTTGTGCATATTTATTGTTTTCCCTTCTTGCTTTATTGCAGGGCACCCTCTGGAAGTGGTGTGAAGGGGACAATAGTCCCAACAGGCAGTGGCACAGCAGTGGTGCCCTCTGATTGCTCTTGCCTTGGGGGTCAAAAGCAGGTGCCAGGACACTGGTGTGACTTTCAAGGGGGTTTGTGGCTTTGTGCAAGACCAGCAGCATGTCAGAGGTTTGCTTGTGGCAAAAATCTGGCTGTCAAAGAGGGGACCTGAAGAGGGATGGGGACAGGACCATGTTCATTTGTTGTGGTGCTGCAGCCAGGGGTCTGTTGGCATGCACAGGGTCAGCAGCTGCCCTGATGCATGAAAATGGACATGTTCATTCTAAAGCATACTGAGCAATTTAAATTTTGAATTTTTTTTCTCCTCTCTTTGCCTCTTCCCTCTTTGCCTCCATGCAGAGCTCAGCACTGGTCCTGAAAGGAGCTCACTTTTCCCTTCATTTTTACATTGCTCTCAAACTTGCCCTGTGGTTTGAGCACCTCTGACTCTAAAAACCACAAACATTTCTCTCTCTGCTGCAACTGTTCTGTCTCTTCCTGACAAGACTGGGTCCTTTCTACAACCTGGTGAAATATTAAATGAAGAATCTTAGGAGTTTTAAAGTTTGTCTCAAGCTCTGCTCTGTGCTAGGAGTAGGGTCCATGACCAGATCTTCCACAGTCCTCAGATAAACTTGCATTGGGGGATGAATGGAGATAAGCTGATAGGATCTGATCCTTTAGTAAAGTGATGATTACAGTGCAGTAGACTTTTCAATTAATAGAAATCTTCCTTTGTTTTCGTGTTCTAGTTAGAACAGTCTTCTTTTCTTGATGCCTGCTTCTGTATTTCCCTTCCTTTCCCCAGAAAGGAGAAGGGGAATAAATACCCCACAAAATTTTGAAGCAGTAGTTCAGATTGGTTTCTTTTATCAAGGCATTCCCATCCCTCTGGGTGGGAATTTCCTTGCATTTCAAAACTACCAAAGGAAAGCATCAGCCTTGAGCAGGAGAGGTGTGGCAGGAGATCTTGCTCCAGGAATTGGTTTTCCCATGACAAGCTGGTCACCTGCCCATGCCTGCGTTGCTGGAGCTGCTCTGCTCTGTGGAGGGTGATGACATTTTCTTGCCTGTCTGGATTTCCAGATAGATGAAATGTTAAAGGGAGCTAAGCCAGCATTCTGCTCCTGAGAGCCAGGACTGGGATTTTTGTCTCAGTTGAGGCTGTTTTCTCTGGGATTGTCTTTCTGCTGGAGCCTGCTAAGTGTTTAATAGGTGCACCAGCTTCTGGGATTACAAGCACTTTACTGAAACCCCCGATTTGTGTACTGATATTCCCCACGGGAAAGCAATGCTCAAGTGTTAAGAGACTGGATTCTGTTTCACCCACCTCATATTATTGCTACAAATCATATTATTTTAATGGAACAGGGATCCATGTATTAGAGAATCTGTTGTGTTGGCAAAAAAATTAAAGATGCATAGGAATTGTGACCATGTTGCAATAATTGCCTCAGTGGTAACATTAATGCTTTTTCACTTCACTTGCTCCTTGTTGATTGAACAACCCTTTTCTGTAGGCTATAAATCTCAATGGCTCTACTAATAAAGAACTAAATAGTCTAATAATGTTTCCAAATGTAGCATGGCTTCACTGTTTTAGGCGAGTGCAATCTTTTGTCCAAACCCCAGTCCAGTCTGGGGGGTGTGACTGGGTCGTAGCTTCACAGTGACTTACAGCAATGTCTTTGTTACTGAGCTCCTTCTGTGGGAGACAGGTTCAGAGTTTAAAAAGTGATGTAGTTACCAACAATAGAGAGCTTTTAATCATTTGAAATGGGAGATCAAGAACCCCAGTGAATTACATCTGGTGATAGTGCCCTTCTTGCCATGTGTCCAGTGCAAATAATGAAATGCTGCAATACATTCATGGCAGGTGTTTGAAACCTGTGGTTTTAAGGTCTGAAGTTCTGTTTTGCATCACCACAAGAGCAGTTTCACCACTCATTGCTCTGTTTGGGTGGATGGTGCTGCAGGCAGAAGCACCTGGTTTGGGTGGTGGAAGCTTGGGTAGGGTGGGTTTAGGGCAGGAGAGCCCTGGGCATGCAGGGAACTGAGATTTTGTCAGTCTTGTGCCCTCCTTCAAAGTAGAAAATAGAAGCTTCTTCTGAGCAGGTATGCCATCTGCCTGAGCCCTTGCTGGAGAGGTGCTTTTTTTCTGGAAATGTTGGTTATTCAGATTAGTGAGAAGAAACATTTAAAGTGTTCTTAACTGCAGTTTAAGATTTTATGAATGGCTTTTCTTGCAGCTATAGTTGAAGCAAAGCCCCAAAGTGTTAGATGGTGCTTTTTAGCTGTCACTTGAAGGGATCAGCAAGTGTTTAGTCATTTGGAATTGCCAGGTTTGTCAGATTGCTAAGGGATAGCTTCCTGGGGAGTCAGAGAAATGAGACACTTGAACACACAGCTCTGGGTGCCATTTGTTTTCAACTCCAGTTGGCGTCATCGCCCAGGAGCACTAAATACAGCGATATCTTTGGATTTCTTTAGGGGGTGGTGTCTGTCTAGAGCTTAAGTGTTTGCCAGTCCAGCCACATACTAGATATGCCACAGGAAATCAGCAGGAACTCGCAGTGCTGGAGCTTGGCATTAGCAGGGTGATGCTGCTCCCACAGCACTCTTCTGCAGATTCAGCAAGACCTTTCTTTGATGAAGTCACTTTGCTGTCTGTGACTTTAGGCTGGCATAAATTATTGTTGCTGAGTCAAGAATGCAGTGACCCTAAATAAAGCCTCTTGTAGAAAACACCCTGGTCTTTTAGCCCAGCAAAAAAGGTGTCTCTTCTGTAGCAGGTGCTGCCTCTTCTGAAGCTTCATTCTGCAGCCCTTCTTGCACATCTGCTGCTCCCTGGGCTGGGGGCTGTGGTCTGTGCAAATTCCCTCCTTCCAGAATTAGTGCTGCACCTGCTGTGGAGCAGAAATCCTGGGCAGGTATGCAAAAACCTGTCTTATGTGGGGACTTGGGTAAACGGAATTATTTTCAGACATGTTTTCATGTGCGATGAAGAGTCAGTTGTGAAGCTGGTGGGGGGATGATTTGGGACCTGCTGGAAGATGGGCTAGAAGTGACAGATGCAGAAGAACACTGTCATTCTATCTGATGATGGAATGGTGCTATCTGATGGCATGGTGTGCTCTCCTTGTGGCAGACAGTGCTGCAGGGAGTTAATGCTGCTCCATCCTCCTGGAGAAGGGCCCCAGCTGCGTTTTCCTGAGCTCTGCTTAATCTGTTGGGCTCCCAGCTCGTTAATGGACTGTAAAGCTCAGCTCCTGAAATTCTTCTTAAGCCTGGGTGTGACCTTTTGTGGCTTTTTCTGTGTGCCTCTAGGATGTAGCAGCTCTCTGTGCTGTGGCAGACTAGGAGAGAGCCAATGTTTTTCCAGGAAGGTTATTAGCAGGTTTGTAGGCTCTGGAACACGGGCAGTGGGGAGATTCACCACAGGACCGACACCTTTGGTGGGCTTAGGGGGATTTTACACTCTCTGGAACATGTTTGTGTTGCAAAGGCAAAACTGTGGCAATAGACTTCACCTCCCAAGCACGGAGAAGCAGGAAACAGACCAACTGCTGTAAAAATCTCCCTTTGGAGTGTTTTCTTAGCAACCCAGTAACTGTTCTGGCAATAGATGATAAACGAACGGGGCTTAACTTTTAAGAGATAATGTTAAGCTTCCACAACTGGGCATTGTGCTGGGAGCAGCTAAGCACAGCGAGCTGCCGTGCCTACATAATAAGGTTTTTGATCTGACAAATTTTACTGTAACTTCAGAGCAGGCTGGCAGGAGCAGAGAGGTCCGGGGGGGAGCGAGGCTCGATGAAATCTGTGCCGAGGGGGTGCCAGGAGGCTGCCTGTAAGCAGCAAAGTCCTGCAGGGCACTTACAAAATGAGCAATTTATGCCTCATTCCTTTAGTTTTTTCTGTTTTTTTCATAGCTAGCTAAGCTTTTGCTGCAGTACCCTCGGAGGTATCTATGTGCCTTCACCTGCTCACAGGTAGAGAGTGTCTGCAGGTGAGAGCCACCAAGTGCATCCCCTGACTCTCCTCCCCAGGCTGCCTGCGGAAGACAAGTTGAAGCTTTGTAGATGTACCCAACGTGCCTGGGTAAAGCACAGTGGAAATTCTGGAGAAGAAGCTCAGCCCTTGGTCTAGCAGGGGCTCTCTGAGCAATGCCAAATGCTCAGATAGCTAAATTGCTTTAGCTGGCTTTAATGTTTTTTCATTGCTTAAAAGAGGCAGAGGATATGCTTTTTGATGTGCTGGTTTTAGAGGTTTTTTTTGAGGAGGAAGGTGTCGGTTGATAAAGTGCACAGAGAAATAAATTTCTAGTATGTATATGGAAATCCTTATTTTGTCTGCATTCCACTTTCATCTTATGTTTCCTGTCAATTTATGTGCTTTCTGATAAATGCCACCTTTTGGTGTAAAACAGCTTGAATATTTAAAACATGGCATTTTGATTAGCTAAACTATAGATTTGCTTTGACATGTCATTTCTTTTGTTCTAAAATGCCCTGACAATTCATATCTGTGGCAGCCAAACAAGCAAATTTATGTACAAAGCTATTGTTCATTCCTGAAGTGTCACTGCTAAATGAGACTGAGTTTAAGCATTTGATTCCCCCTTCTTTGCATGATGGGAGGTCCATTTCTCAATAATGAAACTAGTTTGCTTGCAAAAATTCAATTAAATGAAATATCCAACATAAATCAGAATGGAGCTTGCTTTGAGTTCCCATATGTGCCTATTGCTGCAGTGATAACAGTGGAAAAGGCAGTCATTCTTCAAACTGTGCTTTTTGTCTCAGTATTGTTTTTCTGGAGGAAAAAACTCACATTAAACAACGATGAAAAACAGAAGTTTCATGGGCTACAAAGCCAGTCTTGATGTTCTCAAACTTGGAGGTGTGGCAGCCTCTCCCAGAACACAGTGGGACTCCTGTAAGCAGGAAAAATTTTTGGAAAATGCTGTTTTCCTATCCTCAGGGATGGCTCAGACCACAGTCGTTCTCCATGTGCTGGAGACTTATTGCACTGCCATGTCCATATCTTTCTAGAATCCCTGAAATTGAACATTTTGTTTTCAGACATAATTTCAAGAAGTGTTAATGCCTTAATTTCATCCATTTGTATGAAATAGGAGAGAAAAGCCCTCCCTTGAGTTCTGGTTTCTGAAAATCTTTGCTGCCAGGAACAATGTGGGTTTTTTTTTTAAGATTTTTGTTTTTAAAGTTTAAAAACCTGCTGGTGAGCT
Source organism: Vidua chalybeata (assembly GCF_026979565.1). Taxonomy (NCBI): domain Eukaryota; kingdom Metazoa; phylum Chordata; class Aves; order Passeriformes; family Viduidae; genus Vidua; species Vidua chalybeata. Next base: position 12,909,676 of record NC_071543.1, on the reverse strand, counting down.
CATAGTGTGAAAATACTTTTTTTCCCCCCCTGTGTTAGAATAAGATTATATAAAAGGCTAACAGGGAAAGGTAGGTTAAAATACTTCAGATATATCTTGGAAAATCTATTTCAATTATGTTCTGTGTGCTTTTAGTGGAGACGATAAATCCTAAAGAATTAAGAGAGCCATAAAGATAAGTGTTATAGGAGAGTACGTCTCACGTTTCACCTTTGGAAATTAAAATATTTGCTGTGAAATCAGACGTTATAAGGGTCACTGCTTTGCTTGTGGTCATTAATAGCAGGAGGTGACTGTTGGAAGAGCTAAGGGAAGCCACTTCCCATAACATGGAAATTAAATGTGCAATTTACTGAAAATTCCCTTCCTTGTGAAATGGCTTGCTAATGCCAGGCTCCGAAGGGAACTTGGCTTTATATTTCAAATTTGCATTTGGACGGACCGTCTAAACTTTTATCTGCCTTGCATGAAATATTGATTACATTAGCATAACATGAGGTCACTTTTCTGTTTGTCCAGTGTAGCTGGGCAATCAGGAAGACAAATGAGTTGTCTCCAAGATGTTAATGTTTGTGGGAGCCCAAAGCAGCTCAGATCACAGGTGCCTCTTGCCTGTACCTGTGTGTGCATCTCCAGGGGTGTGCGTCGCTGGTAAATGCCACTCTGCTGCTGCTCAGAGGGAATTTGTATGACAAGTAACAATTACTTTAGACAACTACTGACACTGCACTCAAAACCACCCCCAGACTTTATTGTAACAACATTTTCCACAGAAAGACAGTAAAACCAATGAGGCAGAGCCTGCCTGGCCTCCTCCTGTGGCTATGGGAGAGTTGTTGCAATGTCATAAATGGCCTAATATGTCTAAATGTGAGCTCTGTAGCTGAGTTTGGGCTTTTGGCTGTGCCCTTTAGTGCTCAGCTGTGTGTTACCATCCTGTAAAACTCTGGGTGCAGCTCTGGGTGCTCTTATGCTGATACTTTATTTTTTAACTCCTCCCTATATTGCTTTTTGCTTGTGCTGATACTTTATTTTTTAACTCCTCCCTGTACTGCCTTTGCAATGGGTGTACCCCAGTGCCTTCATTTGCTCCCAGTGCCTGGACTGGGGTGGATCAGAGTTCCTGGAGCAGGGGTGGCACTTGCTCAGGGTTTGTGTCAGTCAGTCTGCACCACTCAGCACAAGCACCAGGGCTGGTGCTGTGGCTCACATCCCCCAGCAGGGTGGGAGGACCACAGTGTTTGAAAAGGCTCTGTGGAGCTCAGCTCCAAAGTGGTCATGGTGGTTGGTTTTTTGTTCTCCCAGGGAGCAACCATCAGTGTGTAAAGACAGAGCAAACATTGAGTTGTCATGGCTCACATGACAGCTTTCTAGTAAGTTTTTATTTCTGAGACCCCAAGGTATTGGCTGTGTTGGGGTGGGTTTTACATCCTGACCTTTCTGCCTTGTTTTGCAAGAGCAATGATACCCAGGAACACAGCAGGGTGTTCCAGGCCTTCCTGCACTGAGTGATGTGGTCCCTGGGGGCTGCCAGGCAGCACTTGGGCTGACAGATGAGCATCTCAGTCCCAGGAGTCCCTCACTAGCACAGGCTGGTCAGAAAACACAACACTTGGGCATTGTGCTGGCAGTCCCAGGAGATGGGAATCTGTGTGCTTCAGCCTGCTGTAAGATCATAGCAAGCTATGGTCTTCCAGTGAGGATGGGAATGAAGAGATGCAGCAGGAATCACCTTTTTCACTCAGGTAATCTTTTGCCTTTGCATCTTGTGTTGTGTAAGTAACATACCACAATTATTTCTTGTAGGTCTCTACTCATGGATGGCTTTGCTCATAAGCTGGTCTATGAAAGACACTGAAAATTTTTTGACTGTTGGGGTAGTCTGGTCTCAGAAGTGATATTTTGCAGTTTCTAGGATCTGGATTCCTCACCTCTTACATTTTTCCTTTTTCCCCCTCCCTAATGACTATTAAAAACAAAGCTGCTCTAGATGAGTTGGTTGGAGAAGATTGTTTTAGAGATGTGTTACTGATTTGGGGTAAAGAGGCATCTATTTAACCATATTAACCTATGTTGTTTAGAACTGCATCTCAGTGAAAAGCCATACAAAGGATGGGGTGAACCCTGTCAATAGACTTCAGACTACCTTTACTTTAGTCAAACTGAATTCAAGGATCACTTTTCTTCCAACACCAGCCCCTATTATTTGTAGCTTTCCTCTGGATTTCTTGTAGTTGTCTTGCATCTTTCTTAACATCTGGCACAGCAGAGTAGGTTTGACATGCAGTTAATATTTTACCACTTGATGACACAGAGCAGAACAAAATTCTCCTCTTTTTTATATGGCACTTGGCATCACCACTCCTGCCTTCCTGTCCTTGCCACTTGAGCAGCCTTGGCTGCTTTTCCTGCTGTGCTCCTGCCCATCCTGGTGTGTTTGTCCATGTGGCTCCTGGTGGAGAACATCTCTGGGCTCTTGGTTGAGCTAATTGAATCATCTCTCCAATTTATCAGAAGATGTTGAACTGTAGTCTTGTTTCCCAGAAATTTGAGGTTTTTTTTTTTTTTTTTTCTTTTGGTTGATTTCTTTTTTAATCTCCTCTCCAGTGAGGTCCTAGGAGAGCTCCCTTTTCCATCAAAGGGAAGTAGGAGTGCTCCCAGACAGCCTGGGATGCTGTGCCCCTCCTCTAAATGGCAGTGTCTCTTAAAACCACACATAGTTTGGGTGTCTGTTATGTATTAAGCAACAAGACCAGAAAGATGATTTGCAAAAAATCCTAGTTTATGCCCAGTCTGCTTTCATTCCTTCCTTTAATGCTGTTAATTAAAGATGGCCTTTTTGATGGAGAGGATAGTGACCCTCTGGTTTTGTGCTGTTCCCCCATCCCTGTCAGCCCAGTGGGACTGGGGGGTGCTCTGTGGGTGCTGTGCCAGCTCCGTGTCCTTCACCAGAGCATCCGCAGTGTGCTCACGCCCTGCTTTGGGGTCCCCTCCCATGTCAGCCTTGCTGCCTCTTTCTAAGGCTTCCTGTGTGCCTCTGTTCGTGTGTAAATAATGGCCAGTCTGCAGAAATGTCCCTGGGTTTGTTCTGTCTAAAGCCATGGGTTTTAATATGCAGACCCCATCCTGGGTGTGCTTCTGAAGGAGCTGTGAAACTAAAACCACTGGATTGTCACTTGGCATAAATTTGCTGCTCAGGTGCTGTGTGTGTGGTTTTTTTTTTGATTTTTAATGTGCAGAAAACAGAACGATGTGGGATGCTGAGAAGAGCTGTGCCTGGTCTCAGGAGTGACTGTGCCTTGGCAGACCTCTCTTTGCACATACAAATGAAACCTGTGATTCAAAGTGGCCAAACCTGGACTGGGCTTTATGAGTCAGTGGTGGGAGAGACTAAAACATTCATGTGGTGAATATACAATGTGAAATGTGGGAGACAGTGCAAGAAATTCAGTTTGCTGAATCGCTGGAGGAGTACAGAGTTTTACTGAGTGCTCTGGACCTTGCTGGGGTTTCAGCAGAGGTGTAGGAGGGAAAAAAATCTGCCCATTGGGAACCTGCTGGCTAGGTCTGACCTCTCCAGTCTGTTCACTGAATAATTTAAGCTGGTAAGAATGTCTGGAGCTCATCTGGTCCAGCTGCCCCCTCAGGGCAGGGGTTGCAGTTTCCAGGTTACCTCTGCAGCTCGGAGCACTGCCCCAGCCCAGGGGCTGGCATCTCCCAGTCCAGTGAGCTTTGCCTGCATTTGGCTCCTTTTCCCTGCTTAATGTCTCCCTGTTTATTAGTCCTGCTGTTTTTCTGCCTTGGTGTGTTGCTGTTTTCAGAGATGCCTTCTCCCTAAATTCTGATTCACACACAAGTTGCAGGGTTGATATGAAGAGGTGATTTGCTGTTGATTTACCTGCTGATGTTCATGGGCATGAATTTTTCTCCTCAACACATTGAATTAACTTGGGTCACTAAGTTTACAGAGGGCACCAGTTAAACCAATAGAACCAGCTTGAAATGATTACCCAATGGCACATGCAGAATACACGAGTTAACAAAAATTATTTAGGCCTCATAGAGCTCATGGGGTATAGTAATGTCCAACTGCACATAACTGTGAAATATTAAGCTTGGTCCTGGCATCGTTAAATGTGATGAATCTCTGTCTCTGACACCATCCTCCAGTGAGCAATGCCTCCAACAGGCATGGTTCTAATGCAGAAGTGTTTGATATTTGAGGTGAGGGATGAACATTTCCAATGCTGTCTGCTTTGTGGAGTGCATTTCCTACCTCGGGACTGCCTGGAGTTCCCTCAAATGCAGCCTCCTTGTGTTTGTTCTCAGCATTGGGATGTTTGTGTTTTCAGTTCCTCATTCTTCATTAATGATGTACACAAGTGTCAGCAGAGCCTTCCTCTCGTGTTTGTTATTTCTTGCAGTCATTGACACAGAGGCATGTGTGATAAAGACTCATCAAAGTCGTCATTACTCTCCAGTTATCTGCACTGAACTGTCTGGTTTGTCTGTAAACCTCTCTTTGATCTGAGCCTGTTTCTGGCTACATGCCTCATCATTTACTTTCCCATAGCACTCCCTTCTGAAGAGCACACGTCTCCTCTTCTGTTTAATTCATGATGAAAATATATTGGTGTTCATATTTGTCTCCCTTTTTAGCACAGGATACATAACAGAGACAAAACCCACCCAGCCTCCCAGTGCTGCTGCTTGTCTTGATCTCAGGCTTGGGCCCCTCCAGCTCATGTCTGCTCCCAGCCCCAAGGCAGCTGTTGTGGAAGGACTGTGGCTCTGTCTTGGCTTCTCACTGGAGGGACATCAGTGACAGCCAGGAGTAAAACCTGGGCTCGTGATTGCCTCCTGGCATAGCTCAGAATCCGTGTCATTAATTGTATTTTGTGTATTTCATGCATAATTGTGTTTTGCTGGGGAAAACTGACAAAGAAGTCAACGCCAACTCGATTTGTCTCTTTCAGTTGTACTGCAAGAATTATGTTAAAATAGATGTCTCTTTTGTTGGAAAGGAAGTAATAAGATGTGAGTGAAAGGGGCAATCATCCCTCTGTACTTAGCACTGGTGAGGCTGCACCTTTACTGCGGGTTCAGTTCTTGGCCCCTCACTACATTGAGGTGCTGCAGCGAGTCCAGAGGAGGGCAGTGGAGCTGGAAAAGGGTCTGGAGCACAAGTCTCATGGAGAATGGCTGAGGGATCTGGGGTTCTTTAGCCTGGAGGAGGCTCAGGGGTGACCTTATTGCTCTCTACAACCACCTGACACGAGGCTGAAGCCAGGTGGGGGTCGGGCTCTCCTCCCAGGTACCAAGTGACAGGATGAGAGGAAATGGCCTCAAGTGGCATCAGTTAAAGTTTAGATTGGCTATTAGGAAGAATTTCTTCCCTGAAAGGGTGGTCAGGCATTGGAACAGGCTGCCGTGGGAAGTAGTGGAGCGCCATACCTGGAAGTGTTCAAAATGAATGAAATTCTATTAATAATGTGATGCCTCTTCTTGGTGGTCTGAGAGTTCAGTTGCTGGAATTTCTATCCCCTCCTTTTTTATCTTGGTTTGCAGGTAGATGAAGGTGTGGTTGTTCTTTATCCATGTTGAAGGATTAAGACCCCAAAAATTTATGTTCTCTAATGTAAAGGCTGCAAATAAACACAGCAGCTAGTTGGGTGCTGTTGAATGCTCTGATAATTACAGAGCATCAAATGACATTTGAGATAAAATCCCTTATGAACACACAAGGGCTGTGAAGGTCAGGGTTTAACAAAGCTTGTCGCTCCCTTGCCTTAAAATGCAGATTGCATACCAGGTCCCAAGTGGCCTCCTAACAGTGCAGAAGCTCTTTCCAGCCTGCAGTTGCACAGAAGTTTGAGCCTTTCTCCTGAAATTAGTGAACCATTCGTGAAGTTGGGTGCTGTTGTGAATTTAGCTGTTGAAGAGATTGTTTAATTCCATTTGGACACTCGAGAGCTTATTGGTTAACAGGAGTGATAGCTTTCTTACAGCACTTACTATGCTGTTAAGGGAAAGTTTGCTGCTCCCAGTTTTATACAATTAACCAAGGAAGAGAGTTTGCTTTTTTAATTTTTTTTTCCCCCAAAGAAAGCTGAGCCTTGGGTGACTGCAGGGAGAGGTTTAAAAACTCAACCTGGTCTTGCCTTGGTATCTAAGATGTCATGAAATGAATCTGCCAAATGAAGAGACAAATGAAATGTCTGCCTTGTTTTTAATAAATGCTCTTGATTTTTAGCCTCATGAGTTCTTTTTATTGCTTTGGGTGGGCACAGAGTGAGCACAGGTGACCAGAAACCCTCTGCTGCAGAGGAACGTGCCTGTCCCAAACCTGGCTCTCCTCTGCTCTGCTTTTGCTGCTGCTTCATTTGCCTTCATCTTGTCAAACCTTGCTAAGCAAGGTTTCAGCCTGCCTCGAGGAGCATCCCCTGTGTGTGCTGCTGGCCAAGGGGCTCCAGGTGTGCTGGTGGGGGGCTCTGCTCTGAGGAGGACCCCAGACTCTCCCCTGCCTCTCCCTCAGCTTCCTGAGCCTGCTGCCAAATTTCCTTGTGTGCCTGGGATGTGATGGCACTTGGAGAGTGGAGGGACAGCAAGATGTGTGTCACTGTGTGCCCTTCCAAGTGCTGTGACAGCTCCTGGGGACACTGCAGCCTTCTCTTCCTGCCCTCTGGCTCCAGCCTTGCTGTGCAGGAGCTCTGGCACAGCAGAGCCAGCAGTGCCCGGGAGCCACGTGCTTTATAACTCGGTTTATCCAGGCTGAAGAGGATTGTGCTGCTTCTGCTGTCACTTTGACAGATGTTTGCACTTCACAGGCTGAATGGACTCGCTGTAGTTACATTTTGACTGAGGTATCACATAAAAAAAATAAAAATAATAGGAAAATCCCAGCAGCACAGCCTGCCAGGGTCGGTAGGGCTGGTGAGGCGGGGGAAGGAATCAGCAGTTCTGGGCAGCATTTTCTCTCTGGATAGCCATTTCTAATTTGAACAGGGTCTGCAGGCACTTGCTTTGCTGCTTCTGCTGTTGAAGTCGTGCTTCCTGAGCAGGCTGCTTAATTACAGTGGTTTAGCTCAAGTCTGTTTGAAATTTTTTTTTTTTTGACTAGCGGGTATGAAATGGAATTGAATCTCTCTGGAGCTTTGAGATTGGTCAGAGCAGAAAGAGTAAGAAGGGAAAGTTACTTTAAAGTGGGATTCTTGAGAAACTTACATCAAACTTTGCCTGGTTTTATACTCAAAATACCACTTATGATATTCATGTGGCTGGTGTAAGAGAGCAGAATGTAGCCTGTAATTTGGGCTGCAGCTATTCACAGTCTAGGCAGCATACTGAACCAGATGAAGCCAGATGCCAGCTAAATCAGCAGCATTCTCTTCCTCCCTTTATTTTTTGCATTACAGAATTATATGTATGGGACTTGGCTTGAATAATAACTATTGAGAAGGGTGAACTTTCCCCACTAATCATGAGCTTAAAATGGAATATTTGTCTCAAAATTGTTGCTCATACTTTGCTTCGCATCTTCTGTCTTGTGCCCTGTGCTGCTCAGTGGCCATGGGGCTGTGTTGGTCCAAAATCACAGTTCCCATTTAAAAAAACCAAACCCCTTATTTCAGTAAGATAAGATGAAGAAAGCTTTAAAGCTTTTCAAACCAAAAAGCACATATCATGCCCCTTGGGATTGTTGGTAAAAATTGATGCAAGAGACCAAAATTAGAGGAAATTATAGAATGCCCCCCCCTCTTTTTTTTTCTTTTTTTTCTGAGTGACTTTAAAATATTCCCTTCCTGCAGATGGCTTGCTGTGCTGGGATGCCCCATATGTGGCATCATGTGTGTGCAATTACACATTTCATCTTGATAAGTTTGAGGTGTTTCTGTGGCCGGCTGTGTGTCAGTCATCAGCTTCAGCCCCCCTCCAAAGAGCCAGGGCTGTTCTTCCTTAATAACATTTTAGATCCTTTTCCTTCTCAGCTGAATGACAGATATTAGCATATTCCTTTGGAAGGTGTTGCTGGGTGTTTGTACCAGTTGATGGGGTATTGGCAATCACAGATATTCTGTTTGTCGTTTAGCTCAGTGAGAAAAAAATCTGTCTAAATCTGATAATGGAGATCACAGAAGCAATGCTGGCAGCCAAATGTCTGCTTTAGCCCAAAATCACTTGTTTCCTAAAAGGAAAACAAACCTGAAGTGTGAAAATACCTTGGAGAGGTATTTTCCTGTCTGTGGGAACTCGCAGGTACTGATGAAACTCAGCACATGGGTTTTATTGGACTGAATGAGCTTACTGCTGTTTTGTGCATTATTTTTTTTTTAAGTGAAGAAGACATGTTGTCTTTCTGAGTAACTCTTCCCCATGGATATCTATGACAGCTCTTCTGTCTTGCCTTGCTCGCCTGTCAGTGTTAGGGGTGGATCCTGGGGGTCTGTTGAAAGAAGCCTTATAAAGGACAAGGTGGATTGCTGGGCTGGATTGAAATTCCTGTTGCTTCTAATGTGGCAGATTTGGGTGACTAACTGTCCAGCAAACCCATCTGTTTGGGATTTAGAGGAAATACAGGAAAAGCAGGAAAATGCCTGCTCTGTCAGTAGTACACCATTAGAGCACACAGTGGGAACAGTTCTAGCCCATCAGCTGCAAAAATGATCTCCATCAGTAAATACCACTTTTCTGCACAGAGGATCTGTTTCACTCTTCATGCGTGTGCCTGAATTAGGAATTATGCTATTAAACTAGCTGTGAGCAGAGTGGTGTGTGCAGATAGGAGTGAAGGCTGCTCATGCCTCATTCTGCAAAGGATGCAAAGGGAGGACATTTCCTTCTCCCCATGCACAGCTGGATGGACTCATTAGAGCATGTGCCTGTTGCTGTTAGGCTTTTTGGGCTCAGTTGTCAGCTGGGACTACAAGCCAGAAATTAGTAACCCTCATGTAAAACTTTCTGGTAGAGATCTTTCTCAAAGCAGAGGAAACCATTATCAGTTGCAGTCACTGGTCACACAGTTCCTGCTGCTGGTCCTTCTCCTTGCTCTCCTCTGCCCTGTACCCACCCATTGCTGTCTTGCTCTTCTCTTGTCCTCACCTCTTTGTTGAAGGCACCTTGGTGGTTCTTGTTCTGGTCCTTTGCTAACCTGAAGGTGTCCCAGGGGGCAGAACGTGGGTACTGCAGATGAACAGATGTGCTCTACAGCACAACTGTTCAGAAATTTAAAAATTAAAAATAAAAAAAATTGTCCCAGTGTTAGTAAGAACTGGCTAATAATTGCTGGCCTGCTGCTTTACCTCACTCTGTTCAGCCCCTTGTGGGGGCTGCTCTGATGTTGTGCCCCATTTCTGTTGCTCTTACCAGCTGCAGGATGGAGGGTTTGGGGGACAGCTCCTGGAGCTGGGATGGCTGACACATCCCCACAGCAGTTAAGTGCTGGATGTTAGGTGTTGGCTTATCTCCTTGAAGGTCTCTTTAACACTGAGGATCTCTTTGATGCATGAACTCCTTGTGGAGAACTGAGGAAGAGATTCTCACCAGCATTCCTCTTAGCAGCTCATTAGCCCTGAGCATTCTTGGATAAAATCACTCTGGCATCTCTCCTGCAAGATTGCAAAACATTTACTTTTCAATGCAATAGATCTGCAGTTGCCACCTGTAGTGTTGGGTCACCACCCTGTTCAGGAAATCCTGACAATGAAGCGGTCAAAGCCAGCTGGAAAAGTGGTGCCTGACACCTGTATCAACACAGGAACCAGGCTTCTTTTCCTCCTTCTGTTTTTGCCAGAGCATAAAAGACACTCTTCTTATTCCTCATGGCAGAGTCTTCTGCATTGCTTCTGAATTGAGCCCTTGAGAGAGGTACAAAAACAGGGATGGGCAGAAAGGTGGGTGATCTTGGGCAAGTGGACTTTGTTTTACCGGCACGGGGGAAGCAGGATGTGGAGAGGATAAGGATGCAGCTGGGCAGCATCAAGCAGATCTTCCTGCATGAGTCAGTAAGGAAGATTTCTGGCCTCTCCTGCACTGATGTTGGCAGTCACAGGTGCCCTGTGATGGACGTGGTGGCTGACTAGGTTGGGAACTGAGCTCTGAGTTTAATGGGCTGAAGTCCTGGCAGAGATTTCGAGGATGTATCTGAGACTTGGCTCAGCCCCAGGCAACTGTCCCAACCTGCACTTTGTGCCTTCCACACCAAGGGATTTTTATATCATCATCAGGCAGCCAGGACTCTTGCAATATGCTGTTAGTTGTTTTAATGCTATTTTATTAGTTAATAAATTCTTTTAGCTGTAACTTTAATCTGTAATCCTTTGGTATGGGGTGCCTGGGGAGGAAAGCAAGAATCCAGAAATCATGTGAAAGCTTTTAATAAACCATCAGTCCTTCCTGCAGTGCAATCCTGTGGGAATTAACTGCTCTGTGCACGAGTGAATTCTCTCTCAGCCTTCCATGGGTGGCATCATTTTGTCCTCAGCTGGCACAGCACATGCTTGACTGCCCTCTTGAGTGTAGTAAATGGGGCATAACTTGTTTTCCCGGGGTTGGGGGACAGCAGTTCTGGAAAATAGACAAATCCTTTAAAAGTAATGGGCTCGAGCTTGTCACGAAACCCTTCCATGGTGCTGGGCTGGGCTCCTTCCTTGTCCAGGCAGGTGATGACAGAGCCCCTGCTGAGATGCCCGGTGTTGCTGGTTCTTGTGCCACTTAGCAGAGCTTTAACAACAAGCTGCATTGAGTTTGGAAGCAGAGGAGCCCAAGCCAGTGTTCTGTGCATGAAAGGTGCCCCCAAAAACCCTGGGGCAGGCTCCCTCCAGGCCATTTGATGCAGCTGGCACAGTGGGGGCACTTGCTCTGTGTCTCCAGTGCTCTGTTTGTGGGACATGTTTTGTCATTTTCTAGGGAAATCTTTTATTTGAGGTTGAAATTTTTTTTTTTTTTCTCCCTGATGGGGGAGAAATTAATTACCACCCTTGCTCCTCTTACTGCCCTGAAGACCAGAAATAGTCAGGAACTTAATGTTCAAACAGCTTTAAAAACCAGTATCTCTAAATGTCAACTTAATGTGCTCTAGGAACAATGTGACTCAAGGACCCCATATGAACATCAAATTGCATCTGCTGCCACAAGAACTTGTGGGATTCTCTGAGGCAAACACAACCGGGAGATTGAGAGTTTATTTCAGCTTTTTTCAGTCTTTCTTCTAAAGGTAAAGTTTTATTTTTCTCATGCCTGTCCTCGCCACAAATGCAGCCTGAACCCATCTGAGATGGCAGATTAAAAATGAAACCCTCATGAATGAGAAATGCAGCTTGCATTTTTTATGATGGCAGAAAAAGTAAACCCGTTTTAAAATGTGCATATTTTTAAGAAAGTAAATGACTAAGTAGGTGAGATGTAGGTATCAATAAATATTTATTCCGAAGAAGTAATCTCTCAACAGAATTGGAAATTGTCTCATCCTTTTAGGCAATTAAAAATCAATGTTTGTTTTTCAGAGTGGAAGTAACATTTTTCCAGTTGCTTTTGGAGCGTGGCCACTGTTGAGTGAAAAGTTACATAGCTACGTGACATTTTTTTTCAGAATAATTGCACTAAAAGGACAGGCTGATTTATAGGATGGATTGAAATGATCTTGAAATACAGGGGAGTAAAAAACTCCCAGAGTTAACCCAAATGTGAAATTGTTCTCTGGAAAAGAAGTTGGAAATGGGGTTCTGTAGTCTCCAGGTGGGCAGATGGTGAGTGCTGAGGCTGGGTCACATCTACTCAAGGTGTGAAATGGCTGTGGAGGTTTATAAAATTAAGACAAATAATATATTCAAGTGAGCCTTATTTTATAGGCCAGAGAAAACAATTAAAGCTCTGAAAAAGATGTGAATACATATTCGTGATATCAAATACAGTTGGTCACTACATGAGTGGCTTAGGTACACCTGCCACAAGAGCTTAGGGACCTGTTTCTGGGATTTTGGGGAAGAATGTAGGTGCCTCCTAAACCCTGTTTCCTGCCCGTCTTTGGAAGCCTTGGTGGTGCAGACAGTGGCATGTGAAACAGCACAAGGAGCAGAACGGTGATCACCACGCTGGGCTGTGAAATGCTGGCTCTGACCTGCTGTGCCTGTGCTTGGTGGGAATTTGGTGTAGTGGGAGCCCCAAACTGGGGTCCTTTGTGCCCGAGGGGACTCGGCTGCATCGGTGCAGTGAGTGGTCCCTGTCCCCCTCTGGGCATCCTGGCCGTGTCACCCAGGTGCCCCAGGGCTGGTCACCTCTGTGGTCCTGCCTTCCTGGAGTGGTCAGCTCTGTGTGTGAGGTCACTGTGACCAAAAAACTGCAGCACTTAGGTCAGGGGCGTTGAATTTTGTGGGAATGATCAGAGGGAAGCGTTTGATTTCCTCCCACTTACCGTTTAAATCTGTGTCGCCTCTCGAACGTGTGCCTGTGCCTTGGCTCAGTGGCTTTTTACATGGGCTGCTCTAAATGCATTTTAAAGAGCTGAGGAATGCACACACAGCAAGGTCATATAAATTAATAATTATCTAAGTGCTTCTGCCCTTTTCTGCCTCCAGAAAGGAAGTGAGGACGGAAAAAACTTTTAACTGCCTTTTTTTTTTTTTTTTTTTTTAATCTCCCAAACTAGTTTCAGGTTTGATCTTGGGCTCTGTTGCTTCAGCCACAGCCTTGGGCCGATTTGACTTTGTCACTTCACTGTCACATTGCCTGTATTTGATCCAGCACATGAATTTTCATTTCCAAATGTGTTTGAGTTTGTAATTCATACAGTGCAAATAGATTAATCACAAGCCATGCAGAACTTGTAATTATTAAAACTTGGAGTACAGAGGAGGTATAAATCATGACAGTGCTGGTTTCCAGCTGCCAATTAAAAATGGGAATTTAAGCTGCCTGAGCGTGGAGGGTTTAGGTTGGGAAGTTTCTGTGTCTTGCAAAAGAGTTAATGAAGAAAGTGCTTGCTCATAACTTCTCATTAAGCAACAACTGGATTTATGAAATACTGGCACTAGTGGAATAATTAGGAGTTTTCTATTATTGATGAGTTGGACTCTTAAAGAGGGATGCATTATCTCAAAGAGTGCCAACCCTGAAGCCTGTGCTGGTGCTCCAGCAGCAGCTGGAAGTGTGCCTGGGCCATGTGGAGCCTGCCTGGGCTGTGCTGGGAAGAGGAGCACATCCTCAGGTGGGGTCCTCCTGCTGCCAGGCTGTGACCCAGTGGGGTTGTGGGATCAGGCTGGCTGGGACAAAGTGTGGGACAGGATCTAAACCTGCACTCCCTCCTCCTCTGTCACCTAGGGGTGATGCCAGGGGGTAGGGGCACCACTTGCTGAGGGGTGGGGAGGTGGCACTGAGGACCATCACTGGGCTCTCCAGAGGAGAGGGGCTAAACCAAGGAGAGCAGCCAGGAGGGGTACACAGATGCCACTTGCTGCTCTTTTTGCCCTGTTCTTTGGCGATGAGTTAGTGGCACCCAGCACATCAGGGCCCCCATGCCAGCACCCTGCTGCTCTGGGCGCTGCCAAAGCTGTGCCCATGGAGCAGATACCAGGAACCACGACTGTCACTGACTTTGAGCACCAGAGCAGAGTTCCTTTCCCTGTGGAGCCAGAGCTGGTCTTGCACATTCTCCAGGGAAGCCTCAGCCCTCAGGCTCCATGTTGAGCTGATGGAGCTGGGCAGCCCAGGGTTCTCCATCATGATTCCCAGGGACTGTGGGGACGTTAGGCAACCTTGTAAGCCTGTTGTAATTTTAAAGCGTTTTGATAATGTTCCCTTCAGCTTTAATGTTACATATCCCTGCGTATGTTCCTCAGTAATTGAAAGGGATATCGGGCAAATTTGATCTGTCTGGCTTTGACTTATGCTGTCCTTATCTTGGCCTTCGTGTCATTAAGAAAAAAATTGGTATTGATCTGAGACTATACCACTACATTGTGCTGCAATTTTTCTTCCTTGCTAGTGGAATATAAATCGATAAAAGGCAGCTGCTTGCGACGTGGGGCAGATATGATGCTGTCATTTATATATTGTAAATCCAATGATAGCTGATCAAATCAGTGCGTCTGCTCTTCCAAACCTGACATGATTGAATTGTCAATAAAAAGGATTTTACAGTAAAGGAAGTTCTGCTGGCAATGTAAATGCCTGGAAGCCTCACTAAGCTTGACACAAGATGAAGCAATAAGCTAGGCTATCATTATAGAATTCCAACAGCCAAAATATTTGGATACTTGTGTTCTCACGTGATACTGGAGCTGGGGGGAAGCCTTTTGTTGCAACTTGTTTGAAGAAGAATTATTCTGAGGCTGAGGAATATGGATGACTTCTTCTGAAACGAAGGCATGTTGGTGAGGACTAAGAGAAATAGTGTAGGACTTGTTTGAACTGAAGATATGCAGGTTCAGGTCATTAGCAGGAAGGTTGTCCATGTTTCTGTTTGCTTGGAAGCAAATCTTGCAGGAAGGAATGTCATTGATAGGATGGTAAGAAGAGACTGGCTCTGCTCCTGTGTGGAGTCTCTGTGAACATGAAACCAGAATATGCTTCATGTTTTTTTTCTGGACTGCAAAGAAGACTGTTTTATGATAAATCCGTTCATGAGCCTTTTCTTGGGAGTTAGGCTGGAAGATGCTGCAGCCAGTGCAAGGGGGTGCCAAGCCATTTGAGAGCTCATGGAGTTGCTGCTCTAAGTCCCCTGAGTTGATTCAATTTCTGCTAACCAAAGACCTCCCTGTACCATGTCTCAGCCCAGCTGGAGAAGCAGTTCCAGCACAGAGAGAGGCTGCAATCTGCTCCCCTGCATCCCCCAGTGGAGCATGCTGGAGTGGAGATGGAGGGGAAGAGGACTCAGGGAGACACATGGAAACATGCAATAAAATCTAAGAAAAAATCTGCCTTTCCACACTCCAAAAAGACCTTGAACATTCAGCGCACATGAAACTCTTGGACACAGCCTCATGTAGTGTTTTTTTTTTTTTTTTTTTGTGACACCATTTGGTGAGACGTAGTGGGGTCGGATGAGGCTGAGATGATCCTATAAAGTCTTGGCTGGATCCTGAAGGTATCCATGTAGATGGTCACCCATGGGAATGGATCTGCATCCAGCAATGTGCCATTTTAAACTTGTTCATTCTCTTTGAATGCATTTGCCAAAGTTAAATGGCCTGTAGTGATGTGAGCTTTCATTTCTACAGGTGAGCTTGGACCAAAAGCTTCCTGGTGCCAAGGTCTCCTGTGTTAGGGATGGAGAGCTCTGTGTCCCTGCAATGCCTGTGCAGCTCCCTGAGACTTTCCCCACAGTCTGCTGGAGGAAACCCCATTCTCTGCCCTGCATTTCTGCTCCACTTTTTCCCTGCTTAGTAGTTACTCCTGGACCTTGCTGATGCCCGTAGCTTTTAAAGGATGTGCTAATTCAATTGCTTGTGATGGACTGTGTTCTTAATCTCTTTATTGTGTTTCACCAATTTAGCTAAATCCTAAATCCATTAGGTGCTCTCAGATTGCTTTACAAGTGTCCAGAGGAGGTGTTTGCAATAAATCCAGCCTAATTCTCTCTGCAGACAGGGTTTTAAGACTTCAGGCCTGGGCTAGAAGAAGAGTTTAAGACTTTCAGGCCTGGGCTGAAAGGACTGATGCAGCAGCGGGCTCGCACAGGAACGTGAAGGACGAGAAACAATTTAGCTTCTGCTCTTTACTTTTTTTTTTTTTTTTTACCATCTTGTTGATGTTGCTATCTACTTCACTTTCTTGATGGAGAGAAAAACTTTGAGATGCACGTGCTGAGAAGCCAGCTGTGGGGACTCCCAGTCCCCTTTCACAAAAAACAATAGAGGAATCAAAATGATGTTCTGTTTAAGTGAAGGTGGCAAAGCTCAGAGACAAACCCTCAACATATCCTGTTAAACACTTTTTCTTCTGTTTTTTCCTCTCCTGTATGGGGGTCGATGTACTGGCATTGCTAAACACAAACCTGCCAGTTGCAAACTTTTTTTTTTCCCTGTTCAGTTTGTGTTGCTTTCATGCTGCTTAAGCCAACAGAAATGCTTTGTTGTAGGACAGGAACTGTAGCTAATAATTCATTCAGGACCAAAGGAAATTAGCTTTTTCTCCCTAATTTTCCTTTCCCAGCTCTGGGGGTGCCATCACACCCTGGTGCTAGGGAGGGTGGGAGCCCCAGCCCCTGCAGGGTCCTGGCTCTGGTGCCACTCAGCCTGCAGGGAAAACACGTCAGAATTTCCAGTGCTGCATCTGGGAGGAATCATTTGTGGTTTGTGGCTGTTTGGAATGGCATCCTGTGCTTATACACTGCTCATTAGGTCTGGGGATAAATGGCATGTCAGCCTGGGGAATGGGGAAGGGTAAGATGCCCATGTTTTAAAACTGGTTGGTTTTGTTAATATATCAAGGTAAAGGCTGGGACTCCCTGAAGTCAGGGTAGGGTTACACTGATGCTCTGGAAAGAAAAGGAGTAAAAATGCCTCAGGGGTTTTATGGCATTGCATCTTAAGCTAGGCAGTCTTTGGGAGATTTGGATATATTTTTGTTTTAGCAGGGAAGTAAAGATTAGGATGGAACATGAGCGGCTTCATAGGAAAGATGAATTTGCAAAATGTTTTGCTGTCTCACTTGAGTGGAAGCATGTGGTTTTCAGTTCCCATAACCTCAAGGCATTACAAAATCATGATTAAAGCCCTAAGAACAATGTGATCGGCATTAAAATTGGTAAGTTTGAAAAATGATACACTGTGAGGTTTTCTTTAATTTACTTTTCTTGTCTGCCAGCACTACAGGTCACAGTTTCAAGCCTTTTCCCACAGCAGCAAGGGCTGGATGTTTTGGTTTTTAATTGTAAACTGAGGTCTTTATTTAATCTGCTCTGTCCAAAACTGGGGCTGCTGGAAAACAACAGATTGTGCAAGCTCTGAGAGCAATTCCAGTGGCTGGGAATAGATTCACCCTTTGTCAAAACTGAAACTTTGCTACAAATGTCACTTATTGAAGTGGGGAGTGTGCCAGTTGAAACCCAGATGGTATTTATATCCCTTAAATGATAAGGTATGAAAATCTTCACCTTGCAAAAGGCAGTTGCTCTTATTAAAGGTCGGTTTAATAGCTGTCTCTGTTTGATCTTTTTGGGGAAGAAAAATGCACTATTGACTGTATACACAAATTGGGTGATAATTTAGGTAGTGCTTGATGATGGCAAATCAGGAGCGCAGCAGAGACGTAGATGACACTTCCAGCATTTTATATTGTTACACTTTTAAAGTTGTAGCCTCTTTAATTCATGTTTAGTGATCGTTAATTCATTCATGTGCAATTAAAAACGCCCAATGCAGACTTCATGGAGACTGCACATAAAACACAGAGGCTTAGCAGGGTATTAGAGATTCATCTGGGTGCCTGGAATACAGAGGATCTTTGCTTTGGCTTGTCTAAGTGGTCTTTGTTTAACTGATAGCTGCTAACTTTGTTTAACTGATAACACATGTTGTGCTGTTACTGGTGGTGACCTTTTCCCAGTTAAACAGGCTTAAAATGAAAGTGTTTATGGGGAGATTCTGCAGCCCTGGCGTCCATGGACTCTTTGTCTGGGCAGAGGGGGGGTTGGTGTCTGGGGCAGTTCAGCAGCGAGCTGCATGTTTGCAGATTTTAATGGCTCTTGTTCCAGAAGGCTTTTAACACACTCCCTGCACAGCCACCCTGGGCAGGAGCTGCTTTTTCCATTGCCAGTTTGAGTTTTGCCACCGCGGTTTCATTACACTTCGGGTTTCTTGAGCACGTAAAATGCTGTCAAATTGGTAACAGGAGGAGGAGGAGGAGGAGGAGGAGGAAGCAGCCTCGGGCTCAGCAGTAGCGGGGCTGCTGCTGTGTGTGAGGGGAAGTCAAGGGAGTGTTTTGTTCCCCACTCTGGAGCCTTTAGACAAATGCTGGGTCCGTGTCTGTGGGGCCTGCTCTGAGCTGCTGCTTCTGGACATCAGGTGGAGCTTTTCCAAAATCTGTCACAGCGATCGGACTGAGTTGCAAGAGAGGTGTCAGCAATGGAGCGAGTCCGTCCCATCTGATCGCTGGCAGCTTTTCCCTGAGCCATGGACTGAGCCTCCATGAGCCTGCTGAGAGCCTGTCTCAGCTTTGTCCACCTGCTTCCCGCTGCCTTGAAGGTCCAGGGAATCTGTGAAGTGCTTGTAATGGAAAAGCACATGGGGAGGGTAGCCACAGTGCTGCAACGTGACTGTGGTTAAGTGTTTGCCAGAAATGTTTTTGGGGATGTAGAGAATTGTTGTTCTTCTGCTGGCTTCAGCTCTGTCCCTAACTCCAAAGGTTAACAGCCCTGTTAAGGGCTCAGGGTGTCCCTGGATAGAAGTGTAGACTGCCCATCCATCACCTGTGGCCAAACTGCCCTGCTGCTTGCTCTTTTTGTCCTGGCTCAGGGTAAGACTGTTCTAAGGGACCTTCCAAGGTCTTTGGTGAAAAGCTGAAAACCTTGGAGAAAAGCAAGAATGTTTGTAGAATGCTATTTATTTCAAACAGGAAAATGGATTTTGATATAAATACAGAATACTGTCTGCAGAGAGGATGTTCACCCCTCTTTGCCCATACTGAGAGCTAAATTCTTTCCCTGGTGCCAGACATGAGCATACAGCTTTCCCCTTCTCTCTTTCCAAGGGTCTTTTCTGTGCCGTGGTGCTGCATGGTGCTGGAGCTCAGCTTGTCTTGGGCAAGGGAGGTTTGAACTCAGATCACAGAATCATAAAGGTCTGAAAAGACTTCCAGGATCACTGAGTTCAACAATGAACCCAACACCTCCACGTTCATCACTAAACCACGTCCCTAGGTGTCATGTCCGTGCATCTTTTGAACACTTCAGGGGTGATGACTCCACCACTTCCCACAAGCAGCAGATGATCCATTCAGAGAGTAGAAAATGTGTTTGCTCTGCTTTTTCATAGGGGCTGTTAAAACTCCCACTATTTTGTTATCAAAAAGGATCCATCTCTGACGTGCTTGAGCCAGTCAGTTAAGTGTAAACATCACAGGAAATGAAATTTTTTGATTCTTGACAAGAAGTGAAAGAAAAATGGCTTTTCAAAGGGAAGTGTTCTTCTGGCAGGAACAGTGGTAGGCTTGGGGTAGGGGAAGGCAGTTGTCTTTGGATCAGAATTCTCTGTATTTGAACCTGAGCTCTTTTCCCCCTTGGTTTTTCTCCATGGATATAAAAAACCCCAGGTGTTGATTCCCAAAGCAACTGAATAATTGTACCTAAATTGTTATAACCTCTCAAATATGTCAGTGCTTCCAGTGGAAGAGGAGGTTATGGATGGGAGGGGAAGCAATGTGAAGGTTTAGAAAAAGGAATAAGCCTTTTCTTACTCAGTGGAGGATGTCTGTAGAGGGAAGTGTGCAAGCAGTTACTCAAAGGCTCACTACCACATTAAACACCTGCAGAGGGGCCATTTTAGACAGGCCATGGTGCAGTATGTCTTTGAAATGACCCTCATGGGCTCTGCCCTCCCTGTCCAGCAATAAACTAATTCTCAGGACTAATGGTAAAATTCTGCAAGGCATGAATTCCCAACTTAAATAGATTTACAGTGAGTTAATAGATCTTCCAGCATATCTCTTGCAACCTATTTGTGGTGGCATTATTTTAACTCACACAGTAATTGAAAAAATTGTCAGGATTTACAGTCTTTTCTGACCTGTGTTTATCATACCTAGGAAAGACTCTATAATAGACATAACATTTGAAGTGTGGACATAGACCTTGTATGGAAGTGTTCAGACAGCGTTCAGTCTCTGTGTGGTAACTTCTCCTTGGGAAAAAGGGGATTTTGGAAAAATGAGCACCTAATACTTAACAAATGCCACCAAGAGGGTCATATGTGCCCAGAGTTGCAGAACAGGCAAGTCACATCAGTGTAATGATGAAGATGAACCTTCAGCTTTGGAGTTAATATAGTCTGTGTTGGTTTCCACATACAGCCTTTGAAATACATAATCTTTATTTTGAGAGGACTATGATGAAAGTACCCTTTGGAAAAGCTGGCATATTTGTCCTTGCTCCTTTTGTTATCATTATTTATAAATCAAAATTTGTATTGATCTGGAGATTATGCGTTAAACCATGTCTGAGCAGTGGTTGCTCTATTACTGAGAAAAGCAGCTGCCATAAAACTTTTGGTAAATTTATCGATCGATACTCTCTGTGTTCCTCTTCAGAAAAAGAACAAGCTGAATTTTAATTTACTGGGAACGCAGCTGAACACGTGGGCCCCATGGGGCAAGGGATTTAAGCCTGTGAGGAACTTTCCAGAGATGAATAGTGCCATTACTTTGCAGAGGATTATTCATGTTCTTGAAGGAAAGCCTCTCTGGAGCAGGCAGTGGAGCCTCCGATCGATTCCTGGCAGCTGTGGTTGTGAGTCTTGCTCTTGAGAGCCAAATTATCATCTCGTGCTCCTGTTACAATGGTTGCCTTGCTCTCACAGGGGGGAATAAGGAGATGATAAAACGTCTTCCTTGTAAAATGAGTGTTAATCAAACCAGGGCTTTGAGCCAGGACTAGCAGGATGCAGGAGCCATGAGGATTGCTGGGTATGGACCAGCCATGGGCTCAGCCGGTGCCACCAGGACGTGATGTCCCACCTCCTGCTTCCCCCCTGGGCTGGGACCTGCCCGTGCACCAACTCAGAAAACACAGTCAAAACCAACCAAACAAAGAGAACCCACAAAAAAACCCCAAACCAACAACCCCCTGAAAAAGCCAAGCAAACAAGCCCTGCTCAAACAAAGAAAGACAACTCACAAAAAACCCAACCCAGAAACCCCATCAAACCACCCTTCCCCACAAACAAACAAAACAGTTTTCATCAAAACAACCTCCCCCCAGTAAAACCACTGGTGTTTTGGGGAGCTCCACTCAAGGTACCACAGAGGAAGGAAGAGAAGTGAGTCTAGTGTTTGGAAAGTGCTAAGGCTGGAAAGTGGGGCCATTGTTAGGTCTTCCTTTCTTTTTTTTTTTTTTTTTTTGTTTTTTTTAAGGATGGAAATGGTGGCTGGGGTTTTTGTGCCTGGCATGCCCCGAGTCCCGTTACAGGGGTGCTGCTGTGGCTGTGGTGTCCTGTGTCAGCCCCTGTGGTGTTTCAGACAGGAGAGGGTTTGGGTACCCTGCTCCCTCTCGAGCAAAATGCTGCTAAAATATTCTGCATCTGCTCAGTGGGTCAGGTGCTGCCAGGGAGCATTGGAGTGGCCGGTTCTACCTGTGCTCCTGAGGTGATCCACAGCCTTTTGTTGGAAACCTCTGTCTTTCTCTGAGGTGTCTTGAGACAAAAGCTTGGAAATCACGGAATTGCTTTTGAGAACCTGGACGTTGTTCTGTGTCTTGGAAACAGTCACTCCTTAGGGGGAAGAGTTCTACCGATGTTGGTTGTTGTATGTTACTCAGTAAATGGCTTTCCCAAGTTCTGCCAGCACAGGTAGGAAACTGATAACAGAAGTAAAGGGGCTGGGGTGACTAAAGAATGGTCAACAGGTGCCCTGATAGAAGTGCAAGTCCTGTGTTACTGTAGGGATCAAGAACTGATCTTCTGCCATTTGCTTTTCGTCAGACGGTTGAGATAACTTGAAAGAGAATTTGGCCAGGAGAGATTATTAAGGAAGGAATTTGCTGCTTAAATAAATAGTCTGCTCTCCATTGTTGGAGACTTAACAGGCTGATAAAAGCCCTCTGGAATGAAAGGGAGCCTGGAAAGCCCGCCTCAGATCTGCCTTGCTCTAAAGTTACTGAGACCAATGCACTTCCAAAGAAATTTTTTTTGTCTTTTTGAATACAAGCTCAGTTTGAGCTGGTGGCTTGCTTTATCTTCATTTATTCTGATGAATAAAGGAATTTGCTAGGCTTGCAATTTTTTTCAGAAGTTGCTTATAACTTTTAGTTTAAAATAAGTAGAAGAACTATGCAAACTGCTGTCCTGGTCTTTAGAAATGCTTGGCTTGTAAATTTGGGTGAGAGTGCACGAAATCACTTGCCCTCTGCTTGATATGTGTGGCTTGTCATTCATCTTTGAAGATGTATGCTGCTTTTTTGATATCTTGATAAGCCCATTAGATGGCTGTTGCAGTCTCCAATTAGTAAAATAAGGATGTGTGGGTGACCAAGTGATGGGGTTTTATTGGTTTTGTTGTTGCTGTTTTGTTTGGTTGGTTTGGTTTTGTTTGGTTTTGTGTGTTTTTATTTTGGTTTGGCGGGTGAGGGGGGAAATGCGCTTTGTGTTTAAAAATAAAAACCAAAACAATCCTAGATGTGCTTTTGCAGTGATAAAATGCTTGGGTCTGTGATATCTGCTCAGTTACCCAGGGCAGAGAGGTCTTTCCTTTTGTAAGCTATTCCTGCTGCACTAGGCTGTGCTCCCTGGCTGAGCACCTGGCTTGAAATAAGTGTTGTAGATGGAGTCTGTAGTCTCTGCAGCAAATTGGAGAGGTAAGAGAGACTAGGAGCAAAGAAAATAAGTATTTGGGATTAAAAACCAGGGAAGGTGAACTTGAACCCTGAGCCTTATGTGGGTTTCAGCATCAGGATGGAGGCATGGAGGGCATGGAGGGAAATTTATCCTTCTCTCATCTGACAGGTTACAGCACAACCTTTGCCTCCACCACAGCGACCTTTCAGCTGCAGAAGCCTCTTGCATCTTCTCTCTCAGATTTTCCAGCTTCTGCTCCCAGGGCTTGATTTGAGCCTGCTTCTCCAGGCCCTTATTCCTCGTGCCCTTTGATTTTGATAAAGAATCATGTTCACCCACCGCTTGCACCAGCCTCGACTGTTTGCATTTTTAACTTTGTCTGTATTAAATTTTCAGGAATCTGTTAAGCATTCACACATTTGTCATGGCACAAAGCGTTATCTTTCTTGATGCTCAGGAAAACAAATTGCACAATGGATGTGCAACCAATATTTAATGAAAAATGCCAACAAACATGATCTTCCAGAAAAGATTTTACTGCAGAGTCATTCTTGTGAGGTGTTTGCTGTGAGATTTTGGGTTTTTTTTTAACTTTCACTTGGAATGTAGGTTCTCTGTGTTGACTTGGGTACCCCAAGGGTCTCTAGGGATCTCTCAAAGCATCCTGGTGCCCCTCAAAAAAGTATTGCTTGTCTGTGGTCCATTCCAGCACCCCTGACCCTGCCTTTTGCTGTCATGACTTGTGGATGCCAGTGTGGGGTACAGAGCACTGCACTGAGCTCCCTCCAGGCAGGGTCTGGTCCAGGTGAGGGGCTGGCTGGAAATGGGGGAGCTGTGGGCACCAGCATTTCTTGTTTCCTTGCTTCTGAGCTGGCAGCAGCTTGTGTTGGTGAGCTCTGCAGTTTGCATTGACAAAGTTTTTGTGTGCAGGATATAAATATTAAATGGGAGAAGTGCAGTGTGACTAATTGTGTAACAGTTGGACTGTTACCTGGACTGGAACAGGAGCGAGTGTTCAGGGCAGTTTGAGAGGGTATAATGAAATGGATCGTACAGTATTTTTATTAGAAACTTCAGGGAGTGTATTTCAAACTGCCAGGGCACTATATAAGCTGAACAATTAAAAATAAATGGCTTTGGAGCTTGGTGTTCTGATAGAAACAGATAATTAGGAGAAGATGCTTTTCTGACAAAGGCATAAGGATTTAGCATTGGCTGGTGAGCAACACGGGCTTGGAAACTTGTAGCTTGGCCCCTGTGGTAGTGAAGGCAGTGGGCATGGAGCTGGAAAAAGCCCTGTCTCATTTAAAGACTGGTCTTTTGCTCTCTTGGACTGGTGGTGATGGAGCAAAGGTAGAAAGTGCAAACCTTGATGGCTTAAAATTAAGAAGACAGAATAATGGAATTGTTCCACTTTTTATTACTAATGCTTTGAAGCTAATCTCATAAGTTTGGGAGTTCGAGACCATAATTTTTATGGTGACAATATTGTAAAAATAATCCAAAAGGCTGTGTCATAGTTGGAAAAAAAGCATTTCCTAAGCTTTAAACCCAAATGTGCTCAGTGAAACAAACCCTGTAAGAGCAGCAGTGGCACCATCTGATGGGTTTTGTAATGCCATAGACAAAAGTAATTATACTGTTTAGAAGAGCTTTTGTCTCCAGATAATGTTGTTAAAAACTTGCAGTGTGGTGTAAATCATAAAGGAACAAATCTGGAGGCTGCTCTTATTGCTGCCAGGGGAAATTCTCTTAGATTTTGTTTCCTTTCGGCTCAATATATTGCAAACGTTTTCCAAGTTGGTAAATAAATATTACCTGCTGTTTGAAAAATGACTTGGGGTTCATCTCAGCAGTAGTGCCTGTGGCTGCCAGGCCGTTACTGCAAACAGTTGTTCCTCTCTTGGTGAGCTCTGCTGTGTTGGGGAGCACAGGCTGTTGTGACGGGGCTGAAGTTGTCTGATTCATTGGAGATATTAGAGAAGCATTTCCTCTTTTTAGAGCTCACTCCCATGAGGATTCCTTTGGCTTCTTTTGCCACTCCTGAGCAATGGCACAGCAAGAGCCAGGTCAGAAAATACTTGGTTGAGCTTACAAACACCCAAACTTTTAGCATTTCCTTGATGAACATTTGAATTCCAGTCCATGAAGGCTGGTAGTGGTTTTGAGGGGCTGAACAGTTTTGGCTTTTAGATGTAAGGGATTTTTAAAGGTTTGGGAACTTTGGGCTTGCAGGAAATGCAGTGATTGCATTGGGAACAGATTAATGAACTGATTAATTTTCTGATGTCCTGCCTGGACACCCATGCTTTCGTCTCAGGGTGAAAATGATTCCTGTGGGCTGAGAGATTCCAGTGCCGAGCTCTCTCCTGATGATTTGCTATTTGTGTTCTGAGAAGTGAAGGGAGAAGTTTTGCCATCAGCAGGGAAGTGCCAGAGATCAGGTGGAGCCAAGGCAGGTGAAGCCTGGCCAGACCCGAGGCTCTCTGACCCCTGCAGGTATTGCTGTACCTTGTGCAGAGAGTTTGGTGTCAGGCCCTGTGAGCAGGGACCCTCCAGGGACAGGCCTGGGGAGCAAACCCAGGCTCGTGAGGAGAGCCACTGAAGCCTAAAAGAGAAACTTCAGCAAATGCACTGAGCTCCAGGAGCTGGGTCACTTGCTGCCCTGGAGCGTTTGCGTCGTAGATGAGGTTCATTGTGGGAGGAGGAGACTTTCATACCTAAAAGGCATGTAAAGTGCATTTTGTGCAGCTGGTAAGATTTGAAAATGGTCCCATGTGCAGGACAGGAAATCACCATGTGCCACATTTGCAGTGTAGTGCTCCAAACAGCAGAATCCTGGGGAAGGTGCAGGAAATCACAAAATGCATCATCATCATCATCATCTGCGGAGGGAAATTCAGCTGACTGCCAGTGATCCGTGCTGACCTCAAGGGAAGTTTCTGCTGCATGGAAATCAGTTTTCTGTTCATTTTACAGTTTGGAATAGTGCATGAGGATTCACCACTCTGCCACAAACTCCTGGAAGAGATGGCCCTGGAGTTTACCAAGGGCGTAGGGAAATGATGGTGACACCATGACCTTGTCTAGAATTACTTGCCAGGTTTTGTCCCCTCAAAAAACCCTGAGCCTTGCTTTTACTGGCTCTTGGCAGTGGAATAACAAAGGTCGTAGTTCCTCCACTGTGAAGAGATATCTTGGTGGTCAAGATATGTGTGTGGAGACAAGTTTTTAAGTCCTTTGCAGAAGTGCAAATGGGAGTTGTGAGCTCAGCTCTGGAGGGAGAGTAAGTGGGAGCTTCCCTGCTGAGAGAGTTATGGTTGCAGGATTTATGTGTCTAGATGTCAAGAAACAGGAAAATCAGTGTTGTAGGTGCAGTTCTAATGCCTTGGTATTCATGTGCTGTGGGGTGCATGGGTCACACAGTCCTGCACCTCCACCTTTGTTCCCTTCCCAGCTGCCCATGGATGATGAGCTGCTGGTGCAGCAGGTTTTGCTGTGCAGCCCCTTCACCTTCGCTGAGCCTTTGCCAAAGAGGACTTGATTGCTGTGCTGTGTGACACCCAGAGAAGGGCAGCTGTCCCTGCTGGAAGCTTGTCTTTACAGCAAAACCAGAGCAGCACATTAGTGGAGGGGCAGCATGAAGCCTGTGGCACGTCCTGGTGCCTGAGTGCCACGGTGGACCCCGCTGTCCCTCCTCCCAGTGGTCACAGTGGTGTGTGGAGGTGGCTCCTGTGGTGCTGGTTTTTAGTGAGCTGGCATGGGAGGCAGAAGGAGGACAGACCTTGTTTCACCTTTCTAAACACCTTCAGCTGCTTGTGAAGCAGCACTTGCTGAGCTCGGAATTGGAGGTGCATCGCTGTAGCTGCCCCAGCTCTGCAGCTGCCATCAGGTTTTGGCTCTCCCCTCTGCAGTGGGATGCTGGATGGGAATGGCTTGCTGGGGTCACTTGTACCAGCCCCTTGTGGCTCAGGCAACTGCATCACATAATCTCTTAAATAAACCTGTAAGTGGCAGACTGGGCAGGAGCCTCCTGCAGCCTGGGGCAGCCAGTAGGTTAATCCAGAGCTCCTCCGGCCCCGCCGCCGACCCCTTTGAAGTTTGCTGCAGCTTAAGAGCCAACGTGCTTTCTCAGGAAAGCTGGCATTTTTACTAAGCAGCAGACTCTTATTATCTGGGCTGAGAACACAGCGATTTCCTTCTCCTGCCAGTAATCCCCACTCAGGGCACTGTTATGCTCTTTTACAATTTATTTTCTCTAATTGCCGGTTTGCAGTGGCCACGCAGCTCTCCCTGGGTTGTGTTCTGGGGAATTTTTGCACTTTGAAAGGAGCTTAGTCCTTCCCTTCTGGCTGCTGGAATCAGGCAGCAATTCCTCTCCAGGTACTTCAGCAAGAGTCTAGCCTGAAAAATAAGTAATAGCCTGTGCTTTTCAACTAGTGACTGATACCTGTGGTCTAGAGTGGGTTCAGCTGTTTTGTTCATCCTTTGGGAGTCCTGATAAGCTGCCCTTGACTGAGGGAGTCAACAGAGGTACAGTACCAGGGCACCAGTGCTGGGCTGGTGATGATGCTCTGCCTCCCATCCTGCAAGTGCTCCCTTGGTTTCTCTTTCCTGGATAGGTGTCTAAGCCACAAGCAGACAGTTTCTCCAAGAGAAATACTGTGGGAAACTGTGCCAGAGTCTTTCCTAAAGTCCTGGTAGACAACATCCCCAGCCTTTCTTTGATCAACCAAACTGCTTACCTTATCACAGAAGGAGATGGGATTGGTCAAGCAGGACCATGACCCATGTTGGCTGGGCCTGATGCTCTGGCTGTCTTGTACATGCCACATGATGACACTCAAGATGATCTCACCCTCCCAAGTCCTGTCTCATTTGCCAGCCTCCAGTCACTTGGAACCTCCCCGGGTAACCAGGACTGCTGGTAAATGATGGGCAGTGGCCTCGTGAGTTCCTCTGCCTGCTCCCTCAGTACTCCTGGGTGGATCCCATCCAGCTCTGTTTGTGTGTCTCTAAACACAGTAGAGTAGCAGAGCCCTGAGCATTTTCTCCTGGATTATGGGGATTTTGTTCTACTTCCCATCCCTGTCTTCCAGCTCAGGGTGCTGGGTATGTGGAGAAAAACTGGTTTTACTAAAGACTGAGGCCAAGAAGGTGTTAAATACATCTGCCATTTCCTCAGCCTTTGTCCCTATGTTTGTCCCTGCATCCACTAAAGGATGGAAATTATCCTGAGCCTTTCTTTTGTTGCTAATGTGTTTAAAGGAACATGTCTTATACTCTGCTGTGTGTGCATCTGTTTGTGTACTCTACAGTGATGGAGATTGTAAAATGTGAGCCCTGCTCAGCTGTGCAGTGCTTTTGCCTGCTGAAGTTGGGGGCAAGTCTGATGCTTTGCTTTGTATTCACACTGCTTCAGCCAGACCTGCAAAACAGCTGCATTAAATGGCAGCTTTTGAAAATATCCTTGGGAAAAAAAAAATACAAGAGAGAAAAGATTGAATTATCCTCCAGTAATGAGTTTCAATCATGCCATGTTATGAGTGGGGCAGATTTTACCAGCAGCAAATCCAGGCTGTGGGATTTTACAGGGGATCAGACGCCTGTGTCACGTCTATAATGTACTGTTCCCCCTGTGTCCCTGTGAGGTTCCCTCATGGGAGCACAGGGGTCTGACCTGCAAAGTTTCCTCCCCTTTGAAGCACTCGGAGCCTGGCTGAGGGTCACTGCAGCTGCTGGCAGCTGGGGATTTAGAATTCCTGCAGCCAGCGCTTTCCGAGGAATATTTCAGAATAAGCAGCTACTGTGGGAGTTGGGTGGGGGAGATTTTGTATGTGTAAGACTTCTTTTTTACAAAGTTTTATTATTTCTTGCATCTATTAATAGGGCAGCAGGAGTCTGCATATGCTTTTATAGTCCCTGTTGCGCTTTCTAATGGATATGTGCAAAAGCTCCAAGGCGCATAAAATAGACACTCGCAGCCAGTTATTACGATAAAAATTATGTGCATGTCATGACCTTTAAAGCAGTGGGACTGTGTGTGCATGCTCTTCTGATACACCACTGTTCTCCATTCCTTCCTGAAGCCCTTCTCGCCGTAGGAGGTTTGCATAGGAGCTTGGAATATTTTTCTAATCAGTGAAGAGTCTTTTGGCTCTGATGATAACTGGCAAAGCACAGAGGAGTGAGAAAACGGAAAAGTGATGACTTTTTCTGAAGGGAACTAACAGAGAAGAGGGTAAAGGTGAATGGTGAGGCACAGCATGAAAATCCTGGCACCGTCTCCACTGCTGTCAAAAAAAAAAAAAAATCACTGGTCCAGAATGTTCTTTGTGCTTTTTGAGGCAAAAGCTGTTCTGGTGTTCTTGAGAATAAAGAGTGGGGGGAAAAAGTTTTGTAATCCATGTGTCCTCTTTAAAGAGACTTTTTTTTTTTGTTGTTTTAAAACTTTTGACAGTACAGCCAGCATTTCATACAGTGCAATAGTTCAACTGCTCTGCTTGCATTGTGTCACACTTGCTGCAGTCTTGCCTGGAGAGCTTTGCCATCCTCTGCCTGGGGGTGAGGAGCAGGATGCTGGCTGTCATGGCAGGGAGAGAGGGGCCCTGTGTCCCTGCACTGCTGCATGAGTCTGTGTTGTGAGGAAGGAAGGATTGCTGTTCCCTGGGAACACAGATGGATGTTCCTGTCTTGCTGGGACAGTCCTGGTGTGAGTGTCTGGAGCTGTGGACAAAATGCTTCAGCAGCATGCCTGGGGAGGTGTGCAGGCACCAGATGGGATGGAGACACTGTTTGCAGAAGTGTATCAGTAGTTCCTGCTCTGATCACTGCTTTCACCACAGCATGCTGGGGTGGGGTGCAGCAACAACCCCCTGTCCTTCCAGGCATCCCTAAATAGGGTGCACCCAGGAAGAAAGAGCTGAAAGTCCTGGAGATGTGATGGTCTTGAAAGCTCTTGAGTAAGCAAGAGGTTATGCAGGGCGAGCAGCAAGGCCCATTGCTTGTGCCTGTGTTGATACTGAAGCCCTGTGGAGATGTCAGGCCATGCTCAGCTGCATTCCAGCCTTAACAAATGGGGGCGATAACTCTTACGGCTTTAAAAATTAAACATTCCCTTTAATTATTGAACACACATAATTTTCATGCAAATTGAGCCAGGATGTGTGTTTCCAGAGTGACAGAGTTTAGAGCAGTTACATCGTGGGGTGTCAGTGACCTGTGAACTGAAAGGCTGTTCATTAATTTTAGCATTTTGTGAATAGTACCCTGGAGGGTGGGACACGGGCTGGTAGAGCAAGCTGGCCAAAGAAAAAGACTTTTGTTTGCACTGATGGCCTCCCCTTCGAATGCTTTGAGATGCCAACTGGTGTGTGTGTGCGTAGGTGTGTTGTCACATATATAGTGGGGTATGGATATTTGGGAAGCCTGCTGATGAGGAGGGCTATAATTAAAGGAATGACTGTGGGGGCTTCCCTGCTCACCTTGTGGAGGAGGTGTGGGCTGAAAGTCCTAAAGTTTTTGAAGGTTGAGGTGGGAAAATAGCAAAATGACAGTCTCTGTCTAAAACTTGAGTTTCATGGGACAGCGTGGGACAGCCTGATGTGTATCAGAGTGCTCCTGGCTGGGCACCCACAGCTGGACGTGGCACCACTGGCTCTCAGCATCGTTTTGGACAACGAAGCAGCTTCCATCCAGGGCAGATGAAACATTGGATCTGCAGCTGAAGTGAGCCTGGTGCATTTGGGAAAACTGCAGCACTGTGGGAGCTTTTCCAGTGGCTTTGAGGACACTTGGTGCAGGGTACCTGCTGGGGATAGAGTCAGAATATTGTCTGTGATTAAACTCCTATAAATATTTTCCTTTTCATAATGGAATGTCAGCATTTACTGTTTCCTAATTTTAAACACTGTACAGATTGTCAAACATTTATCTCTGCCTTAAATTAAGTCTGGAGATAGAATTCCTGTTAATTTCAAATCAATATGAAAGGGGGGAGAGAAAGAAATTGCAGTCTAGCCCTTTTCTTGAATCAATATTTTCTTTAAAAGCTGAAATGTTAACTAGATCATAGGGGTTTTTTGCCATTTTGAAATGTAGCTTCTGTTTAAAGAATTTATGCATTTCCCCTGGAAATTGCTGATGCTGGTGTTTTGCAGCAGGCTGCCAGCAGGTGTTTGACCCAAGGCAGGCAGGATGGGGCCAGCCCTGGCAGCAGTGATGTGGTAGAACATTATCCTCCCTGTTTCTGGGCTCACCATCTCTTAGTAACTTTTTTTTGTTGTTGTTGTTCTGTTTTGCAGAAGCCTTCGAAATTGTAGTGCGGCATGCAAGAAACTTCACCAACAGCATGTTTAGGACCTACTACCAGAGCATGGGGCCCAGGGCTCTTAAATTTGTTGGAGAACTTTTTACTGATATCTCGCTGTACATATTGGGCTCTGACATCAGTGTCAATGACATGATAAATGAATTTTTTGACAGTTTATTCCCTTTGGTTTACTCCCACTTGATTAACCCTGGCTTCCCCGATCCCTCTGTGGAAATGACCGAATGTCTGCGGGCGGCCAGGAGAGACCTCAAAGTCTTTGGGAACTACCCGAAGACGATGATGACGCAGGTGTCCAAGTCCCTGCAGGCCACACGAGTCTTTCTGCAGGCGCTGAACCTGGGGATCGAGGTGATAAACACCACTGACCACCTGAAATTCAGCAAGGACTGCGGGCGGGCGCTGCTGAGGATGTGGTACTGCTCCCACTGCCAGGGGCTGCTCCTGGCCAAGCCCTGTGCCGGCTACTGCAGGGCGGTGATGCAGGGATGCCTGGCGGGCGTCCTGGAGATCCATCACCTCTGGAAGGAGTACATCCAGGCTCTGGAGGGGCTGACCAGAGGCATGCATGGCATCTATGACATGGAGCACGTCCTGCTGAGCCTGTTCTCCGTGGTGCGCGACGCCGTCGTCCACGCGCAGAAGAACGAAGGGAAGCTCTCGACAGCTGTGAGTAGCTTTCTGCAGGTGCTGAAACCAAGCTGTCCCTTTCCTCCTGCCAGCAAACCCCAAATGGCTCCAGTTACCACCCCCTTCCCACCCCCTTCTGATCTTCCAAAAAAACTTCTGGTAGCCTTTGAAACTGGTGTTTGCATGGCCTGGGTTTCCATTAAGGGCTTTGCCTCTTTTCAGGCTTGTCAGAGCAGAAGGGTCTGGACTCGCCCTGGGGTGTGAGGTTGGGAGCTGAGATGTCCCAGCATCTTCAGTTTTCCCTGAGTGCTGTGCTTGCCCTGGGAAGCTCTGAAAGGCTGATCCTGCTCTCCAGGTGTCCTCTGCCTCCTTTAACATCACAAAAATGTACCCCCAAATAGATGCCAGGCAGAGGCATGTGCTGTAGCATCCCCTGATTTACCAAAGAAGAGCTGATTCTCCATCTTTTAGTAACTCATTCCAGTTTTGAGCTGCATTTAATGAGATTTCTTATTTTTACTTGACTCTTTAAAAACACATTTTGGGAATTTCTCAGCCTCCTGAGAAACTGAGGCTGTCTTGTTCTGAAAATCCTGCTGCTCCATTTGAACAGCAAGGACAAATGTAATGTGATCCTATGGCTTGTTCTGCAGAGGGGATTTTTCTTGAGACACAACTGAGCTGTTCCATGTGAGGAGGGAAGAGTTGGAGATGGGGCAAAAGTGCAGGAGCATTGTAATAGTTTGCTTAAAACCAAAGATGATTAAAATCTGACACTCTTTCCCTGTTAGCTGCTTGTTCCTGCCATTCTTGACTCCTGTTTACAAAAGAGCTGTGTTTATGTAGGTCACTGTACTACTTGCACTGTAACTCTTATTTTTTTTGGGGGGTGCCATGGAAATGGATCAGCTTATGGGCTTTAAGCTGTGTGGCACTAAGCCAGCAGCACTCTGTGCTGTTCTCTGTGCTGGCTTTGCTCAGCCACCACACTTGTGCAGGCTGTGAAACATTGTGGTGGCACTCAGGTGGTTTCCCACCCCAGGAAGTTTGGCTGTTCTGCACTGCTTAGAAGGGTTTAGGGACTGAATTACACTGAGTTGGATTGCTCTTGTGTTGCAGTGACCAGGGGGAGTCTGTGGCTGGGCTGGGTGTTGGTCACCTGGGCAGATGGGCCCAAGCAGGACTTGTGGGCAGCATGTTGAGCTCCAGGGTACACTGTAGGACATTGGCTTTCAACCTGCCTGAGTCCCTTTCTGCAGAAAATCACTGTTTCACAGCAGCCTGCCAAGCACTACTTGTGCAGGGAGGTTCCAGCTGACTCTCAGGAGCAGCAGCTCTGCTGCCACAGAGCCAGGGGAAGTTCTACCATCAGCCAGAACCATCAGTCAACCTTCTTTGGAACAGCAAAGGAGCAGAGATGTAACTGTAGGTTTACCTTGAGTTCAGGTGAGATGGAGAATTCATGTTACAGTTGATAATGAGAGAAAACCCAGCTCAGCTCTAAGCCCAGTTGGCATTTCCAGGGCAGTAAGAAACAAAACTTACTTCCATATGTAGAGTGAGCCTGTTTAATCTCAAAAGATTTATTGACATATTCAACTGTGAGCAAAAGCATCCAACATGTTTTGCATCAGTGAGCCCACCACGCATGTAGGTGCTAAGGCAGAGCAGAAGCTTTGTGCATGTGGGCTGTCTGCCAGGTTTTGTGAGCACAGACCTGGGCACTGCTGTAGGGTCTGAAAGGATCAGTGTTTGTTCTCCCATATCTTTCTTTTATTGGCACAACAACAAAAATGCACTTTTTCTTGGAGATGTCCGTGTACATAGTGAACTAACATGACTGACCCTTTTATTACTGGATATTGACACCTTGATCTGTCTACAGAGAGTGAGTTTGTGGGAGGACAAGTAGATGGAGCACCACTAAAGTCAACACAAAGCAGTAGAACTGCCCATCCTCTGCCAAACCAGAACATAAATTGACTTCTTTACAATTAAAATTACTGGGCATTACAAAAACCATTCAGTGCTTTTGTACTTGGTAAAGCTATTGGAATTCATTTGTGCCATATGTAGCTAGGTACTTACTTAAACATAACTCCTCTTGATTATTTAATACTTCAGTGATTCTTTTCTTTGCTCTAGAGACATTTTTGCATTAATGGAGTAAGGAAGGAAAAATCCAAGCCAAAAAAGCCAGTTGCCTGGCAATTGTCACCAAAAAAGAATGGCCACTGGGTTTTTGAAGTTTGTTTTTAAATCACTGATGTTGCTCAGCTAAGGCTTTTATGTCAGACCTCAGCCCAGAGCAACTTTTTTTTTTTTTACAAGTGAGGGTATGAGCTGTTCAGAGAGAAATAAGGCAATAAGGGAAGCATACAGTATTGCAGAGGGCTGACTCTTAACAGCTGAACTGCATCAGGACCTGGGGTAAACATCTTTGTAAGATATCACTTCGTAAATGATAGAATACAGCTTTTTTTATTTAGCTGTGCTATGATGAAAGTTTCTCTGTTAAACTTATCAGCACATATTGAGTTGCAAAGAATATACCTGGAAGCAAACAGTTATATTTACTGTAATTCTGTAAATATGATTGTTTTTAGACACTGTAGCCATACCAAAATATGAAATGCCACAGGGCTTGTCTTGGAATGTGTGGGGTTTTACACTCACCCTGGCTTCTCATTCTGACCTCTCTTATTACTGACCTTGGCCACCACTGCTTCTGCAGGCAAAGTACAGTTCACCTGCATGGTATTAAGAATAATGACAGGTTATTTAATTGTCATTAAAATCCTCTGGAATTACGGAAAACTTATCTTCCATGCCCATAGTGATTACACCATGAATAACAACACTGCTGCCCTTGCCTGTCCTTTGGGCTTCTTTTATTTTTCCCAGCATTGGTGGCATTTCTGCAGCAGTGGTTTTCCCTCCTGGTATTTCAGATCCTCAGGCATGTTACCTGACTGAGCATCTTCTCTCCACCTGGTTGTTCCTTATTCCCCCTTGCCCCCCACCCTGGGCTGGGTGTGAGCATTCACACACAGACCTGGACCCATCTGTAGCTTGGAGCAGACCTGGCTACAAAGGGCTCATGAATTGAGCTCCAGAGGTGTTGCAGAGCCTCCAGGTGGGTTTCTGGGGAGCTCTACAGTCCCTAAGAGGAGGAAGTCATGCTGCTGTAAATGTGCTTTTGGAAACTGTGTCTCCAGGCATGCATTTAAATGGGAGCCTGTGTGTTGTTCCAGGTCTGTCAACAGCAGTGCAGAAGAGTGAATTCAGTAATGTGGTAGTAAACAGTTCCCATCCCAAGCCTTGCTTTAGTAGCTAATTTGTCAGCCATGGTGTGTGTTAGGGCTTTATTATTTCTACAATTTGTCTGCTTAAAAACTTCACCCCTAAAACCTTCTATTAAAATACTTTATCAAGGAGGCTGACTCTCAGGGCACACTGGAAAAAAAAATTGCTGTCTAGGCCTATATCTGTATTAATTTTCTAATCTCCTACATTTTCCCTGGTTGAAAATCTGCCTAGTATGTCCACCTCTTATAGATATTTAAATCATGAGTGTAGGGAAGAATGATTTTAGTCAGTCTCTTTGTGCTTTTTTACCACAAACCAAGACAAATGGGAGAGATACAGTACAAATAAGCTTAATAAAATACTCAACCCCAACACCTCCAAAAGTTAATGTTTTCTCTGTTATTGGAATTACAAGGGAGATAGTCAGGGGGCCTTATATAGGTAAAAGTTGTTCTCCTCTGAGGTTAGAATGATGGAATGATTTAGGTTGGAAGGGACCTTAAAGATCATCTGGTCCTGATTCCCCTGCCATGGGTAGGGACACCTTCCACTATTCCAGGCTGCTCCAAGCCCCAGCCACCCTGGCCTTGAACATTGCCAGGGATGAGGCAGCCACAGCTTTTCTGGGCAGCCTGAGCCTCACCACCCTCACACTCGAGAATTTCTTCCTAATATCCAATCTGAACCTCTGTCAGCTGAAAGCCCTTCCTCCTTGTCCTATCACTCCATGCTCTTGTAGTAAGTCCCACTCCAGCTTTCTTGGAGCCCCATCAGGCACTGGAAGGTGCAGCAGGATCTCCTGGCACCTTTCTCTTCTCCAGGCTGAACAGCCCTGACTCTCTCAGCCTGTCTCCAACGCAGAGATGCTCCAATCAGCTTTGTCACTCTCACTCCAACAGATCCATGTCCTTCTTGTCTTGGGGGGCCTTGGAGCTGGAGGAGATACTCCAGGTGGGGTCTCACTAGAGTGGAGTAGAGGGACAGAATCCCCTCCCTCACCCTGCTGCCTACCCCATTTTGATGCATCCCAGCTGCCCAGCCCCTGCTGCTCCCCTTGCAGTTGTTTGTGCAGCTCTACCTGCAGAGCATTGCCTAGAAAGGAAAGAGCAGGGAGCTCAGCAGAGTCTTTTTTTTTTTTTTTCACTCAGAACTGATGATTGTGTTTCTAGAAAATCCTATTAAATTGCAAAATTAACCTGAGCTTTGTTCAACCACTTGCATTCATCAGAAGGAGGGAAGCAGAAAGGTGGCAGTGCTATATGGGAACAGCATGCAATTCCCAATGTGCTTGTCCTGTGAGCAGATCCCTGCTGCTTTACTTTCCTGCAAACACCTTTAAAAGACTGTTTAGGTCTGGGTTAACTAAGTTATACAGCTGTGCTGCTGGGGTGCTGTGGAGGTGATGCCATTGTGCAGGCTGGGTTTGATGTTATCCCAAAGCTGAAGTGCTCATCTCACCTGGCTTCAGGAGAGAGCTTGGTGTGAACCCAGCTCTGATGGCCTTGGGAAGCCTCAGAGTCAGGAAAACTGGACCCTTGCTTCCCTAGATTTTTAGGGAATCCAAAACTGGACCCTTGCTTACCTAGATTTTTAGGGAATCCTGGCAGGGAGTTCATGACTATGTTGTAAAGATAACGAGGTACTTTGGTTGATTGTGGCACTGCAGAAACATTGCTGCAGTGTGTGTTCAAAACAGCAGTTGCAGCAGATACACAGGGTTGAAAATCAAGAATATATAAATAAAGGGACTTTTGGCAGCCAAGAATGAAAATATCACCCGTTGCCATAGACAGAGATTTAGTACATTTGCCAGCACAGTGATGCCAGGCTGGTTTTCCCCAAATACTGCCCAGGAGCTGCTTTTGGGGCCATCTCACCTGGTGACATGCTGGAAGCTGCTTTGCTCAGCAGGTTGCACTGGCTGGGAGCTCTGGTGAGTTTTCCTATCTGCTGATGGATTTTTCTGTCTGTACTGGAGCTGGCAAGAGATTTGTGGTGAAAGCTTTGAAATTACGGCGCTGTTTGCGAAGTCCTTCCCTCTGAGATGCCGAGCTCGGTTTCTTTGTACTTTTAATGTGGGTTGCTTTTTGTTGGCATCTCTCCTGGGAGAGTCAGCTGGATGTACAGCCTCTGTATTTTCAAGTTCTTTATTGGCAAAGTTTAATCCTCAGGCTATTCTCTAATACTCTCTGGTAGCTAGCTCCATTTTTCACTTAAAGCTGGAAATACAGGAGAAGTTTTGGTTTTCAGTGATCTCAGACCCCCTCAGAACTACTCCAAGGTGTGTGTATTGTGTGTTTTGTTATCCATTTTGTGATAGGCAGTGTAAGGTGCCTGATAAGCGTGTTAAACCAAGCATCTGTTCCCCCTGCAGGATGAAAATATACCTTACTATGAGGGCAGTATCAGCAGCATTCCCATTCCTGTCAAAAGACCTTGGGAGTATCATGGTTAGTTGTCTGAAGAGGTTTCAGGTAGTAAAGATTTTCTGACACTTGGGGTAGCATATGGCAAAAGCACTGAATTTCAAGGTGTTGATTTTGAACTAGAAATCCCCAGGTTGATGGCGTGGCTGATGCTGAAAGAATAAGGACAAAAGTTATTTATACCTGCATTTTTGTAACCCAGTATCAACAATTTGGATCCAGCTATTTTGGCACTCTGCTGCAGGACTTAAATCTCTGGTTTAGTATTCAAATACGCAGTAACAAATTAAAGGCCTACATCTCATTCTTGGAAGGGACTTTGGCATGAATGCTCTTGACCATCACTTGCCTCTCTAGGGGATTGAGACTCAGAGGTTATTTTCAGCCTAGTGAAAGCTTTTCCTCTTGTCTGGCCTGGGGAGGGAGACCACTGGTGTCACAATTAATTAATTAATTCACTGCTAGCAAGAATTTTGCCTATGAGGCTGCAGGCTAGTACTTTTGCCTGTGAGGCTGCAGGCAGTCTTTGGTCAGGGTTGTCCTTTTCCAGTGTGGGCAAAGTGGCACGCTGGTGTGCCCTCCTGCTTGCCCTGGTGGCATGACAAAGCTTTGAGTCATTTTGTCACTGAGTTGGGTCTGGATGAAGCAGACTGAGTGTGTGGGGCTCTGCAGAGCTGCTGGGTGGAACCAGTGGCCAGTGATGCTCAAACCTGTCACTGCAAAGCCAGAGGAGATGGCACTGAACATCAGCAGAGGTTTAATTTAAAAATAGCATTTGATTTTGCTTCTAGTTGTAAATCTTTATATTATAGTCTTCTTTTTTGTTCTCCCTTTATCCTGGACATGTTCTGGCCTCTGAGATGTGCCATTTCAAGGGAATTTGCAGTGAGGCCTTTTTTAAAAATAAAAAGTAGAAGGTGCTGACAGTGCCCCTTCCTCCCTGCATGCACACATGACAGCACACGGAGCATCCTTTGACACCGTGTTAATGTCCAACTTTGCACTGAAGACCACAGGAATCTGTTTGTTGACTTCAGTCCTGAGACAGATCACTTGGCTGGTGGCAACTTCATTCCCACTACTCTGCAGCTAAGAAAGAGCTTTTTAAGGCTGCTGCATTTTATGGGTGGGAATATCACAGAGCACCCACTGAGGCTGGCTTGATCTCCCTTCAGATCACACGTTGCCCGCATTGCAGGTGAGATGCACACAGGTTTGTGTGTGATGGGATGTCTTGCATCTTTTCCAAGCTGAAGTCAGAACAAGCCTAAAGACCTCATGCAGATTAATTACTGGTTCTGTGTAGCTGCCTTCGTGTACTGTGGCTTGGCGTGTTCCTTGTTTTAGTGGAGGAGCTAATTTGTTGTTTTGCAACTGGCTCCCGAGTGTTTAAAAAGATATTTGGTTCTGAGATGCCCTGGCATCAGTACAAAGAACTCCCAGAGTTAGTGGGGCAGGATACAGTCTTAACAGCTGGAAATGAGGGTTCACAGCTTTGCAATGTTTTGCAGCTTTCTTCACTGCACAGAACAGCTTCTTTTCTTCTCATCTCTTTTCTTTTTCCTGGCTCCCATCACAGCTAGCTTGGACAGCTGGACCTGGGATGCTTTGAGATGTAGGAGAGGAGGGAGCTGGTGGTCATGCCATGCAAAGCATTGAGGGAGGGGATATATGGGGTGCCTTTTCTTTCACCTCTGAGCTTCAAGCGTTGATATTTCAGGCTGTCTGACTTTTAAATAAATTGTAATGGTCAAGGACATAATGGGAGGTCTTGAAATAGATTGAATTTAAGCAGGAAAAAACCTGAGTTATTCTGAACCAAAGATCACAGCATCAGAAAGTTCCCTCCGAGTGTCTTGAGGCTTCCTCTGCATCAAAAACTATGGGAGATGTGCTGGCCAGGGAGGAGCTGCCCCTCTGAATGGGGAGGGCTGGGGCACAGCCCTTTCACTGGGGCTGTGTTTGCAAATGATCTTTACAGCTGAACTTCCTTCAGAGATAAACCAGCCTCATGCTCTGGGTCCTTGCTGAGATTTAGATTTGGTTTACCTGAGGGATGCTACGAGCTGGTGGATGACAGAAACAGGAGATTGTTAGGTGTGAGCTGATCCCCCTGGCTTCTGAGGAGCCTGCAGAGGAGTGATATCCATGGCATGACCTGCCTTTATTCTTTTTTAACTCAGTCCCTCCAGACATGCCATTGCCCTGTACACTTACTGTGGAATGGTGGAGCTGCCTGTGGAATTCTCTGTTAAAATCCCCACACATCTTTCTTTTACCAGAGAGATGAAACCCCTGAGCATCAGCCCTGCAGACACGGCTCCCTGCTTGCTGCCCAGATTGCTGCAGCCTCCTGCAACCCCTGTTAACATAGATGCCTTATTAGCAAAATACATTCTGGCCCATTTCCTTTCCTGAAGATTTTTATCCTTGCTTAGACCCGCAGCTTTGCAACACCAGAGTTGTGCTCACCAATATCCATCTCCCTGTGCTTTTTACGCTAAACCCTCTTTTGGCCTCATTATCCGTGACTGCAGTTTCCACTCAGGCCTCCGTCCGGGGTCATTCACCGGGCATCCTTCATCTTAACAGCGCTGAGTTTACTTCCAGTGACAGTAACCCCCGTGAGTGCTGCTGCCTTAAAACCAGAACTATCTCTCCCATTAGCAATGCTGATGAATGAGCCAAGAACAAACCAGAAAGTTAAAAGAGACCCTCTGCAAAGCAGGAATAGCGCCCAGAGCTGCCCGGGCGGAGCAGCGGTGTTTTGTTTTGCTGGGTTGCAATGAGTGGTTTGCTTCGTTTTGAATTCTCTGCCTGTGTGTGGTGCTGTGAATTATATCATTTTTGCATCTTATTGTAAAGTGGCTTTGAGGTACCAGGCATGAAAGATGCTAAATACGTTTTGCTGGGGAAAAAAATTTCAACAAACAATTGAGGCAGATTTTTCATCCATCTGCTGCAGCAGTGCACCCCTCATTGCTGGGTCCTCACTGCCCTATCAGGCTACTGCAAAAAGGCTACTGGTGGCCTTTTCCATCCCTACCTGTTGTGTTGCCCCACTAATGAGCCCCCGAGGGCACGGAGCCTGCTTTCAGTAGGTGAAGTTTGCTGCTAACTGCATTATTCTTCCAAAGATTTGTTTAAGCAAGAGCAGGCTGGCTGCAGAAAGCTGTGCTGATAGCCTACAGCTACTTGGGCAGATTTATTCCTATTTAAAAATAAAAAGAAAAGAAAAAGCAAGGCAGCTGTTGGCAAATTTTGTGATTCTTTATGCAGAATCTTTATGCAGGTATCTTTCTAACCTAATCAATTTTCACACCCAATTCTCTTCCATGCTACTGGCAAAGGTTGAGACCATGCTCTGAACCAGTGACCTGGAGAGAACCAGCTGGAGAGCTGGGTGGTTACTGAGGATAACTTGGGGGTGACTGATGTGCTCTAAGTTATGTCTTTCTGAAGCTTATTAACTCCTGGATCGCACATATTGATCTGTATCACTGTACAAATAAACCTCGTGCTGCTGCTCTCAGAGAGCAGAGTGCAGGTGTTCCTGGAGATACCCAGCTGCCTGTGCTGTGTCTCAGTCATCCGTCCTCTGCCTCTTCCCTGAGGGACGGCCCAAAATCCATGGAGCAGAGGGCACTTGAGGGCAGTGGGGCTGTGGGAGGGGATGCTGGGGTGGCTCTGATGAGCAAAATGGCACCATGAGCTCAGTGCAGATGGGCCCAAAAGGGTTTGCCCAGCAGAGGCTAAAAAACATCCAGGAAGGTCATCTCTGAGCCTTGCTTCGTGCAGTTCCCATTGTTTGGAGCCAGAAAGAAATGTAATAACTCCCTACCTGTAGATTTTGGTGCAGTGTTTATCTTTTCCAGGAGCTGGGGAAATGCCCAGCTTGCAATTTGCAATGTGAGTGGATAAACAAAAATGCATGACACTTTTTTAGTCAATTTTTTCCCCCATATAATGATTCACCCACCTCATTTTGGAATTGTTGTGTATCAGTGTATTGGAATACACTTCTTATAATCAAATGCTACTCCTCTGTTTGATGCTGTTAATGAAGGTGTTGTGATAAAGTTGGATTAATTTAATTTCTGTCTGCAAAGGCCTATTGTTGAATGAGTCCCTTTAATACGTTAATCAGACATATAGCATAGTAACAAGGTTAAAAGTGCACACTGATTTCCATTATAGAGATATTCTCAATCAGGCAGAAACTAATCTAATGTTGTAAGTCTTTCTGTAATTCAATTGTTCTAACCACAGTACATGTAAAAACAAGATGTCTTCCAACAAAGTCTCAAAAAAGCCCTGCAGATATGTATATCTCTATAGAAAAGAATGATTTACATTTTCAATAAGCCTTATTTGTCTTTGGGAAAAAATGTAATTCCTTTATCGAGCAAAAATCTAATGGGAGCCTTTTTACCTTGTTTGCCATGTTTTGGGTATATTATCTTGGTGCTGACCCTTAATTGAATTAAATTAGGTCTGACTGTCAGGGAGAAAAAATTACTATGGGTCTGGTAGCTTCAAAACGAAGAAAAAATCAACAGATGAAGTTTAAAAAAAAAAAAAAAAAAAAAAAAAAAAGAAAGGAAAAAAGAACACAGGGCCCTCCCAAGCCTTTTGCTGGCCTTGAATGGATTAATTTTACCAGCAGCTAATCTCTATTGCATGGAGAAATTTTTACCATTTTCCCTTAATGACAATTATCATGTTTTTCTTCTAGACTTTCACTGGGGAGGTCCATGGCATGGCCATGGGGAAAACCTCATGCCCCTCTTGCCAGGAGCTGCAAATCGAGTGAGGTTGTTCTGAGCTTTGCTGGAAAACAAATGCCTATAATTTTTATGCTGAAGAGATTCAGCAACTTAACTGTTGAAATGATTTTGGGAGTTTTGGTGGCTCCAGCCTTCTTGTTGTCTTAGCAGAGACTGGTGTTTGGAAAGAAAAAGATGGATGGAGAGAGAAAATAGCTGCTGCTGGGGGGATTTTTCCTATCTGAAGGTCAAAAAAAGTAGGGGGATGGTGAGTGCCAAACCATTTGGGTTAGGAAGGGTTTCCATTCACCATAGGAAGGGTGAAGGGCATTTTATAGCAAAAAGTACTTAGAGGTGTAAAAACCTTTGGGATGGTTTCAATATGAGCATTTATTGAAATATAAATCTGAAAAGCTGTGTGCACCTGTGAGCATGGTCTGTGCAGGCTGCAAAACAAGCATTGCCTTTTTACCTGCTTGTTTTGGTATCACCAGTTACAGCAGATTTAGTGGTAAGCCCCATGTGCTCTATTTTAAATAAATATTACACTTGCTATTGGATTGCTGAAAGAGAGAGAACTAATTAAGGAGATGGGATATCATCTGTAAATTTTTCTTCCCCGAGATTTTATGAGCAGTAATTTGAAAAGAGCCATATTAAAGTCATTCAGGAACAAGTTAATGCTGCGTTTCTGAGAATATTGCCCTTCTACTCAAAGATTATATTAAAGAATAAACAGTGTACAGTAGCTAATTGCTAGCTGACACATTATAATGGCTTTATACTTCCAAAATTGAATTGGTCTGGTTTGAGGGAAAAAAAAAGAAAGGGAAAAGTAATGCAGTAACTTTTTAATTATTTAACAAAGTATTTCTCAAAGAATAATTGAATCTGGGTTCATGGCTGCAGGGAGGAAGAGACACTGGTAGGTATTGACCACATTTGCAACCCAGCTGACACGGCTGCTGTTAAATACCCTGTTACAGGCTCTGACTCTGGCTTGTGTTCCAGACTGATGGCAGGTATCTGTTTTTCCTCTCTAAATTAGGCTGCTAGGAATTTATTTCTCTGGGATTGTTCCTTTCTGTAGTGCCGTAGGCACAAACACGGTGCAACATGAAAACCCACAGAAATCTGCCAAGGAAACCGATTAACCCATGGAAGGAAAATAACAAGCACGTGGTGATTGCCTGGAGCTGTCGTGCTGCCTGGCTTTGCCCAGTGAGGGTTTTTTTAAGCTCTTGGTAAAAACTAGTGATCCCTCAAGCCCATTCCTTGTTTCCCAGTCTGTTGTGATGGGGTAGATTTAATTGCCTGCAATAGGAGGGTCTTCTAGGGACCCATAGTAGCAATTATGTGTTTAAAGCATGCACAGAATGCCATTGTATAATTAAACTGTATTTAGCATCCTTAGCAGAAGTGGGCTCTGCTACCTTGAGTCCTAATTTTCTGTCAGGTTAGATGATTCAGTGCTAATGTGCTAATCAGCTGTTTGAATTTGGAGCATCTTCAGCTTCCTCGGGGAATCAGTCCCAGAGGCAGAGCAGCAGCAGGAGGGTCAGGAGCAGCCGTGTCCCCCACCTCTGCTGTGCTGCCTCATCTGCCATGGAGCACGGTGGGGGCGTGGGGCTCCACCAGGAGATGGACTCTGGCTACTGCCACATTCTGCTCCTGAGCCTGGCTTTAGTCAGTCTAACATGTTCTGGTTTTCTCTGGATTTTGCTCCATCTTCCCTTTTGCTCTGCTGTAACCTTCCAGGCAAGGCTGACTTCTCCTTCCAAGAATAAAGTCTTGGTTGTCTAAGAAATATCAGATTGCGCAGATCTAAGTTAAAACCATAATGAGTGCATTAGTATGCTACAGGGCCCTGTTCCAGGAAATGTCTCCATGCAGGAAAACTGCTTAAGTGTGTGCCAAAAATTAAGCAAATGCTTTTTTCTTGATTCTCCCAGTTGCTTGGCTGGGTTGGGTCTGAGCCCTGGCTGGGGCTACAGCCGCCCGCCCTGCGGTTTGCTGCCGAGGTGCAAGCATCCAAACTGAAATACTAAATTCTGTGTTAAATATGGAATTAACAAAATGCTGGAGAGAAAGGCTGACTTGAGAAGTTGTGCCTTAATTATATGTCATGGATTATAAAGACAGAAGGAACAACTGTGATCACTTAGTCCGACTTCCTCTCTACCTATAAATAACAATAAACAGGCTTTTGCTGAAACACAAAGCTGCTTTCTTTGGTGGATTAAACACTCCATGCTGGAGACGCCAGAGAGAAGAAACATCTTGTTTGCATTATTTTATGTAGGTTTGAAAGGCCTCGACTCAAGCTGAGGTCACGGTTCCTTGGAGAGAAAGGGCATCCTGTGCTGGGAGAAGCTGGGTCA
This sequence comes from Vidua chalybeata, assembly GCF_026979565.1. Lineage (NCBI taxonomy): Eukaryota > Metazoa > Chordata > Aves > Passeriformes > Viduidae > Vidua > Vidua chalybeata. The sequence goes on along the minus strand of NC_071543.1, from coordinate 12,865,357 downwards.
GTGCAAGGGCTGGGACGTGGTGGGACAGGACACTGTGGAGGTGCCTTGTGTGCTGCAGCACTTGTGTGGTGCATTGGCCATCACATCCTCCTGGGGACAGGGTGGCGTGTCCTTCCAGGAGCAGCGATTGGAGCTGCTGTGGTTGTCTCTTTCCAACGTAAGGCATGTGAACCCTGACACAGCACAGGGATGTGCAGGTGGGAATCATGCAGCTTCAGCAATTGCCACCAAGGATTGAAACCCAAAAAAAGTTCCTCGTGCTCCCCACTGCTCTGCTGAGCTGGTGCACCCTCACCCTTACGCAGTCCCTGGGGTGGAGTGATGGTATAACCACGCCATGTGTCAGACCTGCCAGCTGCTGTGCCACCTCTGTCACACTGACACACGTGGCTGTGTGTGGAGCACATCCTGCTCCTTGCCCTGAGAACCAGTCCCACCAGTCCTCTCTGGGCCCTGTGTTTCTGCTGTGACAATGACCCCTCTGCAAGGCATTTTGTGATCCTCTATATGAAGGATGGCAGTCGGGATTTAGAACTAGTTGATCTTTAAGGTGCCTTCCAACCCAAACCATTCTAGGAAAAATTCAGTTATATTTACTTTGAAAAATGCCTCCTTAATGCCTCTGTAGTTCTGTAGCATTTTGAAGGAGCTGGTCTTCAAACCAGGTGGTGATGGCCTTCAGCACAACCTGGTCTGGTGGCTGCAGGGGTCCCTGAGCATTTGTAGCCCATGTTTGCAGCATGTGTTGGGCGTCACCGCGGGCACTGGTGTGACAGGCACTCTGTTATTTTAAGCATTAGTGTTTGTGTGCATTTTACACATTATAGCGTTGCATTATTTAAGGGTGATGCATTATTAAACGTTCTCCACAGCACAGAGTAGGTCACTTCCTCTGATTCCTGTCTCTGCATGAGTGAGTTAGGATGCTGTCTCTTATGTAATCCTTGCAGTCTGAATAATGGAGATCGTAATACTATAGAGCTGATTAATAACATTTAGTACTCCATTAATGAGGAATTTTGTTGGAGTGTTCACTGAAGACATCTGTGTTACCATACTCAGTTTGTTCTTTCTGCTTTAGTGCCTGGAACCAGAAGAACAATCATTACTTAGTTAATAATGATGTGCTTCCTAAGATAAAGGCTTGTAAATTCATTTTTATGCCCATAATCACATTTTTCTGCTGTGAGAGGAGTGGGGGAGCGGGGAATTGTCTCTTTCCCATCTTCCTGACAAAATGTATCTAATGATTAGAAGCATATAATAAGAGTGTTTGTCCTAGCCAAATGTTTCTCCACTCCTGTTAATCAGGGTTCGTTTGAGAGCGCGGCGCCATTTGTGGAAGGCGATGCAATCACTGGGGCAGTGTGGCAGATTTAAATCAGTAATAAAAGCCCTGGGGAAATTAACAAGACAAAACATTAACCACAGACTAAACATTAACATATATTAGCATTTTTATTACACCTGTAGAAATGGTAAATGTGCATGGTTACTACTATTAAAAAGTTTATGTTCTATCCCACATCATCGCAATGTATATTTTTGGTTTAAGCCCTTTAGAATTTAATTAAGCGGAATTCTGTAGCAGCACTTTGAGTAATAGACTTCAGGTTCACTTTTATGGTGACTTTGAAGATAAACGGGGCACAAATGCAATCTTTATAATGCTAATAAGACTTGTGATGTGTAGTGGAGCAGGTTATTAAAAAGAATTGGGGAAGAAGCACCAATTCAAGCTGCTGCCTTCCTGAGGCTTTCAGCCTCACTGGTCAAACTGGGTTCCATCACTAAAGGATGCTCGGGGTTTAGTGGGCATCAGTTGGTTCCTCCTCCACATGTCTGTGGTCTCTTGATGTTCTGTGCATACTGTAGCATATCACCCTTTCAGAAGCCGTGTTCAAATCAATTATAATAGTTAATCTCTTTTCAGTTTAATGTGTGGCTTCTCCCAAAGGAAGCTCATGAGTAAGTATAATATGACTTATGTGAACTCCAGAGAGCAAAAAAGATTGCGGGAGGGAATCTTCAAAAACGAGGGCATCCCCTTGAGGGAAAAAAAATACTGTGTCTTCCTGGAGAATGAATCTATAAGCAGAAGAATTCATAGAAAAGACAAATGGAAACTCCATGTAAAGTTTAAGCAAAGGTCAAATACAGCAAATTCTCCTTTAGAGCAGAGTGGAGCTCCTGGGCTGAATGAGAAGTGGCAGCAGCAGGTATCCAGCAGTGTCTAATGCAATCCCTTCTTGGCCAAGGAGAAGCTGATTAGGTACATTTTTTGTCTTTTTTTTTTTCTTCTAAATCATCTAAAAAATTACCTTTAAAGTGTTCTTACTCTTAAAAGCAGAGCTCAGATTGGCACTGAGGATCCCAGTGTGCTGCTTTCCAATCCTTTCACCCCTGGATTTCCTGGCTGATGTGGAAGATAAGATGTTTTTGCCTCATGTGGCCACTCTGCCTCGTGCCTTGGCAGCAGAGCAGGTTCACCAGGAGTTGTGGCAGACACATTCTTCTCTCTCAGGATTTTTTCATAGAGGAGCACAGAAAGAAGAAAGAGAAAACAATTTCTATTTCTGCTCCTTGTTTTTCCCATGTGGAATGTGTTTAGAGAATTGTTTACCTAGGGTGATTGCTTGATTGGATTCTGGTGAGGATTGTTTGAGCCTGATGGTCAATCCAATCCACCCGTGTCTGGACTCTCGACAGAGGGTCACCAGTTGTTAGTTAGATATGGTAGTTAGAAAAGCAGGTAGTTTTAGTATCTCCTTTAAATAGTATATTAATGTATTACGGTATAGTTATAATAAAGAAATCATTCAGCCTTCTAAAATGGAGTCAGACATCATCACTTCTCAGCAGGTTCACCTGCATTTACAATACTCAGTGTGTCAGGAATGCCATCCTGCCATAGCCAGGCTGGAGGTGCCCTCCATCAGCTGCACAGGGGCTGTGATGCTTTGCACAGAACCTGCTCCTGTGGTCACTATTTCTTTGATAATTAACCCCAGGCATCCCAGTTTCCGTGGGCTGGCAGGTAGGCACGTGGCTCAGTGCTGTGCTTTACACCCATGCATCAGCTCAGCTGGAAGCAGCCCTGGTGAATCTGGTCCCTGCAGTCCTCAGGCACCTCTTATCTTAAATTAATGGGGAAGCGTTAAAGTGGGCTGATAGTGCTGCTCCATTAGCCGTGTCGCTGTGCTCCTCTCAAGTCAGTGTTCCCTCTCAAGCTGAGCCATTACAGGCGTGCAGCCCCCTCGGGTGCTGGGAGCCAGCTGCTTCCCCATGGGGACATCTGCCCACCGGGTGTGGCACCTCCTGTGGCCGCAGGAAGGGAGGGGAGCAGGGGGTGGTGGTCTCCTCAGAAGGCAAAGTGTTCCCCTCGTGGCCTGGGTCACACTCGCATGGAGGAGGCTAATTAAATCGGGTAATTAGTGAGTTTGTTAATGAGCTGGGGCAGGGTAGTTTTGCTTGGGCTGTTACAGTGTTGGTGGCTTTGGGGGTTTGTAAAAGCTCAGGGCTTTGGGAAGGTTTTTCTTGCCTGGTGTGTCCCCTTGCAGCAGTTTTTCAGTGGCCTGGCAGATTCTTTTAAAAGCAAAGTCCAGCTCCTGTTGCCTAAAAAAAACACTCTGGCATTTGATTTACTTAGTCATTTTTTGTAGCTTAATGTGTCAAACTTCAGCCTGTTCTGAATTAAGGCACAGCTCTTGCACTGACTGTACTTAAGATAAGGGTTGGTGTATATTTATGATCCCCCTGGTAGAGTGGGGAGCCTGAAGAGTGAGAAGAGCCAGCGGTTCTGTTCTGTCAATTTGCTTTGAATTTCACGTTCATATCTGTGTGTTGGGAGGAAATCACATATTAAACACTGTTGCTTGATACAAGTTTGGCAATTGGATTAGAGATGCTCCCTTCCTTTTGATCTCCTTCTTGCAGACATACCACAGTGCTGGGGAGTTGACTGTCCTTGCTCCTGCCAGAGCAAGCAATACTTGGAGAGCTGAATCATCACACTTTTTTCTCCTCAAGGTCTGAGCTTGTATCTGTCCCTTCTGTGACTGCACTATAGTAGCATTTTTCTTTTCTTTTTGGAGCCTGCTTTAGAATGGCAATTATTAAGAAGAGACTGGTAAACTTTGTTTGTGTGTTCTTGAGCCTGCAGTGTGGACTCAAAAAGAGGGAAAGATTGAAACAGGATTTCTGAGCTGTTGTCCTAGGACTGCTTGTGGCCCAGCAGACTTTGGCAGATGGTTTGTGAAATCCTTCCCTCCCCCAAAAAGCATACACGATGCCGCCCCTGCAAATGAGCAGGCAATCTGTTACTTCTACTTTCGCTCACTTTATTTTAAAGTTCAAATCTCAGCCAGGTTTTTGTTTGACTAAAGGGTGACAGCTATTTCACTGTGACTTCACAAGATGGGCTCCAGGGTTGGGCTTTTTTCCTGAAAAGGTTAGTTAGTGCTGGAATAACTAAATAAGTAAAAACTTGGTGAATCATTTGAGCAGTGCATCCTTCTATCTGTAAAGATTTCATCTGCTGTCCCATGTCACAGCTAACACAATCCTGTTTGTGGTTTCATCCCACACAGGAGGAATGGCTGGACTTGGTGATCAATGATTTGCCTTGACGATCAACCACTGAACTCGATGATTGTAGAGGTCTTTTCCAGCCTTATTCATTCGATGAATCTTGGAACCTTGGTATCCAAATGCCGTGTGGAGCTGTGAGGATGCAGCTGAGCCACAGCTCCTGAGCAGGACTTGGGAGCAGAGAGGCTGAGCTCCCTCCAGTGCTGGGTGGGAGGTGAAGCATCCCCACTTTGCCGGGTCCCTTTGCTGTTTGATGCACGCTCTCGGTCTCGGGTGCTGCCATTGTTGACGCTGTCACTCTGACCCTCCCCTCCCATTCAGTGCCTCTCTGCATCCTTGGGAAAAAGCCTTGATCCCGGGCTTGCTCTTCTCTCAGGGTTTGATAGGTTTTGCCAGCTGAAAACTGGGCTTTGGAAAGGGATTGGGGGGATTTTCACAGAGCTGGGGAGAATCAAAGGGAGTCATCACAAACAGCAGCTTAAAATATCTGACCTTTTCCCACTTCTCTCCTCTACTTTATATGTCCATTGAGGGTGTGGGTGCAGTGATGCTGCTTTGTGGCACTGCTTCCTCTACACCCACTGTCCTGGAGCTTTTCTGTATCTTGTGTTTCCCTGGAGGAGGCTTCATGGCAAGTCTTATCTCTGCCTTGGGCAGAGGAAAAGCCCACAGAGACCCCCTGAGCATCCTGACACTGTCCTGCTGGTCTGCCCTTTGCAGGGACAGTGGCACCAGCCACTGTAGAAAGGGCATGGGACATCCAGACCCATTCCACAGTGGGGGAGTCTCAGACCCTAAATGCCCTTCTCCAGGCCTCCTGCTGTCCTATTTCCTCCTATTCCTGTCTGCTTGCATCAGGGGACTACCTGTAAATGTTATGAGAGGGATGAGTGCTAACAGAAAGCCCAAAAGGCAAAGAAAATAGCCCAAAATGTGATCATCAATTTTCATCCATTTTCTGAATCCCTTCCTCCCTCTGTTTTTGAAGCCTGCCAAGTGATTTAGAGAGGGCAGTAGGGCTGATGCATTCTTACGCAAAACTTGGTTTTGGCAAGGCAGAGAGGAGGCTCAGCCAAGGGAGGACAGAAGAGGAAAAACCAGGTAAGATACTGCAGAAACTGCTCCCCTGGCAGCTGCAGGAGGAACTGCTTTGGCAGAGGAAACTGCAGGTGCAGAAGGACTGGTGGCAGCATCTCTTCCCACCGTAATGTGAACAGAAACTGCAGTGCCCAGCTCCCAGGAGGTTTCTGTTTTACTCTTTGTTGTATGGCAACCTGAGCAAACAAACTGTGCTGCTCTTGATAATGAAAGAGGTGACATTACTAATTTATTTGCCCACCCAAATGTAGGATGTAATAGAACAGAATTAATCTCTTCTCTTTACACATCAGATGCTTGTAGCTTTGGGTGGCAGGTGTGCTTTTAACCTCTGGTGTGCAGCTTACTGGGATTGCCTTGATTTGATGTGGTGTAGAGATAAATGAGGTGCTGCAAGGAACAGGCATTTTATGGGTGTGGGGTTGGTCCCAAGCCTGAATGAGGGTGGTGGGATGAGGCTCAGAGAAAGGAAGGGTGGTGTTAACTGTGGTGCCTTCGTGGTCCCAGCAATCAGCCAAGCTCCTTTCACAAGCCAGCATGGATGAGTCCTGCAAGAGCAGCACAGGGTGGATCAAAAGGAGACTTTGACAGTGGCAGTGGTGCCACAGGGGGACAGATGTGCCTTGGTAGTGTCCCAGAGAAAGAAATGGTGGCAAACCCACCCACAGCAGGGACTGCAGCAGTGCCCAATGCTGGGTGAGTCTCGGGACAGTGGCCATGTGAGGGAGCTTGAAGGAGGCACTTTGGATTCCTTCCCTTGCTGCTGCAGGCAGTTCCCAAATAATCTGTATGCTAATGAGCTAATTTGTGCCATTAGTAGAGCCCTGTTAATCAGGGCCTCCCACAATATGACTAGGCTGTGGCCCCAATGCTTGCTGTATTTTAGACCCTGGGTTTTTTAATTAGTAGTGATGTGTATGATGCTCATCCCTGGGCATCTGCAGTGCAGTCTGTGCAGATGCTGAGCTACCTCAAGATACAGAACCAGGGTCTTAGGATTCTGCTTCAGAGGTGAGGTGTTTCCTAAAAGTCTGACTAGAGAGCTAGAGTGCAGAATCTTGAGATGCTGTGGTGTTCAGGAAGGAAGGAGCAAGGAACATCTCAAGCCCTCTCCTGCCAGTCTAAGGTTAACTTGACACGGGAAGATTTGCCTGTCACACCTGCAGCTCAGGGGTTTTGATAGCCACAGAGGCCCTTCAATGCTCCAACATTTTGCCTGAAGCTTCCTGCATTCCTTCCCAGGGGGTGGGTATTTATACAAAAGCCAGTTTGTAACCTTAGGACAGAGTTTTGCTTTCAGGTGCTTGCTGAGCTGTGAGCAAGATGGGGGTGACAGGACGATAGCAGCTCATGTGCAGGTGCTAGTGTGCATCTCAGCTGTTTGCCTGCAGTCCCAGCGCTTCCTCACTGCTGTGTTTGTGTTTTCCAGATCAGCCGGTTATGTGGCCACGCTCAGCAGAGGCAGATTCGATCAGCTAATTATCCAGAAGACCTTTTCATTGACAAGAAAGTCCTGAAAGTGACTCACGTTGAGCAAGAAGAAACTTTGTCGAGCAGGAGGAGGTGAGAATGCTCAGGCTGAGTGTGGTGCCTGCTGGATGGGCTGCAGGAGCAGCCACCATATGGAATGGCCCTGTGGAAGCAGATGGAAAAGCTCCTTATTTCCCTTGCCCATAAATCTGGCTCTGAGCATCAGAGCTGCTCTGTGATGGACTCTGAAGTGCAATGAGGCGTCCACATGTGTTTTCTCACCTAGTGCACCCAGGTTAATATGCCAAATGCCTTGTCTGGGTTTCTTGGGCGCTGCTGTAGTAGCTGAAATACTCACAGGTGTAGTTATAGATGGAAATGGTCACTCCAGATTGAGCTGTTATGTGTTACACCGTGTGTAGGTAAGGAGAATGTGTTTCATGTTTTTTGTGTAGTGTTTTATGGTAGTTCACAGATGTTAACAGCCTTTCACTGAGTATTTTCAAAGGAAGCTGATGCCTCCACTGCTGGCACCGCACCCTGTGCTTCCTTCCCCATGTAAGTAGAAGCTGTAATTAAGTGGGCTCACTCTGATGTGTCAGGGAGCAGCATCTCCCCTCTGGATCTGAAAACACACCCAGGTATACGCAGTGCCTTTACTTCTGTCTTGAGTAAAAGAAAAATCCCCGTGGAAGAGAAACAAGCAAGCTTGGCAATTTTTGAAACTGATAGACTGAGTTGGGTGGATTTCTCTCTGAAGACTAACAGGGCCACATTCTTGATATGGTTCCCATGAGATACAGCACCAGGGCTTGCATTCCTCCGTTGTCTCAACACGTCAGAGGTTACACAGCCCAGACTCTGACAGGGATGTCCTTTGAAGACTCTGAAGGCTAATGAAATCTGCTGAGATGAATTACATGGGTTCATACCTGCAGATATGGAGGAGTTCCTCCCTGCCCTGCAGGGAGCTCTGCTCCCCAGGAAAGTTTCCTTCTGCCTGTTCTCCCCAGCTCTGCTGGGGCTTGTGGGAGAGGAGCAAGGCAGTGCCTAGGATGTGAGGAGCTGAGTGCCATGGGCAGTGAGGCTTCTGCTTTATGGGGTTTGCCATAACTGATGATCCAGGTCTCACCTCATTTTGACTTTCCAAGTGCTGTTGGTTGGACCTCCGCCCCACTGTTAGTGCAGGAGATGGATGTAGGAGGTGGTTCACGCAGGAGGTGACTGCCTGAGGCATCCCTTGGATTGGTGCAGGGGCTGTCGGCTGAATTCCCACCCTTTGGAGGGGCTCTGACTCATCAGACAAACCCTTGTTCACTTGCAGGGGCAGTGACAGACAGGTCAGTGCATGCGATGCCCGGGCAGGATGCGCTGGTGGTCAGAGGCAGGACCCCCTTCCTCCCGGGCTGTCCCTGCGGGGCTGTGTCAGCCCCACCACGGCAGGAGCAGCTCCTCGGCAGCGAAAAGGCAGCGCAGAGCACAGGCTTCCTTCTCTTTGTGTCGCCTGCCCCCAGCTGGCTGTCGCGGGCTCTGGCTGGAGAGGGAACCCACGGGATCCCAAAGCAAGGAGGGATGGAGGGAGCTGGACACCCCTCTGCACTCCAAACTACCTAAGACTGCAGGGCAGCTCCCCACAGCTGGCAGGGCACGGATAACCCCTGTACAGCACCCGGGGGATGCCCTGAGAGTGCTCCCTGCTCCAAGTGCTAATTCCTCATCATTTGTCCCAGGGAGCAAGGAGGCTGAGCAATACCCCCTTGCCAGAGGGGGAAATGTGCTAGAACCAAGCAAGACGACTGTGAGGCCAAGTCTTACTGCCTCCAGTCCCTGATATTCCTGTTATCTTACTTTTGGTGCTATTTACTTAATTAAATCTGCTACTATTCCCTGATGACAGCTGCTGAGTGTCCCTGAGGGATCAGACCTAGGCTGGGGGGATGTCCCATCCCACTCCAGAGCCTCTGTCACCTCTCTATAAACATCAGGGATCCCATGGCCAGCCTGTATTCTGGCCCTCTGGACCACTGCTGCAGGTGACCAGCTGGAGATCCTTGTTGCTGGGAAGGGAAGGCACAGGGTTGGGGTGCAGCCTGATTCACATCCTGTCTGTGTGGTGCAAGCACTGCTCCTGCAGCTCCTCCTGCCTTCCTGCAACACAGCCATTTTGATGAGTGTAGCCTGCCCCTTTGAATGCAGACTGTGACCCCATGGCCAAGCCAGTGCATCCCTTGGAATCGTGTCCTTTTGATGGTGCAGCATGAAACACAGCCTTAGCCATGTGTACAGATCTGTGCTGAGAATGTCAGCTCTGGTCTACCACCAGAAATGCCACTTGCCCTTGCAGCAATGCTGGATGGCCAATGTCAGCCAGAAGAAGCCCCTGGAGGGCCTCTGCTGCCTTCTGCAAAGCAGAGGGGACAGTAAAGCCTGAGCCCTTGCTGCTCAGATGTACCCCATGGATGTGTGGCCTGAGCCAGTGGCACCTTTCCTTAGGTGCTGTGAGAGTGCAGAGATTGTGTCTGACTTTTCCCTGGTGCAAAGTTGGGCTGAGGTTCTGCTGCCTCCACATCCCTCCCCATCACCAGCAGTTTTGACCTGGAAAACATGGGTTCAGCCTTTGAATAACATCAAGGAAAAACACAAAAAGCTGCTTTGGTTTGGAAATAAAACTGATGCTTTGTGGTTTGTTTGCACCTAGCTGCTTTAATGTGTTTGTGTGGCTACCTTCACTGGTTAAAATGCACCAACCTCGTCTTCTCTTCTTCTTTTAACTGGGCACCCTTTTCTCTCCCTTTCTTCCAGGGAGCTGATTGCAAAGCTGAAGTCCCACAGCAGTTTTTACAGCAGCTTGCCAGAGTACATCTGCAACCACAGCTCTGCTGTTCAGAATGACAGCCTTTGCTGGAACGGACAAGAAGTCGTGGAGAGGTGATCACATCTCCCTTGCCCTCCTTCTCCTCCATCCTGCTTATCTTTAGTTAACCAGGCACAGGAGCAGTCTGACCAGGGCATGACTCGCTCCTTAGGGCCCTTGTGCAGAGCAAGTGTCCAGCTGTGCTGCAGCTCACATGGATGTGTGAGGTCTGCACAGGTACAAGTGGTTGTGTGCTGCCCTCCACTGAGTTTTCTGCATAGTGAAAACTCTGCATCCGTGATGGGATTTGGTCAGGGTGGGCCAGAGACAGGAGAGCAGCAGCAGTTGGACACTGCTTCCATGGGAGAGTGCACCACACTCCTCTGGAGCAGCAGCAAGGGCGTTGTCCTCATGCACTGCAGGGGCTGGGGATGTCTGCAGCCAGGCTTGGTGCCCTGGTGGCAGGACAGCGTGGTTGGCATCCCCTGCCCCACCCAGGGAGGGTCAAGGAACACTCCCTTGTTGAATTTCTCCTTGCTGTGGCTCTCAGCTGGAGGAGGTGAGAACCACTGAACTCTGGTGGTGCCACTGCTGCCCTCTGACCACCTTCCCCCATCAAGTCCTGGCTGTCCTCTCTGGATGGAGCCGTTCCCACCAAGGTCCAGCTCGTGCTGTGGCTGCTTTGCCCTGCCCCACTCGCCATTTCAGAGGATGCACTGGTGGTTATTGAGGTTAACAGAGGCAAGCACGTGCAGGATTCATACCATAAAGAGGAAGGAAGTGTTAATAGAAATGGAGATTTTTCTTGCAAAAAATGCCCCTTGGGAACGTTAAATAATGTGGAAATAGAACTTGGAAATGTTTTTTGCAATTATACATAAATCTCCTCTAATCACCCTACTTTGCAAAGCATCCTTTGCTGTTAAGTTGTTTGCATAAGGGAAGAAATAGAAATAAAATCAGGAAGTGGTGAAATGTTGAGATATTAATTATGACTTCTTGATCAGTCACTTCAGGTGGTAATTAGCCTGTACTTGCAATACTGACCTGAAACACCGAATAGACCAAAATAGCATCAAGCTCTATTAAAAAAAAAAAAAAAAGACTCAACATGTAAGATCACACGCTTAGTAAAATGTACTTATGTTGCCTAAGGAAAAACCTGTCCTCTGTTGGTACTTATTTCTGGAAAATCTTGAATTTCTATGCCTGAGACAATCAATTAGAAAGAAAAAGATTATTTCAATATTATCTCAGCAATTGTTAATTAAAACTTCTAAAGCAGGGCCATAAGCACTGCAGCTCTGGAGAGGGGGAGCTGGGGTGAGGTCTTGGCTTACAACGATTCACTGAGGTCACAGCCAGTGGCTTTGGTCTGGGTCCTGCTGACATCACAGCTGGGTGAAGTGGTGACAATGGGAGGGTGTTGAGTCCAGATCCTCCTGCAAATATAAGTTCAGAGCTATTTGCAGATCCAACATGACTTCAGGTGATAGATGGCCTTCAGCATTCTGCTGAGAATACCAGGGGACTGTTGTGGGCACAATATGGCACGTCATGAGGTGCCATGGCATGCAGGGGGGCAAGGCAGGGAGAAGATGAAGTCTGTGTGCATGAAGGGGGCACCAGGATTTCAGCCCCTGGCTGTTGAGTCTGTGCCTTTCCACTCCTCTCCTTGTCCCCTCTGATCTCTTGCACAGATGTCGCCACCTCTGCCAGCTCCTATGAAATATTAGTGACAGTTCCCTTACAGATATTAGATATTTTTGCTGTGAGAAGGGAGACCTCAGCTAAATAAAGCTGAGCTAAGATGATGGTCAAGGGCACTCTTCTCCCAGGACCCACTTGCAGAATGTTTCAAATAGAAGCAAAGATGTAGTTAAAATATAGTTAAAATGATCTCTACACTGGCTGCTTCATGTGCTTCCACTTCCCAGCTTGGCATCTCTTTCAGAGTGTCTGGGAGGATTCCTGAAAATCAGGAGCATGTAAGGTAACAGTGCTCGAGTGCCCCAAGCTGCCAGTTCCTTTATTTCAGTGTTTTCCCCAAGAGGGAGCCAAGCAGCTGTTCATGGTGTAGCAGCTCTTACTCGAGCTATTCTGAGAATGTGTGTTATGTACTGGAGAAATTCTGTTCTCCTGCTGGACTGGTGTGTGTCGGTGATTAGACTCCATCTTGCCACTTTTTGCAAGAAATTTGGTGTAGCTTGAATACCTAGTATTGATTTCAGAGTGCTGTCCTGGTGCTTGTGGTGGCTGCCAGGAAGAAGGATGGAGGAGACAAGGTGGGATGGTTCCTGTGGCTGGAGTGTTGGCATGGAAGGGTACAGGCTCTCAAGCAGGGGAGGCAGGGATGGGGTGTCTATGTCAGTGACCAGCTGGGGTGCCTGGAGTTCTACCTGGGGATGGATGAGGAGCTGACCAAGAGCTTTGGGGTCAGGAATAAAGGGAGGGCAGAGACAGGAGATGTTATAGCCTAGCTCTGCTTCAGGCCACCTGACCTGGAAGACTGGGTGGATGAGACCCTTTATAGACAGATAGGAGCAGCCTCATGTTCACAAGCCCTGGCCCTCATGAGTGACTTCAACCCTGGTCTCTGTTGGAGGGACAACACAGCAGGGCACAAGCAATCCCTGGGTTCCTGGATAAACTAGAAAGCTCCTGCTGAATCTGCTGGTCAGGTGAAGACCAGGGCAGAGTGGTGGTTGGCTGGATTCTATGCTTCCATGTGTTCCCATGTCTGGTGCTGTGTGGGCAGTGGATTAAGCTGTTTGACCATTGTTGGGTCAGTGTGAGCATCTGTAGGAGCATGTCCAGGATTTGATTGTGTTCTTGTAGGGATTGTGGCTATTTACCTCCTGCATTTCTAATGGAGTACCTGTGTGTTCATTAAGTTAGAATAGAGCCCTACTGATTTATCCATTTCCAGACCTCCCTGTCATGACAAAATTTGTTAGTTATTCTAAGCCCTTTTCCTATGACATGTTAAATCAAGCCTGGAAAAGCAGCTTCACAGCCCTTGCCAGTGCACCCAAGGACTTGATAATACCAGCAATGTGTGTCTGTCTTGTTATTTGATCCAAACAGTCCCTTCTGCACTCTGCAATCCTCCTCCTGTGGTTTTTCTGGCTTGGTATTTACTCTGTCCTGTTTATCCCAGTGCTTTGTTACCCACAGGCAGTGGGAGTTTCTCTCCTCCCATGGACTGGATGTGCTCAATGTATTTCCACTGGGTCTCACTTCCCAATTTGAGCCTTGAACTATCCTCTGTTTCCTCCTTGCTTTTAAGCCCCTCTCTCTTAAGGGGCTGCAGTGCAATGCAGCAGGCTGGAGTATTTTATCCTGCTTTTAATCCCTCACGTTTTTTTAACTGAATCTTACTTTGTGATCATTTGCTTCTCCACGTTGGACCATCTAATGGCAAGAATACATCCTCCTTCCTGAGGTTTGATCTGTGATCAGTAGTTTGATTGTCATCCCTATTGTGGATTTAGGGACATGGTGCCTTGAAATGACTGCTTGCAAACAGTGGTAACCACACAAGAAAGGTTGATTTTTCTGTAATGCAGAGCAGTACCTTGTGTCTTTTGCTATGCTTTTGCATGGTTGAAGAACATAAACCAAAGTGGGAAGAAAAAATAAAAGGCAACACATTCCTGCTTTTCACACTTTTCAGAGTGTGTAAAAACACACTGTGCTTTTATGGGATGCCACAAAGGTTCATAGCAAAAGCCACAAGTGGCACATTGCACCACTTGCAAAGAGCTTGTTGAGGGTCACAGTGCTTGGTGTTTGTGGTAGCTGGAGACCAGACCTGCTGGAGCTTCCTCTGTCTCCGTGCATCCATGTGCACCTCTTTGCAGCTTTCCTGGGCTCAGCTCCAGGCACTTCCCTGAGACAGACATGTAGGCACAGTGGGTGTGAAACAGCTTAAACCTGCCTGAGTGAGGGTTTCTGTGATGCCCTTCCTTTCCTCTGTCTTCATGCCCCAGCCTCTCACCAGACCTCCTGCTGGTGGTGTTAGATGGTGAAATGTTGTCCCGCCTCTCTTATCCTTATCTCCATCCCAAGCAGAAAAAAACAGAGGTTGATTCTTATCACCAAGTCCTGACTGAACAATTAGCTCATTTAAAGCCTTCAGCTTAAGTCAAGTAGGTGTTGAGATATCAAACTCACCTCAGTTTCTATGGGAGCTCAGCGTTGGAATCTGAAAGGTGATTTGAACTTTATATATAGTATCAGGGTTTTGCAGCATTTAATACTAAAAGCCTATTAAATCTAGATTCTCAGAGTTTTGTAATCTGCTTACATGAGTATATTCTTTTGAAGCTGTTCTGAATAGACTGACGGCAACATCTGCCCACTGCAAAACTTGTAAGCACATTAAGCTTTACTGTTAGTGCTGTTAGATACTGCCATTTCCAAATTTCTCAAGACAAACGTGTACATTAATCCAAATCACCAGCATAACTTTTATTTTCCTTGTACCAATTCAAAATTAATATATTTTTAGCACCTTGCCAGATTCTCTTCTTCAAGCTAGGAGTCTCATATTTCCCTGCTGTTGCCAGCGTACTGTGGTTTGTTTTAATCATACAAAGCATAAACAATGAAAGCACAATTGGAAACAAGACAGAAAAATGAGATTCTGTAATTGGAACAAAGGAAATTCCATGCCAGCAATAACCCTTTAGTTCATGAAGGGTTTGGTTATTTCTGGCAGTGCTGCAAAATATCTGATCCAATGGAATCCCCAAAGAGGGGGCTGTATAACTTTTCAAGCCCATAAAACACAGCTTTGTAGCAAGTATAAACTATAAAGAAAGGCTAGTAGGCAAATTCAGTAGGTTATTGAGTGGCCGAGATAATTTCCAGAGTATTTCAGAAAATAAGATAATGAATCTTCCTCTATCCCGCTGCTTGGTCTCAGGTTTAGCCAATTTTTTCATAATTTATGTGTCTTGAACTGAAATAAGAATAGAGGGAGACTTCAGGCTATCAACTCCCATTGTTTTGTTATGAATGTTACAGTTTTTGCTGTTCCACCTGAAGTCCCATCTCCCTGAGCCAGGTGATTACCTGAGACCTCAGGTTTATGACCAAGCCATCATCTGCAGCACTGTCACTGGCTGTAGAGCTTTGTGTGGGGCAGTTGGGAAGAAGCAGCACTTCTCTTGGCAGGGAACTGACACAGCAGGATCTAAGGGGGCTTTCAGAGGCTTCCAGGTGTTGATATTTGGAAATCCAGCAGAAAATGGTTCCTTTTTAGTTAGGTGAGAACACTCCCCACTGAGAGCGTTGGATCCTCCTGGTTGCTTTTGAAGCAGCTTGTTTGGAGCTGCTGGTGGTGTAAATTGACTGCGGCATCACGAGCTCTGCAGTAACTGCAAGGACTCTCTGCACAAGCAAACAAAGCCAGGAAGGCACCTGAGAGCCATACACCCCACCCCTCCCCTGCTCCTTGCACTGCCATGAAACAGATGCCTGCATATGGCCGTGGGATAGTGGGGACACACAGCCATATGGAAGAGAAGAGCTGGGGTGGACCTGCACCCCACGCCAGCCCATGTCTGGGATGGGCTGTGACTGACCAGATGTCTCTGGACAATCTGTCTTTAGAGAGGAAACTGTCAGGGAAAGAATTGTCACCTCTTCTTGGAGGCTTGTGGGCACATCCAGGAGTTGCACCCTGATTGCAGGGCAGGATGAGTGGGTTGGAAACAGCTTTTCAAGTCTTTTGGCCCCCACTGCTTCCACTGCTGATGTGACACTGAGATTGTCTCACTAAACCAGAAATTAGCATGGTCAGAGAGTAAAATGTTGGCTTCACCACTGCACCCAATTTACTGACCTGTGAAAACCAGCTGGAGGTAAGAGTTGGGTTCATGTTAGGATGGGGGCGGGTGGCAAAACTTTTCTTCCCTTTCTCCCTTTTTTCATTTCTTTTGCCTCCTATGTGGTAAGGACTCTATGTCACCAGTCCACATGGTCAGTAGTAAGTCACATCTTGAAATGCAGAGCAGCTTTGGGGGTCTGGGGGAATGTTGCTCTCTCAAACTCAGTTATTAATAATTCTTGTGCAGTGAAACCTCTGTGTTGTGTTTGTCCCACACCCACTCTCTCTGACAAGTATAATTCAGTGAACACAGATAGGAGAGAGAGAGCCTGTGAGGGATACTGTGCTATTTAAACTGGAGATACATTTGAATAAATAATTTGCAACTGGAAGGCAGGCATAAATTAATTGTTATTTGAATTACATACTTACTTTCCTTTTTTTAAAAGGTGTAATTCTTTATGTTTGACTTTCAGAATTACTTTCTCTAAATCACATGTCAGGCATTGCAGTAACTCACCTCAAAGCCTAGCAGGGCCGAGTAGGATGAACACACATCTTACACTCATTGCCATGTATTTAAATAACATTTGTCATCTTGTCTTCTTTGCTCTGAAATGAAAACTTGGAATGAGCTGCCTTGGGCTGGAAAGACCAAACATTCACAGGAGACATTTGTGGATGGTGGAGAGGAAAGGAGAGGAAAATTCCTCAATTTGACAGCATACTTGGGCATTTATGTCTGGTGGATGAGAAGAAGCAGGAAGGGTCTGAAGTTGTCTGTCCCCACAGAAAACTTCAGATTATTGATGTTTTCATAAGGTGGTTGTCTTTAAAGTAATTTTTAATGAGGGCTGCTTATCAGCACATTTAACAATGTGACATTTGTGTTTGGAAAATACCACATCCCCAGCAAGAGCCCATACCCAGGGAGCCCAGGCAAGGAGATGCTGCTGACTGACGTTGGGACACGTCAAAGAGAAAAGTATTTTGGGCTTTGCTTATGAAGTGTGAGCCAGACCATGCTCATGTTGCAACACTGATACCCCTTTGGCCCAGAGACCCCCGGGGACCAGGGTGGGGGCCTTTATCCTCTGTGCATATTTGCTGTTCCATGCTGGTATCAGTCACCGTGGCAGAGGCACGTGGGGGGTTTCATGAAGTGGCACAAGTGTCCTGCAGAAGGGGCTGTTTTCTTGGCATAAGCTGAAAACAGCTCGAGATGGCTCAGAGATTTCTCTTTTTCTGCACTCTCTGGAGAATGTGGGAGGAAGGTGGTGCTTTGGCTTTTTTGCCTGTGAGCTCACCAACCCTTCATCTTGGGGGGGATGCAGAGGAGCCTGTAAGGGTAAAGGGTATTGTCCCGGGACCCCCAGCTTGTTGGGGTCTGCAGAGGCATCTCTCTGCCATATTAAGGCCAGGCTGCTTGGCCCGGGCTGCAGGGAGGGGTGCCAGCTGCCTTTTCCAGCTTCTCTGGCATTTCAGGAATGCAGGTCCCTCACTGAAGCTGCATTTCAAAGCTTTTAACCCTTTGGTTGGCTACATCCCCCTGAATGTGGCCGCTCCAGGCTGGTGCTGGGGCAGAGCCTGGCACAGCTGAGGGGATCTGGTGCCCTTCTTGTACCTGAGCACACCAGGAGGTCTCAGCTTGGAGGAAGTGTCCCCCAAAGCACCCAAGTGACACAGGACCATGTCTCTGCTTGGTGGGATGTAGTGGGTCCCCGTGCATCTCCTTTTTTGCAATTCATCCTAAAGACGTGCAGCTTTGGGCCCGTTGCCTTGCTGCAAATGACTCGTGTGATGGTGCAAATGGTTCATTTTGGGTCGGGTACGTACCCTTGTGTCTGGCCAGGTGGGAAGCACCGGGAGGTGGCACTCCATTTCTCCAACATCACTGTTTTAGGGAGAAATCGCTCTGCTAATGCTTTCAGGTTTGCTTCCTTCTCTAGTAGACCTTTTCCCCTGAGAAGGCTGATCTGAGGTTCTCACAACCCCAGGAGAACCTTCTGGAGAACAGTTTCAGTCTCTGGACATGGAGTTACAGTATAGTATTGCTATAGTACTGTGTTCCTCCCTCCTGCACTCTGTTGTGTAGGCTACAGAAATCCTCTCTGGCAGCTGTTGTGTGGATTTCAGAAGGGATTTCGCCCACTCAAACCCAAGCTATTGTGTTTGTTTGTATAAAACTGTTTAGGAGATAGATTGTATTAATTTAGGGATGCACCAAGTGGGCTTGGTTCTGCTCTTGCTAAAACCTGTGTGAGTTTCCTGATTAAATCTCTGAAACCACAGGAGACCTTTCAGCAATGTACTTCTGAGTTCTACCAGTGTTTTAAATTAAATTTACAGTGACACCAAAGGTAGGAATTTCTTTGTCATCTAAAAACTCACGCATGCTGTGGATGTCCATGTGCAGTCTCCAGATGTGTTTGTCAGGTCGGCACGGTGGCATTAAGTGGCTGTGTGACAAACAAGCAGCAGGATTAATGGTTCAGTGCTCCATCCTCCTGCAGAAAGTTCAGCCCGAGTTCCAGCAGAGCCGGGCAGGTCTGTGCTTGCGGCAGCAGCCTCTTCCCACGAGATGGAGCTGGGAGCATGCACGGCTGTGCCAGGAGCCGTGGGCAGCTGCAGGCTGGCCCCAGCCTGGCCCCCTTCTCCCCATCACTCAGCTCTCAGCCTACACCGACCCTCCAACGGCACCCGCGAGGGCTCTTCTGACCTGGGAGCGATTGTTTCTCAGGTATAGCCGCGGTTTGTGCTTCCCAGGATAAGGCAGCTATTAAAAAAAAGGCGTTTTGCAGAATGCTGAGTGCTGACGGGAGGCCCCAGGGACAGGTGTCGGGGTGCTGGTGTGAAGTGCAGGGCTGGGATGGCTCTGCAGGCAGCTGCCCCCGTGGTCAGGAGTTGGTGGAGCTTGGGAGAGCCAAGCTGATGAATCTGTGATGCCTGTACCTGGAAAAGCTGCTTATGCCTGGAAAAGGAATTTACACAGGCGTGTGTTCCTGTGCTGTAGGAACAAACACCTCCTTTCTCCTGTCCTTTTTCCTGTGTCATCTCTTCAGTGCAGCATCTTGCAGGGTTGCCAGCCATTAATGGAGATGCATATGGGGAATGCCCAGTGTTGGGGACCCAGCTGGAGGTGCAGAGAGCTCCTGTATGTGGAGCTCCTGCTCTGAGATAGCCTTGGAGTGGAAACCTGCCTCAGTTCTGTAATTAAACTATGTGAGTATTTCAGGTCAGGGCAGATTGCTGCTGCACCAGTAGAGATCTGGGGTTGCCTTTGCATCCCCACATGTTTGAGTAGATCTCATCCTCTAGTTTAGAGTTTAAGCAGAGTTTAATCCAAGCCCCTGAGTTATCCCCAAGCCCCTTCATGTGCCCTGTGGCCAAATGTTCACATGCCTGTTGCTTTCTATCCTAGCAAGGCATCCTCCCTGATCTGGCCCCACCGTCCCTCCTGTCTCCCTCCCCTTCTTTGAATGCCTGCTAAAGTCCCACTTTCTCCCCAAAATCCATGTGAAATGGGCTGGCTATGATTGCCTGAGCTTGCCTGGCAGCATGAGGATGGAAGATTAGCTGGGCAGGGGAGCAGGGAGCTGACAGACAGGGAGGCAGGCCCTAGGACTGGTGCTGGGAGCTGGGTAAAAACATGATGTGTGGGAGATGAATGCAGGAAGGAAAATTCATGGTGTTTACCCATGGCACTGGAAAAACAGATGTACAGTAAAGCAGACTGATGCTGGTGTTATCTCAGTGATCTCACTTTTGGAGGCTGTACCAGGGTTTGGTAGTGCCTGTTCTGGCTGCCAGTTCTTGGAGATGAGGACTTGTTTTGTGCTTGCAGAGCACCACAGCCCATCGCTGGGCTGTGATGAGTGGCAGCAGCCCAGAGCTCTGTGTGCTCCGTGCCTCTGCCGTGGCTGCCAGCAGGCAGTGGTGGCAGCCGATGGCTCTGGCCCAAACCTGAGCTTGAGTTTGGTGCTTGTCTTGTGCTGGAGCATCATCAGCTGTTACCCAGGTCCTGAGTGCAGGGACGTGTTCCTCCAAAGGCAAGTGTGCAGCAGTTCTGTCCCTCTTCTCCTCCCTTTGATCACTCTGGTAAACTTTGTCATTCCATAAATCTTGCAGCAGGTGAATGTATATTTCTTTCCTAAGTGCTGATGAAAAAGCTGAGTGCAGCTTGGCCGCCCTCCTCTGCAGAGCTGCCCTGGCAGTTTAATCTAGTCTATGGGGGCTTTGCTGACTCTCATGGTACCTGTGTAAATCAGGATACCCTGTGGTGCAGAGCCCAGCACTGTACTAAAGTCAAGGTACGTTCTGTCTGAGCAGTTACTTTGATCCCTAAGGCTGGATCTCATCAAAGACTGAAATCAGGATTGTTTGACAACACCTATTTTCCATTAGCAATGTTGACAGCATTAATTATATTCTGATGCTTTAATTCTTTATTACTGAAATCACACATCAGTGATAGTCATTATTTTGCAAGGGGGTTGATGTTATGCTAATCAGCTTGCAGTTAACTGGGTCATCCCACTCATTTTTTTGGCTGTGGGCACAACACTACTGCTCTTGTACTGGAGTCTCTGTGGTCTGCCAAGATTTATTTTAAACAAACATGAGCAAGCCAGAATTTCTGAGCCAGCTTTTTTAGGACTCTTGGGTGCAAGTTATGTGAAAATATTTATCTCTATTGTATACTGTTGAACATCTTCCTTGGTTACTAATGGACTGGAAAGGACTTCATTGTCCTCAAGTGATACAACTACATCATCTTGCAAAGTCAGAGCAAAAATGTTTATGGGAATCTTCTTTCCTTTCTTTGGCATTATTAACTGCCTTGTGCTCTCTGTTTTGGAAAGGGCTGGTGCGTGTCTTGGGATTTCTTACGTTTGTACTGAACTTTAAAGATCTCCTCTCTGTTAGCCCATCACATCGTTGTCTTCTCTGTTCTCATTCCTACAGGTACAGTCCCCAAATCACAAGAAATGGAGCAAAAGCCCAGGCTGGCAACCACGAGGTGAAGGTGAAAGGTCCGGAGCCAGTGATCAGCCAGATTATTGACAAGCTGAAACACATCAACCAGGTTTGTTGCAGACGTGCCAGCAGGGATGGCTCCGGAGTGGGCGGTTTCCAAATCAGTTCGGCCTCCCCCGCACTCTCCCTGGGCTCAGACATCCTGGGTGTCTGCATCTGCAGCAGGTCTGGCAGCCCTGCGTGCAGAGCTGGTGCCACCCTGGCCCTGCACTGCACCAGGCCCACAGGGCACACCTGGCATCCTCTTGGATGCCTGCTGGTGTGGTTCTGCGTGGTGCAGCCTCCCAGGACTCAGCCTGTGCCTGGGTCATGTGTGGATGCATGGCTGCAGTACAAGAATGCTTCTGCTGGACACCCACGCCCTTAGCAGTGGAAGTCCAGGAAAGATGGAGCTGATGGAGTGCCCTTGAGCATGATGTGCTGGCTGAGGGTCATGTGGCACATACCTGATGTCCCCTCTGGTTGGAGGAATTCCTTTTGGCATTGCTCGTGGCTGGCAGTAAGGGTCACTTTTTTCTTTGGGCATTCTCTCCCAGTCAGTAATGGGGCAAGTTACTGTTGAATGGGGAAATGGCAGAGCTGGATGAGATCCTTTCTGCTGGGGAGGAAGCTTCCTTCCCACTGCCTCAGACCTGGCATCCTTCCTGGGACAAGCGGTGTCTTGTCTCTAGCCATTATGCCACGCCAGGTTAGGCCTGTGAACAGCCCTGCTGCTGCCAGGGAGTTAGGTGACAGCTCTGCAGAGCGTTCAGCTTGTGCCTGAACCTTCCCAGCACTGCCCTAGGCCAGCGGGGCTGGGGTCTGGCTCTGGACTCTGCTCACCCTGTGTGCCACTGAGTGTGGATGTCACAGTAACTCACAGAGGTGTTTCTCACAGGCAGATAGGCCGGGCTTGCTGCTTTGCCAGCACTGGGAGCTCACAGGGCGAACCCTCGCTGTTAACACAGCTGAGCTGCCCCGTCTCTCCTCAGAGAGAGGGGACCTTGCCCAGGCTCGCTCTGGGCAGCGGTGGGTTCCTGGGGTTAAGCCCAGCTTTGCTTCCCAGCCGGGTGGGCTGTGAGGGCGGCTCTCTTTGGAGTTGCTGGCTTAGCAACTTTTCTGCTAACCTCTGCTTTCCTGCTCCGAGACGGCCAGGGACTGTTTTCACAGCCATTCCCATTTAACCCCTGCGCCCTCCGAGGCAGGCATGCCTCATTAGGTGCAGTCCAAAATGGGAGCAGGATGCAGCGAGGGATTCGGGGTCCCCAGGAGCACCCCACAAAGCAGGAGCTGCCATGGGCAGCGGCCCTGCAGCCTGCTCTGCCTTCCCACACGCTCCCTGTGCCGAGCAGTGCCATCTGCCAACAGCCCATAATTATTAGAAAGGGAAAAGCGGGGGGAATAGCATAATCATCTCCCTATTAAATGGGGTAGAGGGCAGGCTTCAACCTGCAGGTGATAATGATATTTTGCCATTCACAGTGAGAAAGTTGCACTGAACAAAACATGGTTATTATGTACTTGAAACTGCTGACATAAAGTGGTTGTGAAATGCTGGCTGTCAGACTGGGTCAAGTTAGGTCTTTGCTGAACAGCTTGGGCTTCTGAGGAGTGGAGGTCTGTGGAGTGGGAGACCCTGGGTAAACACTGCTGTGCTCAGCTCAGCTGTTTGCAGCAGCAGAGTGTCTCTGTCAGCTGCTGCTCAGAGAAGAATTGTGGTGAGGGGGTGAATATGGCCAGCTCAGTCACAGTCTCTTGTGATTGGAATGTGTTACGGGGGGCAAGTAAGCTCTTTTGGTTTGAACAGCATAAATGTAAGAGCCTGAAAAATGTCAAACCCTCTTGTAAAGCTGTGTTTGAGAAAGAGGTGGAACTGAGAATAAAATCAGGAGAAAATGGGAAGGGATTTGTGCAAATTGATTACGAAGCTTGCCCAGAGAAGCTGTAGCTGCCCCATTCCTGGAAGTGTTCATGGCCAGGCTGGATGGGGCTTGGAGGAGACTGGTCTAAGGAAGGTGTCCCTGCCCATGGCAGGGGATTGGAACTACATGATCTCTAAGATCCCTTCCCACCCAAACCAATCTGTAATTCTATTATATGATTCTATTCTTATAGAGGGTCTGTAGTCAATGGTCAGTAGCTTATATACCAGGCAAGCAACTGTGGAGGTTACTTAAATTTGGGATTTGGGGTGTCAGAGCTTACCGTGACACTTATTTTCTTGGCTGAAGGAAGTTTTGAGCTCTCTTTCACATCTGGAATGCATCTTGATTGCCAGAGAGTATTAAATGTGGAAGGAACAGCAGCTCTGGATGAATTACAGTTGTGTCTTTCAGGTGTTGGCTTCAGATTTGGGAAGCAGTGGGAATTCCTGAGCTGGAGAGGGTTGAAAATCTCCTTATCCACCAAACTCAAGCCAACAGTGGCTTTTAAAGATTTTCAGACATCCAGGATCTTTTGGAGAAGAGTGTTGTGGCTTCCTCCCAGTGTGTTGTGTTAGACATACAGCCTGGATTTTGTGGGTGTGGGCAGACTCAGGAACCCTGCTGTTTGGTTCAGTTTTCATAGAGATCCACAGCTTTTATTTTTACTTGGAGATTTTTGCTAAATATGTGTAATTTGCTGATGACTTCACCTTTATTTCAGGATGCTTGTGCTGCTGGAAGTGTCTGTTCTTTCAGTGTTGTGTGTACAAATTGTGCTTGCTCTTTAATTCATGTCCTCTCAAACCTAATTTGGGTAAAGGTACACACATTCACATGAGAAATTCTCATCAAACGTTTGCAGTTTGAAATGAGAGTGGGGTTTGTGCATTAGAATTAAACCCATGGGGATTGAAAGAAGTAGAGAAAACCTAACCCAGAGAAAAGGGGAAGGGAAAGTGCCCAGACTGTATTTTTTTGCTTTGAGCGCCTATCAAGCTAAAATAAATAAATGAATAAAACACAGTGCCTGAGCTGTGTGCTGTCTCAAGGCAGCCCTTTCTGGATGAGTCCCCCCTTAGTGCTGCCTATTCATCACATCAGACCATTTTTGTTTCACCCAAACGTGTGATTGTGGCTGATGCTATTTTTTGTGCATTGGTGGGTGAGATGCTTTATTATTGCCATATTGGAATTTTTTTCCCCCCAGTTCTGTTAGATGTCTACCAAGTTTTGATTTGAGTTATTTTTGTTGTGTGCCCAGAGGCATGAACAGCCCATCCATAAATATTAGCATTGTTATCTCAGCTGGGAGGCTAAGGGTCACCTTCAGGAAAATGAGTTGGAATTGGTTCCTAACTTTTATTTCCCAGAGTGGATGGGGTCTGTTTCTGGCTAGAAGGGTTTCACTCATCCCTTGAGTGAAACTGTATTGAACCTGAAAGGTTATTCAGTGTCAGCACGGGGTCTTGCTCAGATTTTTTGTGGCTTGGTAACATGCCCAGGCAGAAAGCTGTGTGCAGGGTGAGCCGTTTCCTCTGGTCACTCCATTTTCCTCCGGCCACGGGGACGTTGGAATGGCTGACAGATGGGGATGAGCTTCAGTTTTTAACAGCCATGCATGGAGGTGGGGGGTGTGGTGTCACATGTCCCGTGTCCTGGGAGCCCTGCCACACTGGTGACCTCCTCCTGGTCATCCTCCTCCACGGAAGGCTCTGGAGAGGGGACCTGAGTGATGCTGGTGTAAGCGTGCAGCAGGGATCTGTGCTACCAAATTGGCTGATGTGACACTCCTGGTCCTCCCTCCTGTCCCTGTCTGTCCTGAGGTGACTTCTATGTCCTTTGCAGTGCCTATGGGGCTCTGACACTGTTGCAGCAGATGCTTTACTTCATCCTTAATGCCATTACCTCTTTAAGCTTGTGCCCAGTTGCAATCTCTTTTTTTATGCTTAGGTAAATCCTGGTGTTTATCATAGTACTGTCTCAAGGAGGAAGAGGATAATTTTTTAAGAAAAGGAAGGAAAAAACACACCAAAAATTAATAGTAAAATCCATAAAAGGAAACTTAGCTGCGGAAGATGTGTCTTTACAAAATTGAATGGCCTGGAAACATATTGTACATTTCCAGACACTCGAGTTAAGGGCTCATTTAGAATATTTCAGATATACTGGAGTTTGACAGTTCTTTGGTTTCCACATCAAACAATCTGTAATTTATTGCCCCATATAGGGACTGTGTTTTTATCATATTGCATATTTTCTAGCCAGAAATCTAACTACCATGTAAGCTCTTGAAAAAATAAACCCTTTGGGGATGGGAATCCAGGCAATATGCCTTCACAGACCCTGAGAAACTCCCTTTGATTTATTTCCTTGCAAATAAGGGGAAGACACAATTTCTTGGAGTATTACAGCTGTTCCCCCAAGCAGGGTCTCGCTGCCTTTCTTCATGTGCTTGGTGTAAAGACCCAGTCCTGCAGTGAGCCCCATGTGAAAGAGCCTCACATTGCTCCTGGAGGGGTTTGCAGGAGGATGAGAACAAAATTTAGAAGTTTTACGAGGCAGTAAAACACACAGCTATACTTGGAAAGGAAAAAAAAAAAAAAAAAAAGCAGGAGGCCCAGAGGTGTGAATGACCGAAGACAAAATAGACCTGAAGTTCACAAAAAAGGCACGTCCTGGCATTTCCAGAGCCGTGTTTGAAGCTGGTTTGATCAACCAATATGTCCCATATTTGTTTGTAGGTTTAATGGGCTGTTTCCCGGCGGCCTGGCTGCTGGGAGAGGGCATGGTGGAGGTCACCCAGAAGTTAATTTGGAAAGAGGCCAAAAGGCCACAACTTGATTGAATCAAATGTAAACAAAATAGGCCTGGGAACGGTGTGATGCCCTTGTGCCCGAGTCCCCTGCAACCTCTTGGCTCAAAATGCAGAGTGGTGGAGCACCAGGGACCAGTGAGGAGGGTCTGACCCCACCATGGGGAGACAAGCTCAGGGTGGCAAAGGGACCCAGACCCTGCCCAGGGCGCACAGGGAAATACAAAGTTTATTATGGGAGAGCCTGGGGAGCTGGGCACTTTGCAGGAATATATCTCCCCTTCAGAAAAATCCATTACTTTTGATGGATTTGGTGAAAGTTTCCCTATGCCTGCTAGGCTCTCTGAGGTTTATTATTCCCACTGTATTTTAATTCCCCGATCAGATGAAGCTGCATAATAATTAGAAAAATGTGCAAACTGCCAGATTGTTAAATAATGCAAGGCACAACACTAATCACTTGAAAATACAATATTTAAATTGCACCAAAGCAAGTCACTTTTGACTCATTTTCTACCTTTAATAAGTTAGCAGTACAGTGTCTGAAGTGCTGTATATATGCAATATAATCTATCAAGTCCTCAAAAGAAATGTTAATAAATACAATAATTACTTGGACACGCCTTTTGTTCATCATTATTAAACAGTTTGTAACAATTAAAATATTAAAACCACATGTTGTTGAAAAGCAACCAGACATTGCAGTTATTTCTTACAAAGGCTATTAAATAAAATGACAGAAGATTTTTATTTTAATAATAAATGCATTTTAGAATGGATCAGTTAATTCTTCTTTAGTACACAAAATAATCTATAGCTCCACCGAGTCTAGGCCTGGTATTTAAGTTCTAATTCCATTGTCCTTTTAGCTGTGCCTTGGCTCCCGTTAACGCTGGGTAAATGCTCTCCCAGCCTGTATGCAAGTGGTACTGACAGGATTTTGCCAGGGCAGTTAAATCAGGGGAAGTGTGACCCTCGGTAATGAGAACGTAATTAAATCTGAAGGTATCTGACAGCTGACTTTTCAAGCCCAAACCCCTTCTTTCCCTCTTCAGGAAGAGCAACACCTGCCTGGACCCCACAGCAAACCTCCAGGTGTATTGGGACTGTTCAGGGAATGCTGTGCCCACAGGTCCCCCACACTGAGTCTTTTTAAACAGCCAGAGATTGTTTGTACCTGGTGTTTCATGCCTGTTTTCAAACAGAAGTGTATCCTATATGTGAAGGGTTTCAACTTTGCTCTGTGGCTTCAGCTCCAGCAGGAGACAGGTGCTTCAGGTGTGTCCTGCAGGGACCATCCTCCAACAATGCTGTGGAAATCAGCTGTGGAAAAAAAAACCAGACCAACACCTTTAAAGGAGATTAATTTGCTTTTGTGTCCAGAACATGCAGCTGATGCCCAGTGATGCCTTAAAACAAACACCAGATATCCTGTACCAGAGCTGAAGTTTATCCTGTTGTGGAGGAAACAAACCTGAAGAAATCCTTGTACAGCAAAACCCGGTGCAAATGGAGCTATTGTTAGCAGATTAACAGTTAATTACAGTTATTCTGGGCCTGGTTAATTGTATCAAGTGTCACCTTGTGCTGTGACTCAGGCTGTAATTTAATCAGTGGATGTCTGAGGTAGGTGTCCTCCCAGATGGGTCCAGTAACAAAGGACACAGCTCTCTGGTGTTAGTGGGATGTTAGGTAGTTTTCTCATGTTTTTCTCCAAAATTTGACTTAACATCAAGATTTTTAAAATGTGGTCCAGACTGCGAGGGGACTGGTATTCAAAGAGTTAATCTTCATTGTTCAGAAGGTAACCTCTGGTCTTCTTGGCTGCAGAAGAAATCCAATTCCTTTTGTTCCCAAGAAAAAGCCTTGATAACAATAATGTTACTTTTAATTTCAGTCTGAAGTGGTGTAAGGCTGCTTAGTGATGATGTTCTCCGGGGCAGGAGGAAAAGGCAGCACTGCCAGACCTGCTGTGAGCACAGAGGGCCAGCTCTGACAGGAATTTTCTTCTCCAGGCCTGGGCTGTGCTGTGGGAATGTGGTGCCCAGCTGTGGCACGGTGTGCAGGCAGTGTGGCACAAATGCCTGTGAGATTCCCACTCCACCCTGAGCTGCTTTGTGTGCTGGGCAGGTTGGAGCTGGGAATTTCCCCAGTGCAGTTCTGCCACTTCACCCGAGCCCTGTGTGTGCAGGGGGAACAAGGCACACTTGTGGCAGGTGTTTCCCCTGTGCTGGCAAACCCCATTCCCAGCCAGTGAGACCCTTTTGACCTGACTGCACTGGGGCAGGTGTAAATACCCCTCACGGCTCAGGAAGACTCTTGGCTAATGCTGTTGCTCACTAAACTTCTTAGCTTGGTTTATGACCTGTAACTGGCTGCAGAGACTGGATTGTATTTTCATGCTCATGCTGCCAAACTCCATGATGAGAGATGGCCCTTGCAGCACTTCAAACTGTGAGCAAAGAGAAGTTTGGGTTGCAGCACGATTTGCTGTTGCCTGTGGCCTCTCTTGGCTGTGCTGCCAGGAGTGATATTTAAGAGAAGGAAATGTGCTTGGTTGAGGACATGTGTAAGAAGATGCTGCTGATGCAGCAGGGTCAGCAAGGAAGTGGGAGGCAGCTGGCAGCAGGTGGGTGTTGGAGCCATCAGCAGATACCCTGATGGGCAGGAAGTTACCTTTTATTTTTGGCAGGACCCCTTGAATGCCTCCTGCCTATGGCTGGGAAAGGAGTTTGCTGACCTTTTCCTGCAGCACATAATCTAAAAGCTGAGGGTGAGACTCACATAGGTGCATTTCAGGGCTTCCTTTGTGAGTGTTGTGTCTCACTGAGGGAGGGTATAAAGTCACCAGCTTTGAACTTAATTTAAGCTGAGTTGCTTCAGCTGTTCAGTTGGTGTCTGTACATCTGTGTGTGGGAGAACCACACCAGGCAGGGCTCCTCCTGCCTGCAGCTCCAGAGGCCTGAGCCTTGCTGTTGGCTACATTCAGCCCCAGTGATGGGCACCCCAGTGTGTCAGCAGTGCCCATGCTGGAGCCTGGATGGTTGTTTCCTTATCCTGCTGGTAGACCCATCCTAGGTGCCAGTTTTGACACTGGAAAAGTTGAGTCCCTGGAGGTTTTTTGTGTTTTTGCAAGCAGCATCCGTGCTCTGAACACGGAGGAGAGCTGAGACCTTGCCTGGCAGCCAGTCCAGCCACCAGCTGTTAATTAGAGACCAGCTGCTTGATCCTGCCTAGCTAACAGGTTTGGGGGTGTTTGCCATGGAGTCCTCCTCCCCCTGCCTGATTGAAGTCTCTGCTGAAATCAACAGCTTGATAATTAACCCCACGTTGGGGTTGTCTTATCTGATGGGAGATAACTGGCTTTTAAGGCAGCTGTTCAGTTCCCTGTGAAGCTCTGTGGACCAGGGGACATCTATCAGAACTGCTTGTAGTTGCTTTTTGGGCTTCCAAAACCTTGAAGGGAAGTGAATGCAAAAGTGCACCTTGAAAAGAGCAGCCCCCAGGAGGGCAGGATGCAGTCAGGGTGACTCGAGCTGGTGTTCTGGCAGAAACCTCCGTGCAACACAACACCGTGCACAAAAATACACGATTTGAGGAGTGCCTCTCCACTGGGAGCTTTTAGGGGAAAAGGAAAGCAGCTGGGATAGGGGTTTGTGTTGCAGAAGGAGAAGAGGAATAAAATAAATCCTTCTGGCCCAGCTCTCAGCTTGCTGTTTCCTACCTGGTGCCAAGGATGGGATGTTTGCCTCGCAGGCAGCCCTGCGGATGTCGCCGACAGCCGGAGAGCCGCCACGTGTGCCACAGCCTGAGCCAAGAGGAAATCTCCAGCTGCTCCAACAGGCTGGGCTGGGCAGGAGGAGGCTGTGGGAACCCCTGGCTGCTGCCCCCCCTGCCTGGGTCACCTGTACAGAACCTGATCACCTGATCCCTTCTGAACCATGGGGCTGTTACAGCAAATGGCTGGAGGTGGTGTGAGACCTGCACGTCCTTCTAGGTGCTCTTGCATCCAGGGCACTTTCCATCCAGGCCATCCCTGCTCAGGTGTCTGAAGGATGTGATGGCAATGAGGTGGTTGATGGCTCCACCTCTGCCTATTTTGTCTTGTTTCTTGTGCTTCTGTTTTGCTTGTTGTCTCATGTTTCATGGTGACGTGCACTTTGGGCCTTCCTGAGTGGTGTTTGGATAGAAGAGCGGGGTTCTGCTCCAACAAAACTAAACAAAATGTTTAGTGATAATAGCAGTGATGGGTCCTGGCCCACGTAGGCTCCCACACCCCTCCTTCACTCAGCTGCCAACGCCCTGAGGGGTGGCTGAGAGGTGGAGAAATTGCTCATTTCTAGTGACGCAGAGCAAGTGGAAAGGAGAGGGGAACACAGCTGGGGCTACTGGTAGGAGGCTGAGACACTTTGTGGGGAGAAGGAGCAGGGATGTGATGCCAGAGGAAGAACAGTGTGGAAAGGGGACAAGATAGACAGCCCTTGCAGGTAATAAGAAAGGGAGCATCTTTGCAAAACCTTTTCCACCACCCTTGACAGGTGTGGGTAGTTAACGTGCCTGATCAGCCCAGGCAAAGTGAAGAAGAGCTGGAAGGGGGTGTTTGCAGTAAATGGCTGCATTTCTATGGTGCTTCTAGGGAAGTGGTAGCTCAAGGAAGTCTTCCTGATCCTGAGAGGAATTGGTCCAGGCAGACTCCACCAAAGTGCTCAAGGCATCATCAGTAGATGCCTGGTCCAACCATGTGTTTGATGATTGGTCTAATTATTGGGGTTTTGAGTTTGAGGGATGTCTGAGTTTGATAGGAGCAGATGTAGGAAGGGATGCTGAAGGGCCAGTGATAGTTAAGGCTTGGAAAGGTAAAATTGGAGAAAGGGCTATAGTAGCCCAAAGAGGAAAGCAGCATTTCTCCAGCATTGGCATTGATGTAGGGCTTAGGGGATGAGTCAGAAGCAGACAGAGACTGCCCAGGACCCCATCAAGCTGGGCTGGACCTCTCTGCCCTGCTCAGCACCCACACTGTCCTGTTCCTTCCTACAGCTGCACAAAAACAAGCTGTAAATAGCTGGGGTGGAAGGGGAAGGAACTGGATATAAGGTGAATGAGCTGATCTTAAAGCCTGAGTAATCTCTTTTTCACATGTGCCCAGTGGTGAATGAGCATTTGTTCAGGCCAGGGAAGTGACACCTCCCCTGCCTGGGGGACTGCAGACAGGAGCTGGTCCCTGTGCCTGCCATGGTGCCAGCCAGGGCTTAACCTCCACAGGAGCATCCAGTCCTGGGCATCAGCCTGCCCTCACCAAACCAGAGCAATCCATAATGCCTTGGAAGCCCCTTCTGCTTCCAAAAGAGATTTACTGTCCAGTGCAGACTCGTGTTAATTACGGCCAGCACTTAGGAGTCTTTATCTATCTTCCTTTACCCATAGGGATGTTGCCAGTTTGGATAGCTAATCTGGAATTAAGCTGATGATCCATAAAGCAGGGCCACACTTTGGTCAATAATTCACTGCTGTCACCAGCTTCTTTGTGATGTCAGGAGAGTGACCAGGAAAACTGATTTACTGGCAGGCAAGAGCATCTCCTCTGGAGCCTGTGAAGACAGTAAAGTGGGTCCTGCTGTGCTGGTAAACCCCAAGTGATGCATGGTAGAGATTTTTCCTGTTCCAGGTATTTTGAGTGATAGAATTAAAGACTAAAACGTTTTTATGGCTAAGGAGCCACAATATAAACTCAGAGCTACGGTTCACAACTTTAGTCAGCCACCACCACGGACTGGTGTGGAGCCACAAAGCAGGAGTGACTCAAGATCAGTGTGTGGGGAGGGGATTCCAGGGCCATCCCTTGCTCATGCTGCTCAGAGCAGGCAGGAGGTGCTGTCTGGGGCTTGTTCTGCTGAGTTCAGCTCCAGTAGCACAAACCCTGTGATGTCTCAAAAGAGGCAACACAGGGAAATGCAGGATTGGCCTTTAGAGCAGCTGAGTAAATGGCCATGTCCAACTCATCATTTTTCCAAGCACTGAAAATTACTTTTCCATCTCCAAAGTCTGCTTTCACTTTATTAACTTTTGATTAGTGATCATTCTTTGTTCCGCTGAGCTTGAAGTAGGAGTTGAATGAGGAACAGGTTTCTTCCCTGCCATGTCTGTGCTGCCAAGGTGCAGCCAACTGGAAGGATCAAAAGGAAACCACAATTCAGATGTTCTCCTCCCAAAACAGGCTCTTCTGTCCATGGGCCAGCACTGTGATCAGAAGAACAGTGGTATGCTGCTGGTGTGCACACGCTCATGTGTTCACTCCTGCTAGACAGAAATACGGATCCTGGTATTTACAGATATTTTTAAAGTTTTAAATAGCCTTATTTTCAAATAGAGCTTGGTGCTTGGAGCCAGGGAACACTGAGTTTTTCTGTAGCATGTGTTGCACTTTGCTGCTGCCCAGGAGGGGGAAGGCTCTCTGGAGCTTGGAAAGAAGCAATGAAAAGAATGATGCTGTAGATGTTGCACTGAGTTTGTGCTGGTGCACACTCCTGTGCCACCAAGGCGCCTCTCCACAGAGTGGATAAACCTAAGGGAGCTGGGAAATAGAAATGTGGTGTGGAGGGCACCAGCAATCTCATGAGGGTTGGTTAAATAATAAAGTATTTTCTAATAAAAGATAATTTTTTCCATGCTATTTCCAGGGCTAATAAGCAGAGGAAGTGGAGAGAATAGATTCTGCTGTTGCATGCTTGTGTATGATCAGGCCACCAAATTCAAAACACATGAGTTTTGCAAAAGTCCACAACTTCAGCCTTATAAAATGGGTTCCTTTCCCTGATTCTTGCCTGTGATCAGATAATGACCTTCGTAAGCAAAACAACCCCAGCTGTATTTCATAATGGGAATATACTTCTGTACATTGTAATGAGCTGTTAACAGGGAACAGTATCGTGTGAAAATCTGCACGTTTCCCATGATGCTGCCCTGATTCAAAAGCCACACATAAATTATTTGGTATTGCAGATTTCAAGGTCAGGATTGGCCACATAAGATCTAGTTTTTCACCCCCAAAACCCAATGTTTTTAGCAGGCTGGAATTTAAAATAGAAAAAGCTGATCCGTTGGGAATCTCAGGAGTTGTGAGAAGTACCTTGGCACCTGTGTCAGGTACATGAAAGTGTGTGGCTGGGGTGGGTGACTGGAGTGATGAAAGGGAAAATAACACCTTTGCTCCTCCAAAACTCCTCCTTACGAGGCTCCTGAAGGAAGGCATCCTGAGCTTTGCAAGCAGTTGTGAGCTGGTGAAATCCACTGAGTTTTGGGAGGTTTCTAGCAGAGCCAGGAGCTGTTTTCACTGCTAGGATGAGTTCCCAGGGTTCCCTTCCTGATGCCAAGCAGCACACAGACACATGGCTGGGGCTCCAGAGTCATTTGTGCACTGAGGCACTTTTTCTGCTGGATGTGAATACTTGATTATTAAGCATATAGTACAATTCTGATTATTATTTTAGCTGTAAGTTTAGTCTCCATCCTCTGCAGCTTTTTAGGTTTGATCATATTCCAGAGGCTTACTAAAAACATGCAAAGAATTTCAGCGAAACTCTCTGGAACACTTTTTGTTAAATTCTTTCAGTCATGCAAGCTAAATTAAATGACAGCTCTGTCCACCAAAAGATTACAAATATCAATCAGACTTCTCCCCTAAACTCATGAAGGAATTAAATGTTTTTCTAAAAGTCTTCTATTCCCCTTAATAATCTCTTTGGCTGTTCTCTTTACTTTACATATTTTTGAAGTGTGTTGAAAGGGATGATTTCTGCCCTAAAGGAGCACAGTGCTTGTAGCTTGCTGACAGTATTTAATCTGAATTTGTGGGCACAATTTTGGGTATTGCTCAAATTGATATTTGCAATACTGCGAGCTTATTTCCAAAAGGAGAAAACAGCTATTAAACTGCAGTCCGAGAAACATGATGCTGAGCTCTTTTCAGAGATGGGAGATTAATGATAAAAAAGTATGTTGCAGCTCTGACTGTTTATGTTAAAATTGGAAAAATAGGACCAGGTGGGCTCAGTGGGCTGGTGGGGTGGGGAGCTCTGAGTAAAGTGGTTGTAAAGAATGAGGAGTTAAAAAGATTTCAGCATACAGTGGCCTGTCCAAGACAAGCTGAGTCATTACCCCGCGTCGCTGCATCTGTTTTTGTCTGGTCACTGTACAGTTATGAGCAATTGTGTAAATCACGCTGGGATGCCCTGGGGAGCTTTCTTAGCAGGAAGGCTCGGCACACCGTTCCCATCTGCCTTGTGTTTTAAGCCGTAGGCAGACCACAAGACAACCAAACAACGAAGATGTACAGGGAAAGCATATGTGACTGCCCAGTGTCCCTTGGAGTCCCCCCTGCCCATGCCCTGGCACTGCCCACCCTGCCCATCCACAGGGTCATGGTTTGAAAGGGATGAAGCTGGAAATAAAACTGCTGGAGACCTGATCCTCTAGAACTCATAGTGAGGAGCAGAGGAGTTTCTTGCCATGGTGCTTGTGTGGATGGGGGAGGAAAGCCCCCAGCCCCCTCGGAGGTGTGGGGATGTGTGTGCCCGGCCTCCCACAAAGAGTGCTCCAGTTTACATCAGCTGTGTTACAGTGTATTTTTGCCATTATGGTTTAACAGAGAAGAGCAGATATGACAGTAAACTCTTACAGATGGGTGAGTTGTGATTAAGTTAGAGCTATCTCACTGTTACATACTACTTTAGTGATCACCAGACTGTGTATTTTCCTGCCTCTTACCATGTGCTTTAAACCACAGGACATGAATAAACTGTAATGTTAGAGTACAGTCAGCTCTGCTTGCTATTTAAGGATGGGGAATCTATGTTCAGTACACCAAATATAATTTCATAAAGCATGCAAACCATCAGGGAGGTTGTGGAATGGTTGATGAGTGGGACTAGGGCTGCTGCTCTGGATGAAGATGAGACATCCAACAGCATTCCTGGGTCTGGATATACCATTGGAGTGGAGTGGGATTCCCACCCCACGCCTGGTCTCCTGCTAACTCTTCCAGTAGGTTTTGTGTCATGGGCTCTATTTCTCCCACAGGCAGCAGCAAAATTTAATTGAACCTCTCTGTAGATATCAGCAGCTGGGGAGGGCGTGCCTGAGGATGGAGCTTTTCTCCTGGCAAAGGAAAGAGCAGTGTGGCAAAGGGATGTCACGTTCACTTGATCCAAAGTTGGGGCCCACGTGATGTTTCTCAGAAAGTTCCTGTTTTATTGTGGCTGCAAAGGCATAGAAATTAAGCTGCCAATTTATGGCATGCCAAGGAAAAAAGTAGTACTACAAGAAATGCTCAGTTATTTTAATGTTTGAAAACACACAATTGAAAAATCCTGATTCTCCCTTGCCTCCCACTGAGCTTATTAAATCTGAAAATATCCCACAGCTTAATTCTCTCTGCCAGAAAGTTCTCTGCTCTTTTGGGTAAGTCATGAAAGTTGTGCTGCCTGGGCTGCGTGGTGGGGTCCCGTCTGGCTTGCTCTGGTCCTGGGATGCAGAGGAGTGAGGGTCCCATGGGGGAGTGAGGATCCCACAGAGGAGTGAGGATCCTGCTGCTGAACAGTCACAGCCCTTCCAGCCCGATGGGTTTGGGTTTTGGCAGTGGTGCACTGGCTTTGAGCTGGTGTGTGCTGATTAGCTGCTGTGCATGGCAGACCCTCATTCCACCTCAGCTGAGGAGTGCTGTCAGCTGGGGGCTTTGTTTAGAGGAGCAAAGTGCAGGTGATGGTGCAAAGGCTTGGCTGCTTGGCATGTTTGGTTCCTGGCTGAGATCTTCCTGTGCTGCCCCCAGCACTGCACTTGCCTTTTTGTTTGTTTTTTTTTTTTTTTTTTTTTTTGTGGTTGCACCATATTCTGGGAGAAGCCTGCAAATGTCTAAACAAAGTAAAATTCCTGAAAAGTGAACTTAACCAACCTGAGCCAAAGCCTGTTGGAGGCCATGAAAGCACATCCCCTGAGTTTTGAGGAGATGAGCTGCATTTTGCTGCCTGCCATGGATGTGGGGCTCGGCCAGCATGGTTCTCACACCAGGCAGATTTTGGCACATGCCAGGGAGAGCTCTGCTGCAGCTGGGGAACCCAAAGGGGTCTCACATGGAGCCATTTGTTTTTCATTACGTTATGCTCCTCTAATATAAACACTAAGGTATGTGGACATTGCTGTGGACAGGGCAAGCCAGATGCCAAAGGCATTCCTCCAAGGCTGTATAAACTTCAGGAGATAAATATTTTAAAAACTGTTTTCTAAGGCTAGCATAATAGTTTAAAAATATAACCTAGATTCCAGATATTAAAAAATGCCTTGCAAGGCATGCATATTGCTGCAAGAGATGGAACTAACCAAACCCCTGAAGCATGTGGAAAACTCCCATTTTGCAATATCTTCTCTGTTACTTTATCCTTTTCATTTTTTTTTCTTAGTGCTGAGATTAAATTCAAGAAGCTTTTAACAGCAGAGTGGCAGTGATAGAAATTTTCAGCATATATTAACTAGCTGACTCACACTTTTTCAAAGGGGATCTGGGTTTATGATGGAGTAGCTGGCTGCTTTCAGCAACAACAAAATCAGGAAAGTCAGCGAAGAGAGGAAGCTGATAGTTTATAATGTGTCTAATCCCTCTGTGTGCTGAGATGGGAGCGTGGGCAGCTCCCACCCATGTTTGGAAAGTGGTCCTGACCCCATGCTCAGGGGAGGTGTTCAAGTCCCTGTCTCAGGGATCTGCAAACTCTCCCTCTTACTTAGGACCCAGCCTTAAAACATCCTTTAAAAGATGCTTTCATTGTGTCACTTGGCTACCCCAAAAACTTTCACTAGCATCCTCTGTGCTTCAAGAGTGAGAAATGAGATTTTTAGGTTATGTTTGTGGGGTCCGTACAGACCTGAGAGGAATTCCTGCCATTTCCTTTCATGTGTCACATCTAAAATGGGAGAGAGAGTCCTGAAAGTAGTGACATTCCCTGAGCAGAGGCTCCTCTTGTTACTGTTTTTTCCCCTGTCTGGCCTACCTTTGGACAAGTGTTTTGTAGCTGACCCCGGAGCTTTGGTGACATTGGGGTCTTGCAGGGCTCATGTGATTCTCACTGGGCAGAAGCCGAAGGGCAGAATGACTCAGTGTGGTTTTGCCTCCTCCTTTTGTTTCTTCCACTGAAGTTTTTTGTGCAGCTTTGTCCATGAATGAACCTGAGCTCCTCAGTGCTTTGGCACAAGGAGTGTGCTGGGGTCTTGTCCCACTGTCCTGGCTCCACTGCGTGTTGTCCCACCCGTGTCACCCGCTCCCCAGCGAGTGAGGATGAAGCAGCAGGAGGGTGGAGGGAAGCAGCTGAGTGACTGTGGCCCCTCTTGTCTTTCAGCTGCTCAGAGGGATGACTTTGCCCCGTCGAAAAGCTCCAGGAAAAGCCGCAGAGGAGGAGGAGGAGGAGAGCGGAGACTGCGACGATGAAGATGAGTGCGGCGGAGGCTCTGGGGACGGAGAGCTGCGAGTGAGGAACCAGCTCCGGTTCTTAGCAGGTGATGGGGATGTGGGACTAAACAGCTGCCCCTCTGTGGGTATAGGTTTAGGTGATGGTGTGGGGAGCTGCTCCCTGCTCAGGTGGACTCGCTGCAGGCACCCCCAGTGCCACAGCCCAGAGCTGCAGATGCCCACAATTGCGCTGGCTGGCCGTGGTGTGGGTCGAGGCAGCAGCTGGAGAAGAAATGCCTCTGCTTTTCCAGGCTGCTCCTGTAGGGCTGTATTGAGTGCAGCCCATTGGAGAGGATTTGAGGCAAGTTGAAAATCTGATATAGGTCCCAGGGTCACCCTCTTCTTCCCCCTGCTGCCTGCAATCCTGAGATCTGAGATGAGTTTCTCATCTTCCCGGAGGGCACCAGAAAGTCAGGAAGGCTTGTTTGACTGCAGCAAACGATGGTTATTTCTGATGTAGGGTTCAGAAACCCCCCATGATTTTTTGCAAATACCTCAGGCTCGTTTTGCAGAAGTGATTTAGCTACTTGGGAGCCTAAAAATTGCTTTGCTTGCCAGTGTGAGTCATGTCCTTGGTTGCTCTGAAAACAGCCCTGAGGCACTCCTGGTGTTATTAATGAGGCAGCCCCTGGTCACCCATTGGGAGGAGAAAGCAAAGGAGCAGCTGTGACTTGGGCAGTCACACGTGCTGCTGGTGTGGGCCTTCTCCTAGGCCCACTGACCACTCTGTGGAGCTCAGCAGCATCACCTGGTTTGCTTGTGTGAGCAAGCCCAGGCTGTGTCCAGCAAGGATGAGCAGTGCTGGATGTTGCTCTGTGGACTGGAGGCTTGGCCCAGTTGATGCTGGTTCCAGTGCTACACGGTGCTCTTCGAGAGACCAGACAACTGAACCTGGATAAAATCAGCTTTGCAGCTTTGAAGTTTAAAAGGCAAATTTGGGCTCCTAAACGAAGCACAGATGTTTATAAATTCCCTCCCATTGGTCTGGGATAATTAAAATTTCCTTAATGAAGTGAGAGCTGAAATACTAAATGCCAGTCTCATATCAAAGATTATTGACACATTATGTAAAATGCATAAAATACATATATTCAGATACTAAGTAAGGGAAAGAAAAGACTTTTCAAGTCCTCCACTCCAAGTCTGAAAGAGAAACATAGAATTTTGAGAGGGATAAAACACACTTAATTTCATCCAAGAACTAAATAGCAAAGTTTATGTTAAAGAAGTACAGGTGATTCACAGTGTCCTGTGCTGAGAGCAGAGATACGTGTTTCATTTTCCATGATCTCTGTGTTGCACCTTGATGTTATTTTTAATGTGTTTCTAATTTCCTCTTAAAGCCTTCCCCACACTATCATCAGTGATCTCTGAAGTCAGATATATGATCCTTTCTGCCTTTTTGTGCCTCTCTGGGCTAGTTTAATCACTGTATTGATCTCCCTGGTAACTTGCCCCCCTTGTCACTGTGGTACAGGAACATGCAGCAGGAAAGGGGGATTTGTCCTCCTCTGCTGCTCTGCTGGAGGGTGTTTGCTGCTGCCTTTGCTATGGGATGGGTAAATATTAACTTTAAAGCAGTTGTTTCTCTGGGGTTCCTGGCAGGTAAAATCTTTCAGGTTGCTGAGAGTGTGGAGTTTGTCCAACAGGGTTTAAGGCCTGACTGAGCTCAGAGAGCATGAGCTGTGCTGTCAGGGAGACTTTCTTCCTTACTTGCCCATGCCATGTGCTCTTTTTTTGTGTTTTGCTTTAGAGCAGAGAGGTGAAGCTGATATGACAGTGACAGAATCCTATTTGGTTGGTATTGGATATAAACTGTGACTCTGTTCAAGTTTTATGTTGGAAACCAGCCCCGGAAAAGTTGCTGATGGTGTGGAAATACTCACTTTCAACATTTTTGAGAATGAGATTTCTTTTTTCTTTGAAAGGGTATTTTTCAATTAATTTTTTCCATCATATCACATGTACATAGCAAGAAATAAAAGGGACCAGAAACCATTCCACATTCCCCCCACCTTCCACAAATTCTAAATTTTAGGGTAGCATGCCGATTTGAAATGATGCCAGGCTTTGAAATCTGGAAATAGTTTACAAAATGAGCTTTTACATTTAATGTGGCTTTATCTCTCCCCTTCCCAAGGTGGTTACCCTGTAATAGAGGCAGAAGGGACTGGGAGTGGCTGGGGTTGTGTTACTGAGCCCCTGCTTTCATCCTGCTGGATGCTCTGCAGTGTTAAGGCAGGAACATGGATGGCAGGCTGTGTTCCAGTGCAGAGGTCAAACCCAAACCCTCATCTGAGCATGTCTGAGTCCTTCTGCTGACCCTCGAGGTCTGCAGTCAGGGGGCACCGTTTGGGGCTTTTCCCTCCTTTTCTCAGGTGCTTTGTTCAGCTTGAGGAAATTGGCAGTGGAGAACTCCTCCCTTCCAAAGGGTTTCCCAAGCCTTGCAGATGGACTTGGTGATGCCTTGAGGAGGAGGAGAGGTGAGTGTCTTGGGCTGGCACCGATTTTGGCTGTTGGTTGAGTGAAAGCATTGGCAGAGTTTGCCACCTCTGAGGTCTTTGCATCTCTCTGAGGCAGTGGGATTTTCTCCTGCTCCCTGGCGTGGGTGCCACTGGTCCTGCCAGCTAACTGCAAACATCTGCTGAGCACTGGCCTCACCAAGATGTCCCCTCAGAAGGTCTTGAAAATAAGGAGATAAAAAAAAGAGCAAAAGAGGGGGGAAAAAAAGTCAGTCTAAAATACAGACTAGTTTTGATTTATCGCCTGTTGTATAAAATGTAACCTTTGTTTCCTATTTATAATGAGCTTGTAGTAACTGGACAGTCAACCTAAACTTTAATGATTTAAACATACTTGTAAACTGTCAAGTCAAAAGTTTGTGAGTGACTATAAACATATGTTGGTGAGCCCTATATGCTAATAAATTCATTATTATGTTGCCCCAGTGGGAAACACAGAGATGGCAGGCTTTTTTTCATGATAGGTCTTTTATTGTTTGTCACATCTGCAACACATTAAGGGTTTTGAAGGCAGATGATGTTTACAATAAGGGGGAGGGCTGAAAACCTCCCAGCTCAGAGAAGAGTGCATCCTGTTTGTCAATGGAGTACCCATGGAGCCAGCACCCTGGCCACGCAGCTCTAAAAATAGAGCTCTGTACGTACACACATATATATTTATGCCACGGCAATGGCAAAGCATGTCTGCAAATGAATTATAGTATTTCCCCCCAAATTATGAGTCAGTGCAAATGTCTTGCAGGCTGTGTGATGCAGACATGTGCTCACAGCCTGCTGGGATCAGCCATCCTGCATCAACCAGGCACCCAAGGGAAAAAGAGCCCAGGGTGGTTGGTGCTTTGCTGATGCTCCAGCCAGCCACCCACTAATTAGTTCACCTTGGGTGTGCTCACTCCAGATGCCACTTGGAACCAGAGAGGTCGTTTCCAGGGAGCCTGAAATTAAAATATGGATGCTGGGCAGGCTCCTGTACCAGGTGTGGGCTTTATTAAATGCTGGGGGAGAGGAGGTGCAGGCATTTCAGGGCTTTGCAAAGATGGTTTGGTCCAGCTCACCTGTGCCCCATGGTTTCTCACAAGCTTTGCTGGGAGGAAAATATCTGTTTTAGTAGCTGAAGCACCCAGAGAACATTCTGAACAATCCAGCAACTTGGGGAAGAGGTTGGGAGTTTGAGGGGAAGATTTACTCTTCCAAAATATCTGTGTTAGGCAGCAACAAAAGTTGTCTTGGGAACAGATGGATTTGGCAGAATTAAGTAGAAATAGTTTGTCCTGGGAAGGGAAGTTGGCCTCATCCCATGAGATATGTAAGGATAGATGTGTGCAATAAAAATGTATAAAGATGGCTCTGGAAGTTTGTGTGTGTAAAACAGCTCCCCTGCCTGGCTGCTCCTGCTGCAATAACCTGCAGTTAGTTTTGCTCTCAGCTGTCCCATGGCTATTTCTAAGCTCCTGAGGAAGCCCAAGTTTTCCTGCACCCTGCCCATTTGCTGCCAGACCCTTTGTGGGTTTCCAGCAATTCATGCTGTACCTAGGTGCTTTTTGAAGAATCAGCAGTCTCCCCCTTGACCTACCCAGATCTGTAACTCTTTAGTGACTTCTGGTTTGCTTTGACACGGATTTATCCTCTTGGCAGAGATTTTTTCTGAGTGCTCTCATCGTCAAATTGCAGACTTGAATATTGCCTCTGAGCTGGCCAAGTGGGGTGTTTTCCCAGGTGGAAAGGCTGTTTGTTGGTAGCCCTTTTTTCCATGTTACAAAGGTGTAGTTGCTTCCAAGTGGGAATTTGGGATGCACGTCACAGGGCAGGGGAGGTCTCTGTGTGTGTGTGGTGGCTGTGCCCTGTGTGGGCACAGAGTGGGACCCCTGTGTTCTCTCTCTTGGACTGTGTTTTTGGAAGCTGCTCTGAAACCCTGTGAGTTGCAACCTTCATCCTGTTCTGCTTTCAAACAGCTCCCAGTGCCCAGAAAAGCATTCCATGTCTTAGAGGTCTCAGTGCTGAGATGGCCCTACAGCTCAGCCTCTGGTCACCTTCCTCCCCTCCCCCTGTCCTCTCCCATATTTCAGGAAGGTTCCATCAATCCGAGCTGCCTCCCTGAGGCTGCTCATTTTGGGGGTCTAGCAGGTACCAGGGGGTTTTCCTATCAAGGTGGAGGCCAGACAAGGTCACTTTGGGTGCTGCCCTCCTGGTTTCTGCTGCTCATTTCTGTGGGAAAAGTTCCTTAGGAAATGAGCATTTGTGCTGGAAAAGGGGATGCTCCCAACCTGGGAACAGCAATCGGAGTCTGCCGAGGCTCACTCCACGTGTGTGCTGGGAGACAGATGGACACTAGTTAAAATATTTACAAGATCATGCATTCCCATCCTTTATGGGAATAAAGAGCAGTGATCCCTGCTCTGCCAATGCCTCCAGGGTGCCCCTATCCAGCACCTGTATCTGCTGATGCTGCTCTGCTCCATTTGCTGGCTGTTCATCCCTCTGCTGATACAGGCATTCTCAAATACCCGAGTGACTTCTAAAATACTCCTTCCACAGGTGGGAGACATCCCCATCTGTGTGGGTTTTGCTGACAGAGCAGGGCCACGTGGCTGTTGTCCCATCCTGATGAACAGCCTGCAGGCTTGGATGGTCCTGCTGACAAATATCATGTGTGCAGTGCCAATATTTCCTGTGCCTGGCTCTGCTCAGCCTCCAGCAGGGCTGGCCTGTCCTTGGCTCAGGCACTGGGTGAGGTGGGTTGGATTGACACAGCATCCTTCCCATGGGGTTTTCTATCTGCTGAAAGCTTTAGGGCTTCTAACTATCATTCTAGTAGCAGAAAACTACTTTTTTTTTTAACTTTTTTTTTTTTCTCCAAAGAGAGTGCTGTTGAATGCTTGACTGAAGCAAGGATAGCAGAAACATGCTGTTTTACAAGACATTCATCCTGTCCCAGGGTGAAAAAATGACAAGGCCAAACGTCAGCTAGATTATCCTGATGGGAGAGCTGGAATTGTACTGACTAAAACAGTGCAGTAGTCTGATTACTGCTTTTCTATTTCAAATGTTTGTGTTTATTGAGTTTTTCTTTTAATGAAGGTGTGGTTTAAAGTCAAGAATTCATCATAATTGTCTAAATAAAAGCTAAAAGATGGAGAGGGAGTCACATGTAGCAGTTCACTGACACAATTGAGTGGCAAGTTCATTAATTTACTTCTGACGTCAGCAGAAAATGATTTTTTTTTATTGACAGACTGAGAAAATTATTGGTGGTGTTTGGAGAAGGACTTGCTCATAGCATCCTTCAGCTGGCTGTGCTGCTGTGACTCTTGCAGGCCTCACACTGCACAGTGTGTGCATTTTGAAGGGTTCTTGTGACCTCTGTGCCCTGAGTTCCTCCAAAGAAACACTAATTCCATAACTGAAGAAGTAAGAAGTCATCTATCAGAATTTATGCTTTGAGAAAAGCTACATATATGCAACAACCATCTATGGAAGCAGCAAGTAAATCCACTGGACATATTAATCCCATAGTTCTATCTTTTTGGTTTGTTTCAATTTCACTTCATTTTTTAAAATGATTTTTTTAACTTTGTCAGTGTTGTGCTTACAGATCCAAGTCCATCTGAGCAATTTGTATCTGGTATTTTTGGAACTTCCTCTGCCTCGGTCCATTCTGACCCAAAGCAAAGAATGATGTACCATTTTTTAAAAAGCTGAATCAGAGGAGGGGATATTCATAAATCACATGATGCATCACATTCCCAGTGTGAGCTGGTCTGAATCCTTCTTTTGGAAGGTCTGGCTGGTCTGTGGGCCCAGTGTGGGGTGACTGGGTGAGGCTGAAGGGCTGGAAACACACTAAAGGTCAGATGAGATGGTGCCTCTGCTGTAACACACAAAAATGTGCCAAGGTCTTTGGGAATCTGGGACTGCTCATCACTCCCAGATGTTTATAATGCCAGTCTGCTGGCAAAAGACTCACCCTCTAGTTAGCCTGCAAGTTTGAATAACAGTTTGTACTATGCCAGGGTGTCTAAGGAGATACTTTTCAACAGTGTAATTTGGGAGCTAATGTTTCTTTAAATTGTTACTGAGTGCAGCATCTTACATGACTGAACACCTCAAAACAATTTCAAGTATGCAAAAATGTGCCCAGTTGCAATAATGATGGCCATATTTATCCTTAAAGGATGATGAATCTGCTTTTTGTGGCTGAAAAGACATGAATTCTGATGAAGTTGGGAAACACAATTCCTGACTTGGATACAGCCTTGATTTTTGGTTGTTTTGTTTGTTTTTTTTTTTTTTTTTTTTTTCCTGTTTTTCCCTGTGGAGAGGCAAAATAA
The DNA here is from genome assembly GCF_026979565.1 of Vidua chalybeata. Classification (NCBI taxonomy): domain Eukaryota; kingdom Metazoa; phylum Chordata; class Aves; order Passeriformes; family Viduidae; genus Vidua; species Vidua chalybeata. The sequence continues at coordinate 12,821,415 of NC_071543.1, read as the reverse complement.
TTTAAGTGGTTTTCTTTTTAAGGGACAACAATAAAGGTATGTTTCAGACAGAAGCAGATCAGGTGCTACTTGCTAAAGGCCCAACAAGATAACCTTACACTGATAGTCAGGTCACTGTATCTGCACATTTTGTTGTACAAAGAGAGGTTTGTCTGCGAGCCTGATAACAATATAACATGTTGATTGACTTTTCACATAGGAGAGGGTGTCCCTTTCATGAGTGGCTTGGCTTTTACTAATGCCTTACTGCAGGTAAGCTGATAAGAGAGATTATGGGGATGTAATAAATGAGGCTGTTGGGCACAGCCCTGCTGAGCGTTGTGGGAGAGGACTCTGGCCCTGGAGTGTGTCCCAGCTGTCCTGGCTGGTGTGTGTGCCCAGCACTTGTGTCAGTGTGCCAGCACTGAGCTGTCAAACATCACAGGATGTCCTGTGGGCACGGGGCTGGGCCATCCTTCTCCTCCCCTGTGCCTGCTGCAGCTCCTGTTCCCAGAAAATGTGCTCAAGGCCAGCTTGGATGGGGGTCTGAGCAGCCTGCTCCAGTGGAAGGTCCCTGTCCATGGCAAGTGTGGTGGAACTAGATCATCTTTAAGGTCCCTTTCAATGACAAAAGAAGACGAGCTCACAGAACCAAGGTCCATCAAGGACTATAAAACACGTCTGCCCAAAAAGTGTCTTGGGGAAGGACAACTAGGTCAGTGCACGTTGGGCCAGGTGGCCCTGTCTCATTGGAAGTGCATAGGAGGAGGCCCTGGTCTCTCAGCTGTGGCTGCTGCTCTGCTGTCCATCCTCTTGCCCTGAAGATGTCCAGGAGAACAGATGATATGTCAGGTGGATCATGGAAACCCTCACTGGAAACATTTTGGGTGCAACTTTCAGAGCACTTTTTTGAGCCCTATGTGGAAGAAGATGGGGAATGCTCAAATTCTCCAGGCTGCCTTAAAAAGCCTGACCTCTGGGTTCCCCTCTTCAAATTTGAACAAATGTGTTTGTTCAAATGTGTTCCCCTCTTCAAATTTGAACAAATGTGTTTGTTTCTGTGCAGGTGGTTATTGTGGCAATGACCTGGCAGTGCGAGTTGCAGCATTGCATTGTGGCAGCAGCCAGGAGCTCTGGGGAGCTGGTGTTTGCTTAGATGTGGTTGAGTGAGAGTCTGCATGGCAGTATCTCCCTGCCTGGATCCAACAGGTCCCTGCATGCTGCAGACAGCAGCACTGCATTTTGAAAATTAGTTTTTACATCTTTCCATAAATATAAATGTATGTTTCTATGAAATAATCAAGCTTGATTAAATGAAACTCTGAGTTAAATATCTGGAAAATGTTGTGAGCTGGATGTAACCTGGATGGAGGAAGAGGCATTACTTGAGATGAGATGAGATGAGATGAGATTTTAAAAATTAAATCAATGGACAGCCCATGCTGGGCTTGTGCACAGACCTGACCACAGAGCCTTTTGCTGGTTGCTGTTGGTCTCCAGAAGAAAGAAACACAGACCTGCCCAGAAAGCAGCCTCTTTTTTAATTGTTGCCAAAAAGGTATTGGAAAGGGGAAGAAGGATGCTTCTCCAGAGAAACCTCCTAGGATCCTGGTGTTTTAATCCTCATTTCTTTCTCTATTCTCACCCCTCGCTTTGCAAGTGAAAATAGTATGAATTTGGGTCTGGCCTGCAAATCACTCATCAGTCAGTGCATTACCAGGACAGGATCAATTACTGAGTCAACACTGCTCCGTGTGCTCCAGAAACAGGGGATCCATCATCTGTCAGGCAGGAGCTCTCCTCGGCTGTTGTGCATTAGCCCTGAGCTGTGCACACACATCTGCTGGGGCTGACACCAGCAGTAACATGAACTGAACCAGGTGTGTTTGCCTGAGCACAGGCTCCCCTGACTCCCAGGTGTATCTGCAGCAGATCCCTGACCCCTCGTGCTGGGATGGATGAGCTGTGAGCTAGAGGAGGGGTGTCCTCCTTCCCACGCCGTGCCTGCCACCTTCTGTGCTCTGCCTTCTCCCTGCATTCCTGCCCTGGGGCTTTCACAGCCCCAAGGAGGGCCCAGATGGGTTTCTTCCCCAGGAACAAATTTCAGGAAACCAAGTGGTTCTGGAGTCTGCAGGATTTGCCAGCTTTTCTGGGGCATCTTCCCTGGAGCATGGTTGTGCCCTGGCTTCAAAATTTAATCTCCCCTCATGTTGCTTTTAGGGCAAGCCAGAAACTTTCTGATGGGAGACTTTGTGTTGCAAACTGCCTCTGCTGGAACTGGGAGGCAGTGAAGCATGTTGGAGTTTTGGATGGGATTTTCTTGTTTTGGAATAAACTGAAACGTTTTTCTCTGCTCTTGTAGCAGGGAAGTGAAGCAGCAGCAGCCTGAAGCACAAGGTAATGCTGTCTGCTTTCACTCCACAGCAGCTTCTTGTCTAAAAGTCTGCTTGAAATTACATTTTTAATTATACCACAGGGAAAAAAACCCCAAAGACAAATGAATTGATTGGACTTTGTTGGAATGGTATGTCAACTTGCCTTTAAATTTTTTTCTTTATTTAAACAACAAAAAAATTGGACACATTTTGCTTTTGTTCTGCTTTGGAGCAGTAGCACATTCCCCTTCTTTTATGGGAATGGAAATCTGGCAAGTTGACCAGCTTCTGTTGTTTCAGAAAGTGTCTTCAGTGGTATTTGGGGCTCTCAATGACATCTTGCTGTCTGTTCCTGCTTTTCATTTGCTCTTTGCTTCCCGTGGGACCTGGGATGATGCTCTGCCCTTCCCTCCTGCAGGAGGCTGGGCCTGTGCCCAGCACAGAGCTTGAATACAAACCCAGCAGCACCTTCCCTTTCCCACACCTCCCTTCCTTGGAGGGCCCTTTCTGTGTATCCCATCTCCAGGCAGGTGGGAGCTGGTGCCTTGGGGCCGACTCTGCTGGGTGCTGAGGGACCCTGTGCACCACTGAGTGCCCACGGTGCTGCTGCATCCCTTGGTGGTTCTGTGATGTGTAGGGATGGATGTTTTGCAGTGGCAGGTACTGCTGGCTGCTGAACATCAGGTTTGGCAGCTGGACAGATTGCCAGGGCATCTGTCACTGCCTCAGTCCAGTGCAGGAGTCCCAGCAGGATTTCTAAAATGTAAATTACAACTGCAATGTGAGACACATTTTTTTTTACTGTTTTTTTTTTTTTTCCTCCGTCCTTCCTGTTTGAATTCAGTATCTCGAGTCTGAAAAATTGCTGGACTCTAAGCTATTTTGCTTGTGTCTCATGGATACTGGAGACACTTCCTGCACGGGGAGGCAGACATCTGCTCCAGCCTGTTTTTGGAGTTTTTTGTGTCAGACAGCCTGCAGTTGGCAGGTGGGAGCCGGTGGTTATTATCAGAATCTGAGTAATATCCTCTGTCTCCTTGATATCTCTCTGCCGGCTGCTCTGCAGCTTTGGTATGTTTGCTTGTCCTCTTCTGGTTCTTTGTAGATCATTCCAGTAAAAAAGTAAATTAAAAAAAAAGGTTGTGTGCTCCCCAAAGTCGTCACAGAACACAGCCTGCAGTATCTCTTCTCTTGTCCACATAAATCACTGCTAAAGCATGTGCAGAGAATGTGAAAGAATGTATTTATACCCAAAATGTTCTCCTCTCCCCTTCCCTACGGAAGCAAACTTCCCCACTTGTGCTCCAGTGCCTGTTCTCAGGGAACATCTGATGCACCATCACCTTCTGTGTCCCTTCCTGACTCTTGTAGCTTTATTTAGGAGTGGGCTTTGGTTACAGTCAGAAAGCTTTGCCCTGGACAGTTGGAGTCTGGCAGCTCTTGTGGGGATGGAGGTGCTAAATCTGCCCTCTCCGGGCATCTTCTTGCTGGTTTGGATTTGCCCTTCCCACCCCTCACTGGCTTTATTTACTCCAGAATCATCAGGGATGCTCCCCAGCCACTGCAGTTACCAGAGCTGAATGGCTTTTCCTGCCTCAGGCCAGTCCCCCAGGTCTGCTGACCTTCATGTTTCCAGTGGATAAATACTGGCTGGTGGGTCAGGTTTTGATCTTGGAGGTTCAGCTGATGTCTTTCCCTCTATTTACCTTCTCTAAGTGTTTTTTGTGGCAGCCCTGAGCAGCTGGAGGCAGCAGAGGGGGTGCAGCACCATGGGCAGAGTGGGTCTGGTGTAACCTGGGGTTCCCAGCTATAAATAATTCCACTGGTCTTGGCCCTTGGGTGCCTGTGGACTTCAGCACCAGCTTAAGTCTCTTGTTGAATACTTAAGTGTCTGCTGGGCCAGACACCTAGTATTATTAGCAGACACAAAATAGGTCTCTCTTATTTAGTGGCCTTAATTTATTAAATCAGGCAGAAGTGCTCTCGGAAGAGGAGTGCTGGAAAAGGGAGCAGAGCAAGCTGTGAGTTTCTAATTGGCTGGATCAGGCCCCTGGAGATCCATGTGATCTGCTGCACTAGAGGCAGTGCTATTGCAGTGACTCATAAACAGATGTGCCCAATTTACATTGCAGCTTAATACCTTTGTTTAAAAAAAACCCTGGCCTTTTTAAAAAGACAAATGTGTTAAAGCAGATGTTTCCAGTAAAACTAATACTTGTGTGATTTACAAACAACTTCCTACCGCCAGAACTCATTAGAAAATGTGGAAAAAAGAAAAATGGTTCTGTGTACCCAAAACAATCCCAAAATAAGGACATAGCAAGGCAGTATTGCTACACACTGTACAAAAATTACTGCTGTGCTTGGGTTGGAAATCAAGAGGTTAGAGCCTGATTTTGGTTGCTAATAACTAAGGTTCACCCTGACCTGTTGCATACATTAAGGAGCAGAAACCTGTCTGTAAAAATACTTAGCCAGCTTCTGTTATGTAGGATACAGGGTAACTGGGACCATTATATGGGATTGCCTGGAGACTCCTAAATCCCCTCAACCCCATTGAAACCTACACTGAGGGACAGGATGGCTGCAGGATGGCACTGACCCTAAAGCAGAGCTAACAGACACAGCCCCTAGAGCAAGCCCTGCTCTGAGGAATCCCTCTCTGGGCATCTCCCCACAGCAGGATGGGATGCACAGGGAGGTTCTGCCTCTGCCTCTGCTTGGCCTGCAGCTCAGCTGTGCCTGTTCACCTGCTCCTCCCAATTTTTGGGAGGATAAAGGCAGGCATGTGCTGAGCAAGTCCTGCTGTTCCTGGTCTCTCTGAATTTGCCTCCTGCCCAGCTCCTGCTTGCTCTGCAAGCCCAGCACTCCTGTTACAGTTTGACACCCCATGTGGCCTTAATGGGTTTCCCAGGCCACAGCTCCAGCACAGCCACCACTTTTTGTTAGCTGCAGGGGCTGGCAATCCCCCTTTGCCTTCCAGCTCTCTGCAGCACAGGTATCATATTTTAATGCATTTGTCACCTATTTTATCCAGGCATTTGTTGCAAAAGAAATAGTGACAGCAGATGTTTGTGGGTTGGCAGGCTGCTCCTCTAAATCCATTGTGAGTGCCCTGGGCAAATGGCTCGTCCAGCTTCTGAGAGGAAGTCATCCAGGCAGATGGAAAGGTGGGGAGGCATCCAGCAAGCCTGAGTGGAGCAAAACAGGGGACTCAGGAGCAGAGAGGGTTTTGTTTCTTTACTAGAACATTGCAGGAGGGTGACCACGGCCGTGTCACACTGTGTGGATTTGTTCCTGGGGAGGATACCAGCTCAGCAAACTCTTCAGTGAGGGTGTTTTCTGGAGAATCTTGGAGCACCCCTGCATGTTGGGGTGCCTGCCCATTGATCTGCTTCCCATGGGACTGCTGGGGATGCCTCTTGCAGCTGGAGAAGCTGGCAGGATGAGGCTGGAGGATGTCTCACCCAGGAATGGGGCACACGAGGAAGCAACAAGGATGATGTGAGGAGCTCCTGTTACTTCTTGTGGATGTCTCATCAGGGGGTGTCCAGTTCGTTATTAGGAAAAATGACTGCTAATGTCAGAGACTCTTGAGGAGTCCTTAGAAACAGGGATGGAGTGGATGCCCTGAAGGGTGGCTGTGGACTGGGACTGCCCCTCGTCCTCCAGCTCCCTGGTGTGTCAGCTTTCCCTGCCTTGCCATGAAGAGTGATTCAGAGCCAAACCTGGAATGGCTGCCTTCTCAGGGGGACTTGCTGGGACGTGTCCAGAGGAATTAGAAGTATCCTGGGGGGAGGATTCTGCTGCTTCAGGGTGGCTCAGGGCACTCAGAGGTGCTTTTCTCAGCTCTCCTGTCAGTGTTCCTGAAACATTGCCACAACCCAGCTCAGTTTTAGCCATTAGCGAATGGAGGCTTGTGCTTGGCTCTCAGGGACCAGAAGGTTTCAGTGCTTAATTAATTTCTTCAAAGTGGAGGGTGTAATTAATGCCTGTGGTGTGCTTTGAGACCCTTGGGTCTCTTGGGCAGTGTGAAATCTGGTTTGGTCTATGAAAATCATCGCTGGCCAGCACCACACGCCAGGCAAGGCCATCTCAGCATGGCCACTCATCCTGTCACGGTGTTTGGGGGTCTTTTGGTCTCTGCTGGTGCTGTCTTGTGGAGGCCCATGGGCAGAGGTAGCCCAAAACAAGTTGTTTCCCCTCCGTGCTGACAGTCCTCAGTCAGTGCAAATTGTCCTGTGGGCATGGAGCCAAATGGGGAAAAAAGTCCCCTCACTCCTTAAAAAGGGAACATCTCTGTCTCCTTCCCTGCTATGCCCACACAGACCTTTGTGATTTGTTCTCTAATTCCCTTTGTTTTTCAGCAATTTCTTCAAACAAAGAGGGAAAATTGTCACTAGTTGCTTTGGGCTGGCTTTAGATTAAACCGTCTTTCAAAGTCTAGGCAAACAGGGTTAAAAATTGGTATATTTTGGCAGCTTAGGAGAGCTAGGCAAATTTCCTTCCTGATATCTATAAAACTTTTTCTTCCCTTACTGTCAGCACTGTTTTTGTGGGTGTTAAACATGATTATAAAGGAGAATGCAACAGATTGCAGGTACATCAAGTTCCAGCACAATCAACTGCCATTATTTAAAGAAGATGCTTTTAACCAAGCCTTTAAAATTCCCTCCTCATTTATCAGTTTTCAGGTGTATAACTCACAGAATTGCTCCCTGTCCCACCCCCTCGTGACACCATCGCTCACGCTCTGGGTGATCCACAGACATTTTACACCACCAAGCATTAACAGAAATGAATTAACACTTTAAAAGCGTAAATGTTGTATTTCATAGGAGTCAGGCAGGATATTTGGAAGAGAAAGAAATGTAAATGGAATGAAATTCTTAAGCAAGATTATTGATATGACAGGACTAAAGAGCTTGGGATTCTGTGAAAAGTGCCTCTTTTCATCCCTCTAATAAGTCCATTACTTGCACTCGGGAATATTTTAAGGTCCTTTTCATGCTGACTCTGGAGTTGAGCATGCTTTGCATTTCAAGCTTTGTCTATGAATCAGTAGAAGCCAAAGTTATTTCTGCTTTAAAATAACAGGAGCAGGGAACAGCTAATCTCTTTTCATTCTGAGTCCTTACATTATTTTACTGGACAGAGTTTGTGTTGGCTACAAAACAGGGCATTCACAAAATCTATGAGAAGGAATTTAGTCTAAGAATGAAGCCTAGATTGCAGTATGCATAAAGACTCCTTTTCCTAAGGCCATTAAGAAATTCCAAATCTGAGCTATTTTGAACAGTGACATTAAATTAGCCTTGCTAATTCCAGTAATTCAAGCCGATAGCTGAGTTTACAAATCTACTAGATGAGGCCTTCCCATAATTACAATCTCAATGTGCTTTTCAGCTAAGGTGAGTTGGCACAAAAAAAAAAGATAAATAAATAAAAGGGGGGAAAATGCTCTTTCTGTTCTGGCTTTTGAGATTAATATCTCTAAAGAACAGTTAAGCAGCTGTATTGCACCAATAAGACGTCCCCTGTCCTGGACTGGTAAGTTCATTTCGCCTCTAATGTGCAAGTGAAATGCAGAGGAGAGACTGGATTTTCCCCTGCTTTGTTTTTTCTGTTGTCTCTTTACAAAGGAGAATTCATGCTGCTGGTGCTTGTAGTTCAGTTTTTAGTTGTTTATTTACAGGTAGTAATTCTTCCTGGGAAAAGAAAGAGTGTGACTGGTTACCCTCTTTTATGGGCAGAAAAAAACCCCAACCTTTGGTGGATAAATCCAGTTTAGAGCAGGTGGAACAATGATACAAAGGTGCAACACTTATTATTCCTCTGTACAAAGATGTTGATTTGCAGATCCCAGCACAGCTAAACATTCCCAGTGTGATGGAAAGGTTTTGAGAATGTGTTTCCAAAGCCATAAGGCACAAAACCATGAAACAAATAAAATGGAGTGCATTATTTGAAAGAGTGTTAATTTTATTAGAACCAAGCAGAGGTAATATAAGGGCAAACCTAAGTATTCACATCAGCACTTAACTCAGGCTGCAATGTTCATAAAATGTCCTTTTGATCAAGCTGTGAGTGTTTTGATCCTTATTCTATGAGCATCATTCAAAGTGACCTAACTGTAGCTCCAAACAGGCATCTGCAGCTGCAGAAGTCCTTGAGCAATAACAGGTCAGGAACTTGAATGTGTGCTCTGCCGGGAATGCTAATATTGCAATCCCTTTTTCTTGTTGTTGTTCCAAACAAGAAGGAAAGGACAAAAGCTCTCACGAAATAAAAATTCCCCACAGAAAATTGTCCTACCACCATCGACTGTGGATACTTGAGTCAAAAATATTAAACAAAATGATGATTTTAATCTATCAGAATAATAATGGCATGGCTGCTAAATAATTTTATATCCTCCCTACATGGGTGTTTGACCTTTCTCTTCTTGGTAGCATTGTCACCACTGGCACATGGGTGATTTTTAGAAGACCACTCTGATTTAAGAGGATGTTTTTCTACTGGGTGCCCACAGGATTGGGTGCAAGTCCTGCAACTGACAAACCCATGGCAGCACATTGCAGAGCCACGTGGAGCCTGTTTGGAGTAGGGGTGGACCAAAACACTTGCAGAAGTCTGGCAGCCATCCCACGGTGTCCACAGGCTCAGGTATATGCAGCAGATTGTGCCCCAAGATACTGCTTATGGCTAAGTCAGGTAGAAACAGCTCTGCTGTTTTTAGGGGCTGGAGGGAGCTGCTTTTGCTCCCCGAGCCTGGGATGATGGCTGGGAAGGAGTGAGGTAGGGTGGGGGGCACGAGCAAGACTCTTTTTTTTCTGAGGCAGTGAAGAGATGGGGGAGGCAGAAATGCAGTTCTTGATTTCCAGGAAACTCTTATCTCTAATCTCTGTAATCCATTTTAGAGGAGATTTTGTGATTTTGAAGGGATTTACAAACTGGATTACATAGCCTTTTTATTTTGATTTTCCACTATGATTGTGACATTCCTGAGAGAGAGCCATGATTGCTTCAGATTGGATGGAGAAGGAGGCATTTGTGGGCTTGGACCTTGGAGCCCTACGGAGTTGTCACCTCCTTGTTTCACTGCTTGCTGGGTCAATGGAGGTGTCCCCAGAACAGTTTGGATTCTCCCACACGAGCAGTGTGTCCTCATCCCTGGCACCTTCTTGTGGCTGTACCAGCTGACCCAGGGAGATGCCAGGCAGAAGCCCAGGGCTGATCCCCTCCATCCCTTGCTCCCTCCTTCTGGACTGGGAGCAGTCCAGGTGGTCTCCCTGAGCTCCAGCATGGTCCCAAGCAGGACAGGGAGGCCCGTGGCCCCCAGGAAAGTGTAAGTGTGATGGCAGAGGTCCAGCACAGCCCAAGCATTGCAGCCACAGTGTCCTGGTGCTCAGCAGGGATACGCTGGGATTCCCATTGGAACTGCCACCACCATTCAGATCCAGCTTTTAGCACCATCGTTCCACCAGTGCTTTGGGGTCAGGGTTTGCTCTCGGCCTGGGAGAGAAGCAGGGAGCAGAAATCAGCCAGGGTTTGTGTCAGACTTTACAGGCACCCAGTGAGCAGCTGGGCTTAATCTGGGTCTTTCTTCAATGCCATGCAGTGCAAAGCCAGGTCCTGGTGTCAGACTGCAGAGGCTGTTCCTGGGGCTGCTTCCAGTGCAGGGAAGATGTCCTTAAGCTGTTAAAACATTCCAGCCTATGAACCCAAACCTTCTTCTTTATAAAGTGGAAAAGTTGGGTACGGTGATGCTTCTCAGGACCTTCTGCATTATCCCATTTTTATGGACTGAAGTCACTTTAATGTTGTTTTAATGCATGTCCAAGATTTGTTTTTTAATTTGTTTATTTATGCAGGTTAACACAATGAGAAAAGCCAGGCGATGCTGTTGCCACTTGGCTCCCTTCCCTTGGCAGCTCTCTCACCTCAGCTCCTGCTCTGTGCAGACATTCCCCTGGCACGGACAGGGGGAGCTGGCTGTCCATCCATGCTGGTGACCCTGGGCAGTGTCAGAGCACAAACCCTCAGGAAGTTTCTCCAGGAGCAGAGGCAGGCTGAGCAGAGGAGCATGGAGTACCACCATGCCTGATCCTACCTGCCAGCTCTACTGGAGGCTGAGCAGGTATGTCCATGCACAGCCCAGATTCTTCAGTTTGGACCCGAAATCTCACTCAAGATATTTTCCCTTGGCATTGTGAGTTGTAGCCTGGTGGATGTCCAGGGATTTTTCACTGACTGTAGACATTGCACAAAGTCCTTGTCCCTTCCGACTGAAGAGGCACATTCTGGGTTGCCTGCTTGAAGAAGGAATGCTACAAACCCCTGGTCTCTGTGGCCTGGGCACTTTCAGGGCTGGTTTCCACACACAGTGAGTCACAAAGGAAGGTGTCAGATGTTCCTGGGTGCCATAACACCACCATGAGCTTTCCAATCAAGCATTCCTCCTGCCTTGAGGGCTGCTTTTAGTGGCTAACATCTGGAAAGCAGCGACCATTGCATTCCCCTCTATGACTGCATTTTGTCAGGTCCTGCTAATACCTGAATGTCCTGAGCTTAGAGAGTTGAAGGCCAGCATGTAGCAAGAAAGAGCTTCCTCTCCTGGTCATATACAAGAGCTTTTGGGGAAGAAAACATGAAGGAGAAAATTTCAGTTAGACGGGAATATGTTGTTTTAAGTCATTAGAGGGAATATGAAGCGTTTAATTTTGCTCTGCTATTATTGGGAACCTTACTTCCCCAGATGAAGAATGTACAGAGATATCTCAGGTGACAGCAGAGTGATCAGAAGGGATCTCTTTGTGATTTAGATCTCGAAGGTCTCCAAGCAGGAAGAAATGACTCCACATCTGGGAGGGCTGAGATACTGGGGGATCTGCAGAGCCATTGCCTGACCCGGTCCTCTATTGCTGCCACTTAAATAATTTCACTTCTGTTCGTACTCTTCTGTTTACAGCTATTCCTCTTTTTATTTCTTGACTCCTGTCTTTGTAAATGCTTTTGGCTGTATGTGTTTAGCTCCCTATTTTTCAGTGCTTTTCTTCTAAGCTTTAGGTAGCAACTCTTGTTCTGGACTGTACATCTGGATATCAGACCAGGGTATTGCTGCTTCATCAGCAAAGTACAAGGACTCCAGCACTTCCAATTAATAATGCTAATGAGATTTGTTAATTTTTAATAGATTACATGAGTGCATTTTGCTAAACACATTTTTGTGGCTCCTCTCCACGAGTGCAGTTCAGAAACTCTTTCACGCTCTGCCAAGGGGAAAACGAGGAATGCAATTGCAGATGCCAGATTCTCTTCGGGGTAGATCTAGAACAAACCAAGGACCAAAGAAGAATGTAACGAGTACATTTTCAAAGTAAACATAGGCCCAGGTCATAAATTATGGCCCTTCCTTGCCACCGGCCTCTGGCCAAGGTGGGGGGAAGGAGGAGTTGCTGGAATTGGGGTCATGGTGCAGCCCCTCTGCCTGTACACATTGTTGGGTTTTGAGGGTGTTTTGTCCCTTTGTAAACTTGTGGAGAGACTTTTGTGGTAGTACTGGAGGTTGGGGAGCCAGGGTGTGCACAGTGGCTGCCTCACAGAGCTCAGTGCCTTGTGTACCCCGAACAGCACCTGGTTACACCCCTGGCATGGGACTGAGATGGACCTTCCTCACATCTGGGTCCCCCCAAATCAATTTACTGCTGGCTTCCAGAGAGCATTGATCCTAGGGGAGCATCCTCCCCCATCAGTGCTGGGTTTGTGGTGGTGCCTGTGGTGCCTGTGTTCTCTGGATTGCTGTTGAACACGTGCTGCAGGCCACGGGCCATCAGTGGCACACCAGCAGAGAGGTGGCAGACAGGCAAGGGCGAGAAAAGTCTTGGTTTGCAAATCAGCAATCCCAAACCTGATTCCTTTGGGTTTCTGCCCAGGAAGTTGGTTTTACCCCTTGCTGCTGAGCCATGCCAGGCTCTCTTAGCCATGTTGCCGATGGCAGCAGGGTGATGTTGAGCTGGATTTTTTCTTCTTTTTTTTTTTTCCAAATTCATATTGCCAAGAGCCGCACCTCCTAAATTGCTGTGGAGGAGGTGGAAAAGCAGAGGCACAAGACCATGCACATGCTGCACATCCATCTCAGTGATCTGTGCCAACACAAGCACCACGGCCAGCCCTGGCTCAGCGCTTTAATTACACACCGGCGCGGCCGCACCTACGGCTGGGCTGTTGCAGCTCGTTGTGCAAGAAGACAACTGGCAAACCTGTTGGTGCTCCAGGATTTTAATGGTAATAAGCCAGAGGGCAAAACCTCCCTGATGAGATGAAACCATGCTTGGCTAGGTGTTTGGAAGAGTTTAAGGTGTTTTGGAGAAGCAGAACTCCGGGAATCTCGGCTGTATCTGTGCAGTTGTGGCTGTTCGTGCCATGTAACCCAATGGATGGTTTCAGATGTTGTCTTTGGGGAGGCAGAGGTGTATTTGTAATATGAGCTGTTTGCATGAAAAAAACAGATAACTGCAGGCTGAGGTGAGCAGAGCTTTTGGTGTTCCAGCAAGTGTTTGGGATGAAACAGTTAGACAGTTCTTCTACATTTCAGGTGCAAACACCTGTGAGAATGAAATGGTTGGTACTGTAGAGAAGGAGAGATTTGGGAGCCAAGCTGAAGCAGACTGGTCTGTGGAATCACAGCCTCTTATGCTTCACCTTGCAATGAGTCAACAGTTTGGGCTTGACTCAAACATCTCTCCCTTTAAGAAATCCTGTCCTGTTTTGGAGACAGCCAGTCTACTGCATCTATTGGCACCTTCTTCCCCACACTGAAGATGCTTTAAAAAATGAACAAAGCAACGCACTCTGGAGATTGTAATTTTCAGTGGCAATGGTAGCATATGCTTTCCTAGGGAAAAACAGTCCTGAAGGAAAGATGCAGGCAGATGCTGGCAGGTGCAGAAGCTTGCCAAGCTGCCCTACCTGTCTGTGGCATTTCTACTTGATGTGTTTTGCATTCACTGGAAACATGAGCCATTCCATTCACACCACAGTGTTTCCATCATCTGCAAACCAGGGCCATCACCACAGCAGCCCTTTTGGCTGAACACACTGCATTAGGCTTAATGGTTTCACCTGTGTCGGGATCCCCTCACACCCGTCACTGCTGCACGAGGCACTGGCAGAGCTATCAAGTGACAGGGGGAGGCAGTTTTCATGCCTGGCCATCCATTATGGCTCTGTTACTATATTGGGTCCATGGCTGGAACCATCTGCTGGGGCAGGCTTGGCAGGCAGGCAGCCCAGATGCCTGGCTGGGAGATGCCTGGCTGGGAGATGACATTCCCTGGCTCTGGGCTCTGGGCAGCAGCCGAGCCAGCCTGCAGCAGCAGGGCTCTTGGAGGTCATTTGCCAGACGTTTGCAAGCAGTTCTTTGCTCAAGCCCATGCTGTCCATTTTGGGGGTGAAAAGGGGTGTTTTGGTAGGCAGTGTTGATTTGGCAGAGTGAAGCCTATGTGCCAGTACTCTTCCTCCCAGCTCCTGCTGTGCCAGCTGCCATGGGACATTTTATCCCAACTCAAACCCAACGTTCTCTCCCAGTTCAGCCCTCTTCTGTAGCCGCCTCCAAAGCTGGAGTGGTTCAGCAAGAAGAGCTTTCTAATGACTCCTGCCAAATAAGCTTGTGCCGAGTCAGTATGGCAGAGTCAGTAGGCATTTTCCCTAATCCATGGGAAAATGCCTCCGCTTTATTTTGTGGATGCGGAAAGCGCGTGCTGTAGGGCTGGCGCCGGGTTTTGTCATCCACGCTGCGAGGCCATTGAGGCTGTTGCTGTCCTGGGAGCACAGCGCAGCAGCTTTGTGTTAGAGGGGCTTTGGTTACAAAAGATGCTTCCGGAGGGACCGGCTTGTGTGCGGCTGGAGACCTTTCACCAGCTGTGCGAGGATTCCGGGAAACGGCCCGGCACGCTCGGCTTGCGTGAGGAGGGGGAGAAAACAGCAGAGCTAATGATTGACTATTATTTTAAAGGGATTATCTAATCTGCAGCCCAGAGGACAGGAGGGGCCAAAATGAGTGAAGATTGAATTTGTAATTAGTGCAGATTGTTGGTAATACCCCCTGGACTCTGATTATAAACAGAAACAGATTTTTCTGGTTTCCTGCCCTCCCCCGAAAGCCTTTGCTGGCCAAAGGGCCACTTTGTACTGAGAAGCTGATGCCAGTGAATTGGGTGATCTGAGCTGGAGTGGTAGAGATGTTTAATGCAGAAGGTGGCTGGGTAGAGGGGAGGGAGAGGAGTACCTTCTTTCAGGTTATTTTGCAGCATAAAGGCAAAGTTTTGGGTGGATGTGGCCAAAATGGAGTATGTGGAAGGTTAGTTTCAGTTTCCCCACCAACCATCCCGCAGCTCTATCCCTGATGCTGAGGCTCTTTCACTCCTGGAGGCTGTGGGGGCAGGAGGTGCAGGGATGTGGAGCTGATCAGGTCTAATCAGGGATCCTAACAAAAGCTGGAAATTATAATGGAGCCCTCTCAAGAACTACCTGGTTAGGAGCATTTGCTAATTTGGGTTCCTGGATTTGAAATATGTTTATTGCCAATAATATAAGCAGTAAGACCAGAGGCAGTGGGCAGAAACTGATGCACAGGAAGCTCCATCTGAATATGAGGAAGAACTTTTTTAATGTGCAGTGTCTGAGCACTTGAGCAGGTTGCCCAGAAAGGGTGTGGAGTCTCCCTCACTGGAGATAGACTCAGTCCTGTGCACTGTGCTCTGGGGCACATTGTGCATTGGGCTTGAGAGGGAGCTTGGACCAGATGACTCACTGTGATCCCTTCCAACCTTACCAATTCTGTGATTCTGTGATGTATATTTTTTATGCTGTTATTGCCTAGATTGGCTGTTGGAAGTCTGTTAGAGGCTCATACCTTTTATTTTCCTTTCTTCTGATGTAGCAAAGGTCATTAGAAGCTAAGTGAAAGGGATTTGCAAGGGCTACAGATCCCATTATTAATACAAAATAAAAGATGTTTAGCTAAATCCATCACACCTAAAAATACAATTGGGCACAAATAAGGAGAAGGATACAATGGAAGGAACAGTGAAAACAAATGGCACACCCAAGCACTAAACTTCTGAAGCAGTTAAGGCGAGGAAAATAGCATTCTAATCTCTGATGACAAGAGGGTTTCTGTTCCCTTCTCTTTAATTTGGCCAGAAGGGAATAGAGAGAGAATCACCATCCCCATTTGGGTGAAATGCTGTGATTTAAAAAATTACCCTTACTCAAGTTGAGGTGAAATCCCAGAATTGGAAAAATTCCCACGCAAAGAATATGTTTGGAACGCTCATTTTGGCTGAACATTTCCAAGGGGATTCAGCTGCTGCATTGAGACCCGTGCAGGAACTCGAATCTCATAAATTACATCCCAGAACAAGACTGTAAATGGGGCCGTCAAAACCCTTTGTGCTGTTAAGGACCTTGCTGAAACACTCTTTTGTTTCAAATCTCTTTTCTAAAGGGAAGGCAAGAGTAGTTACTCAGTTCCTAGGGAGTTTTTTTTTTTTTTTATTTGCTAGGATGTCCACTAAGAGAATATTCTGCCCCAAAAGCTCTCATGGTCTGGAAGTGTGTGGGTGCCTGACAATACTGTGACCCCATGGAGCATCTTTTAGGTTTCAGGAGCCTTTGTAATGTGTGGCAATACCTTCCAAGACACACTAGGGCAGGTTATGATCCAACATTGTGCCAGCTGAGGAGTCTTGTGTCAAACAACCAACTGTGGAATAATCTGCTGTGATTTTATTAACTGCAAATCCCTCCACTTATTTTCCAGAAATGAGCTTGGGAAAATAAGGTGGTGCAGGCAGGCTGTTCCCAATCTGCCCTGAAGCCTGAGCATGCCTCATGCCAGAGGGACTTGTTCTTTCTGTGCTTGGAAAGTCTCCCAGCACATCCCTTTCAAGGTGGCACCTTTCTTCCCCTGCTCTTCCCGTGGGTGTGCAGCGCCAGAGGACAGCAGCATATCTGTGCTATTTAGAAGAAAAGCAGGAAAGCTGTGGAAAAGAGGAATTGCAGTATTTGTGGGAATCTACTAGAGAATTCAGTTTAGCAGGCGGGTTCTGCTTGCACCTGGCCCTCTGTGTGCATGGATAGCTGCTCTCTTTGAGCCATTTCTGACCTCCTTTGATGGCCTGGGCTGACTCACTTGTCATGCTAACATCGTTCCGCTTTTGTTTTGCAATGTTTGGGTATTTTTTGATTAAGAAATACTGCCTGTTTGCCTTGGCAGTGGTGTTCATTGGACTGATGTGGCATTTTTTTAGATAGAGTACTTATTCAGTCTCTTGGATTCTTTCTCAGGGGTGGGGTGGGATGATCCAAACTTTTCCAACATGCTAGTGATCCAGGAGGCTTGTAAAGGTCTTGAGCCAGGGTCTCTTCTGATGGAAACCACCAGTTTCCTCCAACTCCAAAGGCCAGGCTCTGAGGATAAGACAAACAGGCTTACCTGATTCCCATTTGGCTGAGAAACCTGGACTCCAGAAGGAGATGGCAGCAGCACAAGCAGGGGAGCAAGGGCCCCACTGCCTTGAGAACAAGCAGGAGTGCACCCCCTCAGTCCAGCTGATTGACAGGTTCAAATGCCCCAGGTAGATCTGGCTAATGGCATCTTAAAACACCTTTTTCTCTTTGTTCTCGGCCCCGAGATTTGCTGGTGTCTTGTCTTTCCACATGGTCTATTTGGACTTCTTTATTCTTCCCTGACCCAGCAAGACAAGGGCAGCTGTGAGTTACTGCTCAGCAGGTCCCTTGCAGCCAGTGATGGGTTGCCACAAGCTTTCCCCTCTGTTAATGTCATGCTCCTCTGCCAGTACTATCCAGACTTTTATACTGGATGTTTTCTTTGATTGCAACCCACATGTGCTTCATCTCAAAGTCTCCATGTTGCAACACCAGCATGCCCAGAGTGCATGATCCATTCACATTCCTTCCTTTGATGAGGTGGACCAGGGATGGGATGTGTTCTCAGTGCTATAAGGAGCATATTTTGCACACTCTTACATAAGGTTGCAGGAATGCAAAGCTCCTCAGGTCCTACAGCCAGGAGGCTTTGGTGAGCAAGGCCTTCTGCTGACTCTGGGTTTGGGGAAGTGTTAGTGCTCGCCAGGATTTCCTCACTCCTGCACGCATCCTTGTTGTGCCTGGGGAGCAGACACAATTTGCATTGCTAAACACCCGCTCCAAAGCTCAGCTGGTTTTCTTTGGGAGTAGCTCTCCTGTAAGGCACATCCCTTATCTCTTTTGTTTTCTTACTGGAGCACCTCAGAGTTGGGATTTTTTGGTCTCTCCATTTGGTGTAGGGTACTGAAACTGGTGGTGCAGGACTGACAAGATGTTTGCTAAGCTCTTCTGGCCCATCAAGCCCTGTGATGCCTTTGACTGCACCCAGACCCAGCTGCCCTCAGCTGTGGCATGGGCTGCCCCAGAACCCCAGTTTTTGTGGGGGCTGGATGTGCTGTGTGTCAGAATGTTGACACACACCACGTGTTACTGACCACCTCTCTCCTTCTGCTTTCAGAGCTGGCATATGACCTGGACATGGATGACATCTCTGCAAATAAGCAGCTTCTGAATCAGCAAAGCAAAGATGGTGCTGCAGTCCCCAGCAGCAACCCTGGGAGTGCAGCCACTCACCCCAGTCCTGCTGCTGGCATCGCCCTGGTCCTCCTGCTGCTGCTGCTGGGCCACCGGCCATGAGCAGTGCTGGTGGCATCACTCCGTGTCTCTCCATGCCTTTTTTTAGTGAGGAAGATATTTGGAACCTCTTCTGAAATATATGCACATTACCAAAAACAGGACAAATGCCCTGAGTCAGTTTTTCAAGATTCTTCACAGAAAAAAAAAAACCCCAAATTAAAAAAGTATTGGTTCATGGCAAACCAGTAAATATCTAACAGTGGTTTTTAAAGATAATCCTGTTGAATATAAGCAGGTTCATATTAAATTGTGTTCCTCACAGTTTTTGAACAGTGAGGTCTCCCTTGCTCTTAAGGTGAAGACCAAATTTTATTTTGAGTTGTTCAAACATGCATGGGGTACAGAACACCTGTGGTTTATGAAATACTCTCAGCAAATATCATACCCCTGATTCCTAGTTGACTTAATACAGATTTTTTCTGTAGTTCAAGCGCTTTTTGTACTTACTCCAAATTCAAATCTCACCCCTGGGAATCTGGTCAGGACATAACAGAGAGCATGTGAAGACAGGGGAGAGAGAAGATCAGACACTCGGCAGGAGGAAAGATGCTGTGGAAGAGAAGCTGTCATGCACTGGGATGGTGTTGAAGATGTGCTCCCCTGGGCACAAAGCCCACCTGCACCATGGCAAGTTGCAGGTGATTTTACTGCTCGCCCCCTAGCCAGGTCCTGAAGCCCTTCAGTGCAGGTGGCTGATCCCCAGCAGCATCCTTGTGGCACATGCAACAACCTGGTTTCATTCTTCAGAAGTGAAGCACCTCCTTTCCCACGGGAAATCTGCAAGCACAGCTCCAGCCAAAGGACCGACGGCAGGGATGTACACGCTGTGCTTTGTAGGGTGAACAATGACTGTCCAACGTGTTGTGCTATGAAAGGGGAAAAGAAAAGGATTTACAGCCTTTTACAGGAGCCTGAGGCAGATGAGACTCTTACTCATGTGTTTCTTTGCATGTTCCTTTACGTAAGCTATCTCTAAAATAAAGATTGGTTGCTCTCTAAGTGGTGGCCTGGAAGTAGCCTCCCATGTGTGCTGTACTGGAGTGGGCAGCCTGAGAACACCAACTGTGCCCAGCTCAGGGACACCAGGACTTGGCTTGGTCTGACTGAATGGATGGGCTGGGTTTGGTTTGGTTTCTGGCCAAGATGGTTGCATATTTCTGTTTAAGATCTGCCTTTACTAGAGTGTTTATATCTGCAGTATCTTAAGCTGCAGCATGTGCACGTACGTGTGCATACACCCCCTCGCACACACGTGCATGCTTCGAATATTTGTGTGCATCAGTCCTCTTTTACAGCAGCTTTATGTTTAGGAGAAAGTAGATAATTCCAAACCACGCAGTCAGATGGTTTGGAGAGTGGAAACTTTACCCAGTCTAAGTGGTGGGGCTGACCTGTCTGACTCTGATTTGAAGCCTTGGAATTGTGTGAAGTGCTTTGGGTTTGTGGCAGAAGGAGAGATGATTGTTCCTCCACTCCTCTGCATGGAGATGTTAACTCCCAGTTCACCACTCCTGATGCAAAGGAGCAGATCTGGGCTAACCCATAGCATGATCTGATGGTTAATTTTTGGAGACCTGTCCTCTGGGTTTCAGAATCCTCGTGTCCCATCCACACCAGGGTGAGTGCCGGGGGTGTTTGGGCAGTGCTGGTGACGTGGTATTCCTGTAAGGGCTGACTTTTTGCATCCATGCACTGTGATGTGGTTTTATATTTTACATGTTTTTTGTATTTTATATTTTACATTTTCACAAACCAAACTGCAATCCTCTCTGTCTCTTGGGACTGTGCTTTGACCCTGGGTCAGAGGGGTCCTGGTGCATGAGGTGGTGCAAGGGAGGGCTAATGGTGGTGCTGGCAGAGGCATTTCTTCACATTCCTGCTGCTCAGCTCTTGTTCTGGCCCAGCTCCTCGCATCATCCCAGCTCTCTGTGCTCCAGCTGGCTGAGCCCCTGAGCCTCTGCTCCACCAAAGGGAATATTTTATTAGCGCCACTTGAATTTGAATCGCTTCTTCCCTTCTGATCATTTTCCTTTCATCCCCTGGGAGTGCTGGGGGTGGAAGTGGGCTGCTGGGTTAGTTCAGAGATGATGTGCTGCCTCTGCCTCGCCAGGTATCGCTGGTACCAGTGCAGGGACATCATCTCCTCTAGTATTATGTCAGAAATACTCTGTGTGCTGCTGCTTCCTTAGATAAGCAGCAGGATGGGAGGGTGGCAGCAGTTTTTCAGTACAAGTCCAGTGTGTTTTCTCTCTGAGGAGCTGGCATGGGCTGTGCCTTGCTGTGTCTCACAAAGCCTGGTGGGCTCTCCCACTTGCATCACCATGCACAATGCTGATGCTTCTCAGCAGAAGACCCCTCTGAGGCATGCTGAGCCTGGTTTCCCTTTGCTGTTTAGCACAGCTGTGCTTGCTGGAGACTTTGTTATGATCAGAGTTCACAAAAAACAGCCTTTGAGCCCACTCCCTGCCAAGTTTATAAAATAATGGATTATAACCTGAAAAAGCAGCTGTTGAATTTTCCCCTGCCCTGGGTTTGTGCACATGTTTTAACAGGAGGTTTGCAAGGAATGCCCTGGCCACCGAGGTGGAATAGGGCTGATGTTCAATTTTGGGCAGTGTTTCATTCCCATCATGAGAAATAAGGAATAATTTTTCCCTGTTTGTTTCTCTGCACCACTTCTGTGTACTGTGACCTGCCTTGCCATGGGATGGGGCCCCTCCATCAGGAGATGGGCACTGTCACCTCTCCTCTGCAAATGTACCTGGAACTCCAAACCTTGTCCCAGGGCATGCAGGTTTAACTGCTAATACACAGTTGATGTTATTTCCATTTTTATCAGTATTGCTATTATTATATATTATTAATGAGTATACATATCATATATATGATAATATGTTTATAGGAGTCAAGGAGGAGGAGGGATTGAGCTGCTGGCAGGTGCAGCTCAGCTGTGCACACAGCACCACAATAACACAGTGACGTGAATTAGGCACCGGTGGTGGCCACTTCTGACCTGCAAAGTGTGTCCCCAGAGTAAATACCTGGGGTTTTAGCTGAATAGAGGAGTTTATGCCATGAAGGCGCTTCTGGGGGAAAAAAAAAAGACAAACAATGGAACAACTGCTTTTCAGATAATTTTTAGCTTTGTGATGAAGGCCAGGGTCAGACCTGAGCTGTTGCTGACTCCAGTCTCCACGTCTCCCTGTGCAGAGCTGTGGACTCCTTGGTGCAGCTGCCAGCACTGTGTCCCAGTGGTGCCTTGTGGGCTTGGGACATTGTGCTGGCACCAGATAAAGGCCTGGCAACCTTGGGAATGTCTCCTGTCTCAGCAGGTTGAGCCCTCGCTCCTGCCAGTTAACCTTAATGCTTCCTGGCCAGTTCTGCAGCTCCTTTAAGCTCCACTCACAGCAGTGGGGTGGCAGGAGCCTGCTGGCCCCATCCCACATATGGGCAGGACTGAGCAGCATCACCGCTCTGTATTCTGCAAAATGACTGCACTGAAGGTAAAACTGCATTTCCTGGAGGGGTTTGCAAGCAGCCTTAAAAAGGTGATGAAGCTGACACCTTTCCCTGTGTCTGAGGGTGGTGATGAGATGCAAACATGTGCTTAGCATGTGTAATGTATTTCTGCACTAACCACGCATCAAATTATAATTTAAAACCAAAATATTTTTGTTGGATGGGAAGTTCCAGTTCATTAATCAATTGACTAATAGTTTAGTGCTGGAATGGTAAAATCTTAACACACTGAACAGCTGCTCGAAACAGCTGGTGCTTACAGCTCATGCTGTTTGGGAAAGTGAAATCTAGAGTGTCTCAGTTTTGTTTTTCATGGAGATTTTCAGAATTCCTCATTCATCACCATGAGCAAAGCCCTCAAGCCCTCTGGAGCACGGGCCTAACAAGGATCCAGGGCTGGATTCACTGGTGCTTCCAACTGAAACAAAATGCCCCTTGCATGGAGGATGCAGAGAGCACCATCAGAGACCTGGCGGGTGAACGTGTTCCTGTGGGTCAGCTGAAGGGGGACACATGGAATCCTGTTCTGTCAGATATTTTGATTTGCTTTTCAGTCCAAACTGGTGCCTGCTGAGCCATGGGCACAGCAAGGGAGATGCCACCAACCAAAAGTGCACTTTCCAGCCTTGGAGGGTGCTGGGTTGGTGCACAGCTCAGGGTCCTGGTGGGGTGGCACGCTGGGGACTGCTGTGCTGGGAGGGAGGGGCTGACTGCCTTGCACTGCCTCCTGCTCTGCTTTGTTGGCAGCTGCTGGTCCATGGTGAGATGGGCAGAGTGGTGGTGGTGGGCAAGAGGCACCAAGGGAGCAGGGAGACAAGCAGGCTGCAGCAGGGACCACACAGGGGACGTTGCATAAGTCTCTAAAGTAAAATATACGAAACCACTCAACCGCTCAAAATGCTCCAAACAGCCAGGTGTGCTGCTGAGACATCTCCTTCCCATGTTGGAGCACACAGCTCAGTGGTGGGACTGGCCAAGCCCACCAGACCAGTCCTGCCCTGCAGGCCCTCCAGCTCCCCTAAGCTA
Organism: Vidua chalybeata; assembly: GCF_026979565.1. Classification (NCBI taxonomy): domain Eukaryota; kingdom Metazoa; phylum Chordata; class Aves; order Passeriformes; family Viduidae; genus Vidua; species Vidua chalybeata. Next base: position 12,798,766 of record NC_071543.1, on the reverse strand, counting down.
AAGCAGCCCAGAAATATCCTTTGGTTCCCAAACTCTTGGGTGCCTTGGTGGGAATTTCCTTGACCTTTCCAGCAGCACTGCAGCTTAATGATTGACAAGCGTTGCTAAAGCTTTACCAGAGCACACGCCACACCCCCTAGAAGCAGGTGGCCATTCCCAAAAACCAAGAGATTTTTAAATTTCAGCTCCACAGCTGGGGGTGACCCGGCTGGGCACCAGGAAAATCACAAATTCTCCCAGTATGTTATTTGTTCCCTTAGCAAGGAGTTAGGTATGGAGGTACTGGGGGAATGAAATCTGCACCAGAAGGGAATGGTGTGAAACTATGACACTGGAGGATGCTTGCTGATCCTTAATGTGGGAATTTGGGTTTTCTCTCAGGGATATGGTGAAGGTCCCTATATGAAGAAAAAAGGTGGATTTTGTTCAGCTCCAGCCTGTGGCTTGCTCATGGGAGACCTCCCTAAGAAGTAAAAGTGGGGGGAACAAAGCAACCCAAACCCACAAACAACCCCCTAAATAGGCTTGTCAAAATGTTACCAAGGGCATTCCCTGGAGATGAGGTAACTGAAATTTTGGCATAGGAAGATGAAGCACTGTGGCATGTTTATACAGTCAGCAAATTTACTGCCTTCAAAAAAAAACCCAGAAAAGCAGTGGGTATTAATCAAATATCATTTATTTTGTCAAACATTGTATCCTTTTGAAAATAAACATCTTGGTGTTGTTTTGCTGAGAGCGTGCTAGGATCTGAAGTACACGGCCATGCTTGGGGCTGCAAAGTGATGCATCCCACAGTCCTTCCTGACAGATAATGCCATTCCCTGCAAAGCCCTCATGTCCAGCTCCTGGTGAGGCTCCCCGTGAACCATGTGCCAGCACTGCAGCCCAGAAGGTCTGGAGAGGGAAAAAACCTTCTTGCTGGTGTGGGGTTTTTCCTCCTGGGCGCTGTGTGGTGGGGCTGGCGCTGGTACCCGAGAGCACTTTGTGGGGAAGGAAGGGCCCCACTAGAGATTATCCAGAGATGTTTCAGATGCTCCTTGGTGGCCACAGGGAGAAGGAAGACTTCTCCCAAGTGATCCAGCACATTACCAGTGCTGAAAACCAGATTTTGCATGGCAGAAGTACAGATTTAGCCTCAACCTCCCAGTTTACCAGCTGTCTTCTCCCTTGTAGGAGCCCAGCAGAGACCTCAGCAACTTCTTGCAACGAGTCAACACATTTGGGGATCTCTGCCATTTATTTCTGTTTGCTTTCGCTGTCTTCTCTGCTATTATTATTTCAATGTGCAAAGATGCTGCACGTCCAGAAAGGAAATCACTGCTGGATCCAAGCAGCACAACCATCAGCTCCAGCACTCTGCAGGGTAATCACTAGAAAGAAGTGGAAAGCCTGCCTGTAGCAGCCTGTATCCTTTCAGTGTCATATTATATTACCATCCACCATGTTAGCAAATGGGAAAATAAACATGAGCTGGATAGCAAAGCAAGAGGCTGTTTAATTACAGATGTGAAGAAGAATGACGTTTGTGTACATTCCACCCAGAAGTGGATTAAAGTGGTGACCTTTCCTGTGGTGTGAAACGGGTTTGTTGTGGAGTGCAGGCATCTCGTGTCACTTCAAGATCTGCCAGACATTTTGTTGCCCTTGCTGTTTATGGTTAACATTGGATGATGTCTCTTGAATCTGAATCTCAGCAGCTGACAGCATTTTCTGGGAACTTGTCATCTGGACTCCATCTAGCAAAATTCCTGGTATTGGGTGTATTTGTTCTCATTTGATGGAAAAACAAAGTTTTATGGGAAAAAAAGTAAAGGGAGAATGGTGGCATTAGTGACTCATGATGCTGAGCTGAAACTTGTGGAACAATCCAGGATTTGGCCCAGGGTCCCAGACCCTGGGTAAGTTCCTGCTATTGCCTGTCACTGTGTGTGGGATAAACATCTCCTGAATGTGGTAACCAGCACGGACACTTTGCCATGGCAGTGCCACAGAGGCATCAGGGATGGCTTTGCTGTGCTCAGCCTCCCGTGACCACGTCAGAGGAGGGGAATACTATTTCCAGCCCACCAAAGTATCAGTATCTTGCTTTCTTGAATCATTCTAGCAGGGCCCTTGCTCCAGATTCTTGACTGTTCTGCTCATGACAAGGATGATAGAACAGGAGGGCAAGGGAAGGGGATTTTTTTCCACTGGTGTCACCAGCCTTGGTGGTGTGAAACCCCCTGCAAAGGATCTGCTCATCACCTTGCTGATACTGCAAGCCCAGGCTGGGCACTGCCACCTGAGTGGCCATGGGAGCCCCTGCCAGTGCTGCCAGCAAATGCTGGGGGCTCAGAGGGCCAGGCCAGGCAGCGAGGGGCAGGAGATGCTGTCTTACAGAGAGTAAAGGCACTAATTGGCCTGGTTAATTGCAGAGAGGGTCACATCAGGCCTGCTGGGTGACACTGGTTTGTTAATGAAGGACCAGTGGCAGCAAGGGGGCTGCTCTGTGCCTGTGGTCAGCAGCTCTTTCCTTAATTGCTGCCTCTTCCCAAGGCACAGCTCTGAAAGGATGCGGGGCACTGCTGCCCTGAGCTCCCACCAGCCAGCCTGGCTGGGTTTGGGAACCAGGGCCTGTTTTGCTCTAAGCTGGATGCATTTCAGTGCCCAGGGCAGGAGTACAGGGCAGCCCTGTCTTGCTTCCCCCTGGCACTGGGGTGAGGGGCAATCCAGCTGTGTGGGCTCAGGTTCTTGCCTTGGGATGCTCCACACAGAGCAAGGGACACTGAGGCCTGGGCTAGGCAATGGACCCACTTTTCAAGGCATGGCAGAGGCAACAGCTTGTTGAGAGTCACAATCCATGGCACCAGGCTCTGCTCTGGCACATGAGGATGATGCTGGGGGCTTGACCAGTCCAGAGGGCCATAACACAAAGCTGCTTTGGGAGGGAGGAATTTCATTAACATAACAGGGATTACCTTAAAGCTGGAGGTGATCCAGCAGAAAGATCGAACAGGGAAATGAGCCTGGCTGCACGGGGTGGCCGTGTCACACAGCTTGGAGACAAATATTTAGCAGCAGCATATCTGCTGGTGAAAGAATAACTAGAGACATGGGTCTTGTACCTTTTAAACACTCCAAGTCTGCAAATTTGGGGATGGGATTTGCATGCTGCTTTATTTAGTATTGTAAAAGCTGTGCTATGTTTATGGAAACCACCCTGCAGACACCAAATGTGTGACTGCAAAAAAAAAAGTTTCTTAAAAAATGTAAATAAGAGCAGAAAAGTGGAGAAAAACTCTCGTCACCAGTGTTCCATCTCCAGCTCTGTGGTGATGCTCAAGAGGAAGCTGTTACTTCCCCTCATGCTGTTGCTGCATCATGAGGCTGAAGGGTTTCACTGCTAATAATTTATGTCTTTTCCAGGGCCAGACAAGCCCACGGAAGTTGGGGACTAACTCATCCCCCTGTGGGGCCACTGCTTCAGGGAGTGCAGGTGACAGGCACAGAGGGGAGATGGCAGTGGCTGCTGTACCTGGCATGAGCCAAAGTCCCCAGTTTTGGGGGACCAAGCAAAGGATGAGGGAGAGGCAGGAGCACTGGGAGGTCTCAGCACAGAGTGCAGGTTAGGGTGTGAGCAGTGAGGGAAGGAGGGAACGCCCAACTCCTCTGTGTGTGGCTCTGGGATGGTCTTGGTGTCACCTCCCTCTGTAGAGACCTCCAAAACAGTCACTCACTCCTAGTGGGGCAAAGAGTCCTGTATGTGAGGACATGGTAATGATAACCATAATAATAATAACAACAACAGCCACTGCTCTGTAGCTCATCCTGCACACTCAAACCTCTGTGCAGTTTCCGTGCTTCTTGCCTGAAACTTGTTTTTACAGCCTTTGAAGAGTGATCATTTTAAGCATGATATAGACAGATCATTTAATTATTCTTAAGGAGACTGATTGATCCCACTGCCTGATGGGCTGCCAGACTCCATCTCTGGTGACTGTCTGGCAGAAGCTCCTGGTTATTGTGGTCTTGACCTGCTAATCCAATCTATAAAGGAGGAACTCAAGATCCTGATGTTCCTGTCTGCTGACTGTGGGATAAGTGGATTCCCCTTTTACCACTTCTTTCACACAGCCTCACATGGCATTTTGGTTGATGTTCTGCTCTTGATCTTGTTCCTGACAGTGTGGGATGGGCGTGTGGATGGTTTGCAGGGCTGCAGGGAGTGCCTGGATGGGCTCTGGGCTGCTGGAGAGGGACTTGCTCCTGAGCCCCTGGCTTGTTGCTGTTACCACTGTGAAACCCAAGGGAAGAGCTGGCTGCACGAGCAGGGGCGGTGGAATCACTGCTGCCGGAGGTGCAAAGGAAGGTCAGAGCAAGCCATGGCCAGAGTGTTTTCCAGAGGGTGTCTGGAGCATGCAGGAGGGACAAGGGAATGCTCTGCATGTCAGCCCAGCCAAACCTGCTCTGCCTCTTTTAAGGGGTCTCCACCAATGCTACCTGTCCCTGGGTAGTGTTTGGCCAAGGGATTTGTGCAGTTTGTGGTGCTCCATCCCAAAATAATCATGGTTGGACAAAGCATTAAAACATGATTTGCTCAGTGTTCCTGAGTGTGATGAGCCCTGAGGTGCTCACAAATGGGAAGGTGCTGATGCTTCACCTCCTATCATGTTCCCATGCTCTTTTTTCCCCTCAGCCTCTTCCATGGGGTCCTGGGCAGGTACATACCAATGGTGATGTCCAGGTTAATTAAACCATTTGTTTTTATAATTTTTCCACTTGAAAATGTCCCTCTGAGAGAGGCCAGATGCTCCTGCTTTTGAAGCATACTTTTGGGGGCTGAGAACATCCCTTACCCCAGTACTGCTGTTTCAGGGGCACACCTTTCTGCACAATTCACCTCTGGCAAGACACAGACTGAGGCTGCACCATGTCCCAGCAAAGGAGGAGCCCATTCTGCACCAGGTCCTGCAGTTGAGATGTGGCTTAGGTGACTTAGGAGCATATCTGTGTCTCTGGGACATGTGTGCCAGCTAAAAGGCTCTGGGAAAAAAACACCCATAGGAGCTGGTGTCATTGTAAATGTCACAATATTGTTATCCCAGCAGTGTCAGAGCTGGCTGGCAGAGCCAAGCCTGCCTTAGAAATCGAATTAAATTTTAAATATTTTTAAATTAATAAATTAATTAGGATGTCCATTCCTGCCATCTGCTTTTTGCAGGATTTGGGTGTGAGTTTTCAGTTTTCCCACTGCAGCTGTGGGACTTGGGGAAAAAAAAAAACAAACAACTTCTTTAAAGAGCTGAGATAACAATTTCAAGTGCCGGGCACTTACATTAAGTATTGTGAAACCTAAATTGCAGGATCTCAGCATTGCTTATGGTTACTTTCAGGCAGAAAGACCCATGTCACAGGAGAAGAGCAGGCACACAGCTACCTGATGCTTCGCTTTCTCAACCGAAACAGAGATGTGAGTCACAAGGAAATTTTCCACAGGAAACATTTTTTTTGCCCATGAATAGCAAAAACTGCTGAGTGTTTTTTTTCCCTCTTGTACAAGAATCTATGGTGAGCATCTGCTCAGGATCCACAAGAGCAGGTTGTTTTTTGGGGGGGCAGGCAGGGGAGGGTGCTGCAGGCAGGAGAGATGGTGATGTTGCACATAGGCAGTTTTGGAAGCGAGGTCTGAGCATGGCACAGAGGGGACATCCCTGGAGCTGCTCTTTCAAACCAAGATGGAACCAAGAGTGGAAATTGTGGACGTAACAGCCAGCAGGATGCCAGGTCCTCCAATGAAGGGCTCTGCAGAGGGTGTTTTGCAGAGTCTTCACCTCCTCCAAGACACCTTTTTCCAGAGGAAGGAGATGGGGGCTGTGCCCAGCCCTGCACTGGTCATCCTGGGAGGTTCCCAGCCAGTGCACCTGGGGATGCTGAGCATTGCTCCCACACAGGCTGTGGGAAGTTGAATATGATATCAAGAAAAGTCCTTTCTTTTTATTTTTTTTTTTGCTTTCTTCCTCTCTTTATTCTTCACCCACCCTACCCTGGATGTGTCTGAAGGCCGTGGGTGCTCCCAGCCTGCCTGCTGGAGTTCCAGGGGAAGGCACGGGATGGGCAGCCTTGGTCACATCAGAGGGACAGTGGTGCTGTCCCCATGCCATGCAGGGCATGCTCTGGCCCGCACATCACTCAGCCCTGCCTGAACCTCGCCACTGGCCACCTCGCTGACCCCACTATCTCCCTCCTGTTCCCTCGGGATTCAAGTGCAAATGCCCTGGGCCATGGGCTGTACAGCCTCAGCCCTCGATGTCTGTCCGGGCTGATGCGGGATCTCCCTCCAGCTGTGAGACCACCGTGTCCTGGCTGATTTACAGCAGGAGACATCGACCTGCGGGCTAACCAATGGCTGGGGTTTTTTTTTTTTCTTTTTTTTTTTCCTTCCTTCTCTCCTGATCAGCTGTTGAAATAAAATTACTTTCTTTTTTTCCCCCCCTCCTTTCTCCCCAGTCTATGCCCAAACCGCAATACCGGTTAAAAATATCATCTGTGAGAGGAAAAGTTAAATGAGTACATCAAAGCCAGCAGCCTGGGGCCATTGGGTTGGGAGAAGAAATAGGGCTAGGCCTTGGGCCCATTATCTTGCTGATATCTAATGCCACCACTTCAGAGTGTGAGAATGGAGCCTTTTTTTTTCCTCAGCTGAGCGTGCTGGCCCTGCTGGTGTTTGGGAGCACAAAGGCTGCCATCCACCCCAGCTCTCAAGACCGACCGTTGACATGTTGCTCTCAGATTTCATTCCTGAAAATCTGGAACTGTATGCTGAACAAATAACATGATCTTTTTCCTTCATCTGGAAAGGATAAAAACAATTGCTGGCATTCTGAGCCGATCACTCTTTCTTTTCCTCTCTCCTCCCTCCCACTTTCCTTGCAAGCCCCGACTCACTACCCGCAAGTCACAACTTGCATATTTTCATTTGAAAACTTTAAACCATGGGGGGTGAGGGGCAAGAATGGAGGAGAATGAAAAAAGAAGATTAAAAAAAAAAAAAAAAGGGATTTCAAGCAGCACTGATATAACCATGAATATCCGGCAGCCAGTGTGCTGCCCCAGCCCTGCTGGACAAGGAGGATGGAGCTGAAGGCAAGGGCTGTACATCCCTGCTGTGGTATGGATGGTGCTTAATCCATTTAGGGGCTGCGATGGTGAGGAGGGTTGCCCGCTCTGGGACCCACATTATACCCTCTGATGGGCATGGAACCTGGGAGTGGGACAGGAGCTGTGATCACTTTGGTCCAAGACAAAGGCTGGTGAGTCCTCTCAAGCAGCAGGACTTAAGGCAACACTCACCCTGCATCCCATTCTCCCAGCTTGCTCCTTCATGGGTTTTGCTTCCAGCAGTGCACTGTTGGGAAGAGGAGCCACATCAGCCTGTCCAGCCAGGTGATCCAGAGGGTGAGCAGTGTGTGCTGCCAGGACCTTCTGCTTGCAGCAGTGGGTGTTTAAGCGGGTTTTGTTTACTTCCACCTGTGTAGCAGACACATTTTCCACTCTGTGTTTACAAATTCTTTTGAAATAGCCTATAAACAGAATTAAAAGAGTGCCTGAGGGTAAAAAAAAAAAAGTTTCATCATTATTTTTTTTATATATCATTATTTCATTGATACTGAAGGCTGGTACAGAACAGGACTGGGTCATGTCCTGCTCAGAGCTGGTGCTCCCTCTGCTCTCCTTTGACCTGTTTTGCATCTCAGGTGATATTAAAGGAGTTGGCCACTTCTGCTCCCCTCTGCTAACAAAAACCTCAAAGGCAGTGACGCACATCCCTGCTGGAATGAGGCAGATGTCTACAAACCAAACGCTTCCTGGACTGGTGCCCAGGTGGAAGTGCTTTGAGGGGAATGGAAGGCCCCAGATGAAGTGCTGGTTGCAGTAATTAAGACCTCTGGAGCTCCCCCTGGTAAGCTCACACTGATCTTCCCAAGTTGTCAAAAGCCAACTCTGGCCTCTCTGCTGACCATCACAGTGCAGCTCCATCCCCGGACAAGCTCAGCATGGCCTGGAGCATGGAAACCAGCGCTGCTGTGGAGACCAGCTGCCTGCCCACAGGTAGCAACTGCCATGAGAGGTGATGCCCAGCATCAGAGGGGATTGGGATGGCCTTGCTGACAACTGTGGGGCGACAGCCCTCTTCTCCTGGCTCTGCTCTACAGTGTTTTAGCTGGCACCAGGGAGTTCAGGTGATATGTAGCTATTACTCATTTTTAAGTAGTGACAGCTGACTGGGTTATCTGCTGCTCTGAACATGCCTTTCCCTCTCTCTCTCTCTCTCTCTCCTTTTCGTGTTGAAGAGTATTTCCTGCTGCTCCATATAGTGCTTGGGGTTGTTCCCTCTGCCCCAGGTCTGCAGGGGCCAAGTCCCAGAGCTGGTGGGACCAACAACAGCAACAGCCACGCAGTGCTGTGCCAGCCACATGTGCCTGATAGCAGGGTATGTTTTCTCCATGTACAGGAGATAGGAGGAAAAAGATAGCCAGCTTGAATTGTGGCCAGGGAGGTTTAGGTTAGCCATTAGGAAATGCTTTTTTGCAATGAAATACTGAGTCAGTAGCTGGGACAGACTGAGGAGGGATTTTGAAAACAGATGGGGAGAGGACAGCTTGAGGCCGGTTTTTCTGGGCCAGGGAGGAAGGCATCAGGTGTCTGATGCTTCTTCCAGTCCTAATCTCTGCAGCTCCAGAGTTTTGTGACCCCTCCAGATGGGTGATGAGCTTATCTGTGGACCAGGAGGCTGCACATTCTGGATTGTGTGGGCTGGCAGTGCCACTGCTCACAGCAACCACAAACCTCACTCTGCCCCTACCCTGTCAGTGCCTGTCCCAGGCTGGCACCACCATTGAACCAACTCTTAGGAGTGGAATAAAAGCAAAATAAATCAGCCCAGGCAGCAATACCTGCTGTAAATATAGCTCAGAATGTCCAAGGGAGGGCTGAGCAGGGGATTGGTTTTGGGAAGGGATGGAAATGCAAGAATGAGCTGGGGGCTTGTTTCCTCTATCACCCTTGAATTGTGCTACCCATCTTCTCTGCCCTGCAACTACTGGTCCCTCTTTATCCCCCTGCCTCAAGTAGTCCCCAATGCAGCCCCACTTCATGGCCATAGGAAGATTATGTGAGTGTGGGTGGAGAATTAAACATCATGGCTGTCACCACACTGAGAAAGGCCTGGGTGAGGCAGACACAGGGTCCCATCTCACCTCTCACCCCTCCTCAGTGGCAGCCAGATAGTAAGGCCCTGGGGCAGGGAGGATGGGGACATGTCCCCAGGAATGCTGTGCTGTGGGAGACGTGCAGGTGAGTCAGCATGGATCTGGGATGTCAGCCCAGCTGCCAGCACTGATCTGTGTGATGCCACTGGGGAAAGGCAGCCTGGGGACCCTCTCTGCACCCCCAGATGGGGGACTGAGGAGGAGAGGAAGCCATGGCCAGCTCTGGAGCAATGGTGACTGACGTTCACTTGCCAGGAATCTGTTGGGAAATATTTTTATCCTCTGGGTGTGAGTGTGCTACACGTCAGAGCCATCTGCCACACAGTCACTTTTGGGAGAGCTAGGGAGTGCAGGCATGAAAATCTGTGAAAGTGAGTGCATTCCCGTGCCCTTCAAGGCTGTGTGTCCCCAGGTCTCCTCCCTGTGGTGCCTGGGTCAGAGCTGGGATGACTTCTTGTCCTGGGGGAAGAGACAAACTTTTGCATTCCCTAAAATGGAGATGGTCTTGAGCTCTGCAGAGGAAGCCCAGTGCACAGCAAGCTGTTTCAGACATGGGGAGCTGAGTGACACTAACAGCAGCCTCACTGCACAGCCAGCCTCATCCCCCCTGTCCTTTCAGCATCTTTCCATCTTTCTTCAGAGTGCACAGCCCCTCGCACCCATCTACAGAAGGCAACAAAGAACTAACCCACCAACCCTAACCCTTGGCCCAGAGTGGAGCAGTTTCTGCAGGAGGTTTCTGTTCTTCTGTATAGGGTGAAGTAGCCCTTGGATAAAAATGAGTGATGAAAATAAATAGAGACATCAGCCCATGATAAACCACCAGATCTGCTTGCCCTAAAATATCGGGTTGTTGATATTCAGAAACCAGATTCAGACCATCATTTTACAACTAGCAGGATCCCCCATCCTCATGACAGATCCCCTGGATTAAACACCCCTAAATTTGTGGTATTTGGGGTTTTATCAAAGGAGACTGTTTCCACTTGAGCATCCCTCATTCCAGCCCGGCTGCTCTGCCGCAGGAACTCGCCTGGTTCGGGTTTACAATGAGCCATGTCCTGCTGGTGAGCTGGAGCTGGGAAGACATGTTTGTCCAGTTACCTTTCAACACTTTCTGACCTCCTTGTGGCCCAGACTTTCCTACCAGAGTGTAGGATTTTATCATCCTTAATGATAGCCAGGCCAAGGATAGCATTCAGCCAGGTTTTCCTAACAGCTACATCTGAAATCTTTATCTGAGTACGGCCCCCCAGTAAATTCCCTGACAAATGACTGGAAACACTGCAGGGTTGTGGCAGACCTATGGCCAGGACCAGAATTAAATCAGACCAAAAGCTTAAGCCTTCATATAAACTCCAGAGGGATTTTTGAATGTAATTTGTGCTGCAGCTAGGCTTGGTGTTCCTCTCTGCTGCCAAGATTGCCAGTGCTAGAGAACTGCTCCACTCCTGCCAACTTGAAGTTACAACTGAAGCTGGGAATCCTGTGCAGCTGGCAATTATTTGTACCAATTTTTAGTGTAAGCCAGTGGACTCAGTTGATACCAATAAGATTTATCATGGTTTAACCACACCCCCATGGAGGGTTTGTGCTGATTCCTTTAGAGTGGAGTCAAAGTGGTTTTAATGAAACCAACATAACTTTGCTGTGTGGATGAAGGCTTGGGCAGGAGCAGTGTGGCTGGAGGTCTGAGCTGGACAGGAGAGGCAGCACACAGGAGGAAGGTGAAAAGAAACTGTGGAGACACATCTTCTCTAGCTTCTCCTTCCCTGCCCTTCTCTCTGAAAAGCTGGCAGGGCTGCAACTTTTTGACTGAATGAGATGACGGAAAATCAAAGTGCCAAGTCGTGCAAGGTCCGTGCCATACGCTGGAAGAGGCTCCATGCAGACACAATGGGTGTGATGTCACCTTGTCACTGTCTTCTGTGCCAGGGCCAGCCATGGCTGTGCCAGCAGGTCCTGGCTGCAGCTGGCTCTGCCCAGCCTGGGGTGCCCACACTGGTGAGAGGGACACGTTGGGATCCCCCCAAATAGGAGAGGAGGCTCGCAGCTGAGTGTGAGCAGGTAGAGACAAAACAGCTTTGAAAGTTTAGCAGGCAGCACTCTCTGCCAGGTAGGGGAGGTGGGGACATGAACCCAGGATGGAGGAGCATCCTGTGTCACCACAGCAGGCCTTGAGATAGGGCTGGAAAAGAAACACAGAGCGTGGGGACAGGAATACTAATGGAGAGAAAAGAGTTTTGGGGGACATGCAAAGTCATAAGTCTTTTTAAAACTAAACCATTAGTTTTTTCCTCTGCTTTTCTCCATTTTTTCTCCTGGGAAAGGGAAATTGCTTGAGCAGTTTGGGGTGAGTGGGCTGGGGAGGGTCTGCCAGATGTGCAAAAATGCTGGAGAAAGCAAAAAACTCAGAGAAAAAAATTCTCTTTTGAGAGAGGCTACTTTTCCATTCCTTAAAAAAGAAAAAAAAAAAAAAAAGAGTTTTTCATGAAAATTTTCAGGCAGTTCCATTGTTTTGCTTCAGCCTTTGATTTAACTACTTGAGCAAGTATTTGACAAAACCCTCCGTGTTTTTCAGGAGGTTTCTTAAATCCCACCGAGGTATGGGATTATGAGAAACAACAAATGGCAAGCTGTCTCTAACCCCACAGACTTTCTCACTCTCGTTTTCTCTCTCACTTTGGAATAAAAAATGCAGTGCTCCCTGCTGAGTTCTCTTTAAAATTCACATTGTCTCTTCAAATAAAGGCTGGGAGGGTGAGGTAGTGCTTTGAAAACCAGAACTCAGTCATACATTGCAGGGCCAGATCCTAGAGGATTATTCTCTCTCAGGACACTTTATAACTTCATGAGAACTTCTGGCCTGGCTTGTCTCACCAGCTTAGTGTGAGTGGCCCCAGCGGATGGCAGGATGACTGAGACACCCCTTTCCATCAGGATGGCTGGTAGAGACTTTTTAAACTATGATAAAGCAAATTCCTTTTTTTTTTTTTTTTTTTTTTTTTGCCCTGGGGATGGTGGGGCCCGTTTTCTGTGCAGCCAGGGGATGCTCCCTGCATCCAGGCAGAGGGAAGCCCTGCTGCAGCACGAGTCTCTCCATTGTGGCTGGCACAGGCCGGGCTGTGGTAATGTGGTTTTCCCCTGCTTTTGGTGTGTGATTTGTGACTGCAGCAGCCTGTGCTGCCCCAAGGCTGTGGTGAGCTGCCAGCGTCACCACTGGAAAGCTCAGAGCTGGATGAGCATCTTGTTCCTAGGAGAAGTGCCTGGCAGGACAGCATGGCTGTGCTTTGGTCACACAGGGGAAATAAACAGAGGAGCTTTTCCTCCTGATCCACCTCGACTCCTGGTAGCAAAAGCTTGGGAACAAGGGGGTGAAGCTGGCGACTTCCTTTGCTGTTGTTTCAGCCTTTCCTTCCCCACTGTAGCAATGAGAGAAATGAAGCTCATGGAGGAGCATTGTATTGTAAACCGCTGCACATTTATTTTTCTTCAATGATGTTATCACCAGGCCATTACGCTGTCCTGGGGCAAACGAATCTGTGCTGAGACGCAGCACTGAGCACAGACTCATGGACACTGCGGCAGGGCAGAGCTCCCCATGCAGCACCTGCACCCAGGGGACAAGGACACGGAGACCTCACCGTGACAGACAGGAAGCAAGGGTTGAGCAGACCCTTTAAGTGACATTGCAGCCTCGTGAAATTATGACGGTGCCTGTCATTCTTGCAATACCATGTCTGTGATTTTTCAGTAAACTGAAGCAAGGAGCAACTGTTGGACTCTGGTCCAAGGGTTCAGCAGGGCTTCTTTACATCTGTGCATGTGTCTGTGTACTTGGGCTGGGGTATGAAGGAGAGCGACTGGAGCACCTTGATGTCAGTGTTCCTGAGGCCTTTGTCCCGCTAAACTCTCGGAAACAGAAGATTGGTGGGAAAATGTCGGTTTTGACAAGTGTTTCATGCACATAGTTCAGACCTGTCACAGCGATGTCAAAATTCATCAGCGCAGTGAACCTCTTAAACCTGGGGCAGAGCTGAACCATCTACAGCTCCAGTTCAGGAGGCACAGCACAGCCAGCCGTTCCAGCCCTTCCGGGGAATCCCTCTTTCCCTCGCGGGGCACTTCGGAGCTGGCCTGGGTGGGAGCGTGGGTGCCAGGTGGGAACTCCTCGGGCCGAGCGCTGCCAGCCCCGGCTCCGGGCGGGGTGCTCGGGGTGCCCGCGCCGGGGCAGAGCCGGGGCTCTCCGCGGGAGGGAGCGCCCGCGCGGGGCCGGCCGGGCGGGCAGCCCCGGGCTCCGCTCCGCCTCGCTGGGCGGGCGGATCCCAGCTCCTGATTTTCCCGGGGGCTGCAGAGGCTTGTCCCGGCCCTGCGCGATCCTGCTTGGCTGCCGCCCTCCCCGCCTCCCTCCACCTCCTCCTCCTCCTCCTCCACCACCACCCCATGTGCTTCCTGCCGGGCCAAGTTCGCGGAGCGCCGCCGCACGCCGGGCCAGCGGAGCGGAGCCGCAGCGGAGCGGGGCGCAGGGCAGCGGGCGCGGCTGCTGCGGGGCGCGGCGGGGCAGGCTCGGCGGAGCGCCGGCTCCAGCCTCGGGGCGCTCTCGCCCGGCCCCGGCGGCCCCTGCCCGCCCGCACCATGCCGCGGCGGCGCGGCTGCCTGCCGCCCCTCCTGTGCGCGCTGGCCGCCCTCAGCCTGCCGCTGCTGCTGGCCGCCGAGCCCCGCGCCAAAAGTTGCTCCGAAGTGCGGAGGCTCTACGCCGCCAAGGGCTTCAGCCAGAGCGAGGCGCCCAGCCACGAGATCAGCGGTGAGTCGCGATCGTCGCTGCCGCCTTTGTGCGCGCTCGGCCCGGCCCCGCGGAGCGCGGGGTGCGCGCCCGGCTCCCCCCGGCGCGGGGCCCGGAGCTCGGCTCGGGGCGCGCCGCCCGGCTCGGTGCGGTTCCGTTCGGCTCCGCGGAGCTCGGCGCCCATCCCGCGCGGAGGGTCCCGGCGCGGCTGCCCGCCCCCCGTGCCGGGTCGTGCCGTGCCGGGCGGGACCGCGCCTGTTGCCGGCCCCGCTCCCGGCTCGGCGGCGGCGGCGCGGGCGCTCCTGCCCTTGGGTCGCCGTTCGCCCGGCGGGGAGCGGGCGGCCCGTCCCGCCCCGGTGCCCGGCGGCTGCTGGCGGAGGGACTGAGACATGGCTCCTTTTTTTTTTTTTTTTTTCCTTTTTTTTTTCCCTTTTTTTTCCCCTTCCTTTTTCTTTCTTTCTTCCTTCTCTCAACCTTCGTCCCGAGGTACTTGCGCATCCCGGGGACAGGAGTGCTCGCAGCCGGCAGCAGTAGGAAATGGTAGCTAATGTGCTCACACCCAAAACATTTTATTCTTTTTGTTTCATCCTTCATCTCCCTCCCAGGGCCGCTGCTTTTATTTCCCCTTCTGAATGACCTACTGGACCGCATTCTCCGCGGAACAAAGGAAGTGCCTTTTTAGCTGGAATCCTCGGAGACCACCAAGGACTCCAGCTCATGCACTGCAATTTCGCACTACTTTCAACAATAACAAAAATGCATGACTGAATGGCTCAAAAATGTGGAGTGTTGGAGGCATTCATTTCGGTCTGGGACACTGTCACAACACAGACAGACCCCAAGTAAATACCTTTAGACGGCTCAGATAGAAGCTGGGGGTAATCTTTACCATTGGTGTGCCCTCCAGATATGCATACATTATCCTTTTCACTGACAAAATTAAAATCATTTCAGTCGCTTGTGCTTTTGTATTGTCAGACTAATGATATGCATTTAGCCTACATCTGTTTGAATAAAATTGCAAGCCCGTTTACTTCTCCAAGAAATATTTTAGTGAGAAACGTCTGACTGGTTGCAGTTAAAATACTCTCGCCCCTTCACTCTGCTTGCTTTGTAAAATGGTCTCTAATAAACAGTCTTGCATTTGAGTCCAGCCCTCATCAGTGTAGGATCAGAACGTGAGCAGACTTCCCTTAAGTCCAGTATTGGGAAGGTTTGACCTAGTCCTTATTTTATATATTGTTGTTTAAGATGACTTGGTGAGCTTTGGAGAATGTCAGGAGTAGATCATGCTGACAGGGCTTCCATTTGAAGCTTTAAAGCTGTTGTCTGTTTGAGAAAAGTGATGAGCAAGGTAAGATTATTTGACAAAAGAAGGGCTTTTGTAATGAAATGCTGAAAGTATCGCCTGGGTTATGTTGCTGTTCCAGGGGCACAGGGAAGTCTGTGTCTGGCCTTGCTTGGAAAGCAACAGGTCTTGCAAAGTTGTGTTTTAAA